>NC_053037.3:145463714-145767833 GCF_002575655.3 Aegilops tauschii subsp. strangulata
GATGACCAAGTCGATGATGCCACTGCTTGAAGGAACCAGTAACAGAAGCGACAGCAGCGGAGGAACTGGCGATGGTGGTGGCAGCGGAAGGAACATGAAGCCAGTCCAACTCCCAAAGACCCTGAGAATCACGGCGGCGAGGGCCAGCCCCAACCAGAGTGTGCGTGCGACGATCCTGAACAGAACAAGAGTCAACATCAAGAATGACACGACAACCAGAATCAGTAAGTTGACCGGCAGAAAACAGATTCATGGTAAGTCGAGGAACATGAGCAACATCAGGAACAGAATAAGAAGGAGTAGAAAGATGGCCTCTACTAGCAACAGAAAGTGGAGTACCATCAGCAGTGAAGACATGAACAGGAGAATCCAGCGAGCGAAGAGAAGACAAAGCGGAAGAATGAGAAGACATATGAAAAGAAGCTCCAGAATCCAGAACCCATGGGGATGTACCTGACTGTGTAGAGGGCGGGTGCTCAGTGCGGGAAGCATCAGTCACAGAACCAGCAGTACCCGTCGAGGAAGAACCGGAAGCCGTGAGCAGACGCTTAAGTCTCAGAATATCCTGCTCGGTCAAAGCAATGGCTGAAGCTGGCGAGGGAGATGACGAAGTCCCTGAGGAGGATGATCGCGCCTTGCGCAGGTGTTTCCGCTTTGTGTAGCACTGGGACTCAATATGACCATCATTGTTGCAGTAGTCACAATGTGAACGGGGCCGACCTGAGCCTCCAGAAGGAGTGGGCAAAAGCGGCGGAGCACTCGAGCGAGAATGGGGCGGTGCAGCAGGTGGAGTGGAAGAAATCCGAGTAGCGAGCACAGAGGGAACCTCCAGCAAACCAGCACCACGTAGGCGAGTCTCCTCAGCACGAATCTCTGAAAGCGCCTCCATGAGAGAAATACGGCCACGAGCAAGCAACGGAGCACGCCGGGGCTCAAACTCCTTACGGAGCCGAGACAGGAACTCGTAGACGCGATGAAACTCCAAATCGGCTTGGACAGCCTGGCAGCAGGGGCAAGTACGACAACCAGCACTGCGGAGAGAATCAAGCTGGCGCCAGATAGCAGAACTCTGTGCATAAAAGTCATCAACAGTAGAGTCACCCTGCTGAAGAGCATGCTCCTGACGAACCACAGAAAGGTATAAGGCATCACCAGAGGGCTCATAGCGCTGACGAAGACAGGTCCACATCTGGAAGACAGTAGGAAGACCCAGAAACTCAGAAGCAAACTGAGGCAGAACACTAGCAGTGAGAACAGCTGCAGCACGAGCATCATCATCAAGCCACTGGGTGTAAACAGACAAAGCACCATGATACGTCTGAAGAGCCTCCTCATAAGCCAAAGCCCTCTCATCATAGGCACGATCAGCAGCCTCATCAGCAACCTTAGCCGGATCCTTGGCGGCCTGATTAGCATCCGGAGGAAGAACCAGGGGAGTCGGCGGAGTAGGGGCCACCGGAGGAACCGGACGTGGCGGACAGCAGACCTCGCCAGAAAGAACACCCCAGAGACGGATGCCACGCATGTGAATGCGCATGAAGCCAGCGAACTCGGTGTAGTTGGTACCATCGAAGATCACCGGACAGCGAGGGACAACAACGTAGCCTGATGCAGCAGACATTTTTTATTTTTTTTTGCAAAGATCCGAAAATAGCAGAGGCCGGACGAGGACGGCGGCTGGGAGCGAAATCCGGCGCAGCAGACCTCAGATGACAGCATGACAGCAGTAGACGATCGGGAGGAGAGGGACCTGGTGATCCACACAGCAGGAGACATGGCTGCGAGCCTAGCGGGCCTGGCGAGCAGCGCCTGGGCGGGAACGACGTCCTGGCGGGAGCTGCGTCCTGGCGAGCAGCGCTGGGCGGGAGGGAAGGGCGCCTGGCGGGAGCTGCGTCCGGGCGGGAGCGGCGCTGACCGCGAGCTTGCGGGAGGAGCGGACGACGGGAACGGCGCCGACCTGGAGCGGCGCCTGGGCGAGAAGTAACGACGCCTGGCGAAGAGAAGACGCGGCGGCGGCGAGATGGGATCGGAGCACGAGTTGCGCGTGCGAAAAAAAAGACCTAAAGCTCTAATACCATGTTAGGAATAAGCAACTTGTATTCCCATGAGGCCATAGGCCGATATATATACATGTACATATGTGGTACATATGTAGGAAACCCCTTATACTACAGGATAAATACAAAGAGGTATACATGACTTATATTATAACTTTAACAGTTGAAAGCCCTGGCTGGCCAGGGGATAAGAGCAGGAGGTAAAAACCCTAGATGCCATCCTCTCATTCGGGCTGCATCCCCACGTCTCGTGTTGCCCTCTCTCCTCCCCATTGCTCTTGTTTTCCCCCTGATTTCTCTTTTCTATTTTCCCCTTTGTGGTTTGACTAGGCGGTTTATAGGGTCATCCAATTTTTATTTGCAGGTGCTAATCTTGCTGCAAGTTGTTGGCTGGGTCTCTTTCTCCCTAGGGAAGGCATAGTAGACCTCGGGTAAATCAAGGATCTCGCGGTGGCTATAGCGATGCCCCTATCATCTCATCCCTCTTTCTATGTGCTTCTCTCCATGGACAGCATCGCCATGGCCAGATCGATGGTTAAAGCCGTAGGTGAAATATATTTATCTTTATTAGTCATTTATGACAAGCACACTCTTCCTTGATTTGATTTTCTTCAGGATGTGATTATTTACTGTTTTTCTCTCGATGCAGCATTTTCCCTTGATTAAGTTCAGAAGATGGCGCTCGTTGCCAGCGGGATCTCGAGGAACATGTGACCTCCATGGTGTTCACTGCCAGACGGTTTGGCAAGGAGGGGTAGCTTATGCGGCGATCTTTCTTGGGGAACCCTGGGCAACCGTCATTCAGGTCTCCTACTAAAGCTCCTCCTCGCCACACGCCATGTCTTCCACCCTGACATGTAAGTTGCGCTCCACCCATCCCCATCTCTCTCTCTTGTTTATGTTGTCTGATTGAATGATTATGGTCATCTCATGATTGTGGAAGATTTCTTGCTCTTCTGGGCTTGTGGAAGTGGCCACTTATGGAGGTTGATTGATTTGGTTGGTTCGATAGGATCCCAACCTGAGGAGAATAATGGTTTGGAGATGGCTAGGTAATGTGATAGATTCAGACATCTTATTTGTTGGATGTGTATTTCTTTTTAAATAGGCAATATGTTCTTGTTTGATTGCTCTACAAGGTCTCAAATAGTCAGCTACCATCATTCTTAAATCAAAGGAAAGATTACTGCACTTGTAGTTATGATATGTGCTAATAATGAATTGAAAACATGAAAATTGTAACCTGAAGGTTTGAGCGTTGTCACCTAACCTTTTCTGTTTATAATGAACACCAGGGTATAAATCTTCAAGTGCCTTTCTTGTTTAAGCTTGTGTTCGATTAGCTTGCAGCCCTTGGTAGCACTAAGACTTCACTGGCATCATTTACAACCCTATTGGCTCTCTTTGCAGCGGTCTGTGGGGCATCGACCAGACTGGCAGCGACCCCGATGGAGGGGAAGGGCTCGACAGGCGCTTCCAGGCAGGAGAGGCTTGGGGGCCTCGTGGATTGGGGAGATGGCGGCCACCCGGGTTTCTTCGATCGATCTGCGATCTGGACAGGGCCACGGCAACGCGAGCGTGGGGCGTAGGCGAGCGACCCTCTGCAGCCACGCGTTGACAGGTAGAAGGCATAACACTCCTCCCACCTTTGCTTCTCCCCTCCTCCCCTTCACTTCCCACTCCTTTCCGATCTAGACTGCCCACCTACGTCCGCATCTTTTTTCTCTCGATTTGTACTACTTGATTCTTTGGTTCTCTTATAATATTATTTTGATTCCTCAACTTTTAGTTACCTGTCGAGACTATAAGAAGAATTTTGAGGAAGAATTTGATCAAGAAGACCAAGGTGAATTATATCTCTCTTGAACACAGTCACGCCTGTTCCTGCATTTTTGGATTTTTCTGTGTAGTAGAGCACATGCCATGATTTTGTACTCCTCTTCCTTCCGCAACCTTGCCTGCCGAGCGCACTGAGCTGTTTTGCTGTACAAAGAGCCTCTCCTTTTCAATGTGCCATGGTGTCCCTCTCCAGGCTAGCTCCAAACTTCTGCCCCCATCATTCCCATGGTGTCTAAGAATATCATAGGGAAGAGGCTCTGGGAGAGGGGGTTTGGTTTTACTTTTCTGGTTTTGCAACGCGATGCGATGAATTTATCTTGCACGTATGGCTTTATTCCTTCATTTACCATATGCAAATATTAATCTTCAATTTGTTTGGTTTCCTATGAGTGGAGATTACTGTGATGCTATGTAAGCCTAAAGTGTAGAGTGAATCAGATATGTGCTAGGTCCACTAATTTAGCTCATTACCTTGCTTCACTGTTGTGTAGATGCAAAACTTGTTTTCCCTTGTGCTGAATTTGCCACTATTTTTCATTTCTTCTCATTATGATCTAATCAAAGTGACTCGATGTATTTGAGGCTCTCGTGCATGTCTGGTTTGGACTTGCCCTTATTTTTTACCAAATCACTAAACTAAACTGTATAAATAAAATAGACCCCCTCCTTTCCAACACCTTATATATTATTAGAGTGAGCAATAACATGTTATCATATTCGGTTTCTTGTGAGCAGCACTTCAGTTTAGATTGTCATATACTCTTTGGTATATAGCATTTTTGCTTATATCTATTGCCTATTTTGCATAGAAAGATGGTTTGCTTTGGAGAGGAATTAGATGAGGCCCATGAGTCCTAAGTAAGTGTGATAAGCAAGCCCTGCACTTCTATTTACTGTTAAGCGTCAACTAAATTTCTGATACTGGCATTTCAGAGATAATACAATCAATCCAACTGTTAACTTTGGTGTGCTTTTTGGACGGACTAATATGAAGACGCTGGCTAGCTCGCATTGCCATCATATAGTCTAGAAGCAAGGGCAAGGATTATAGGGAAAATAAAGGTACAATGCTCCAAATATATTTTACCTTCTCGGCGAAGTTTTGGTGCTTGCGCAAGAAAATAACACCATCAATATACCTACTGCTCATTTTTTATTTAGGCAATTAGCCATCCGTAGGAAAAGCCAACTAATTGTACTTTCTCTATTGCAGAGGTGAAATTACTACTACTTTTCGAAAGTTTTTTTTATGCATGTTCCCCTTTCTTAATCTTCTATTTTTTCAAATGTACATACCTATGCTTATAATCATTATTACACTTGGTTCTACTGCAAGAGCATACTTTATCTTTCCATTTCCATCAATCCATCTTGATGTGTGATCGGGTTGTTGTGTGATGCTGTTAGCTATTGATATGGTGTCTGCTTATGTCTGTTCATAAGTACACCCTTTGCCTATTGTTCGGTTGAGACATATAGCAAGCACAAGAAAAATCTGCTAATGAGTCCTTAGCTAGCTTTTGATATTTTAGTCCTCTGGCCTTGTTCACACATAGCTCCAAAATTAGGGAACTAGAAATAACTGATTCTTGTCCCCAAAAAACAGCTAGGTGATTTTCATAGACCTTCTGACCTTCATTATTATATGCTTTTGCATTTGTTGCATTCGTTCTTTCAGGTTGTTTCATTATTTTTCCATGTTGGCTTTAGGATGCCCAGTGTATTTCAGCTCATATGTACATGTATTGTGTATGGTTTATTTGTCCTATCTGCCGGTGTCTGAGCATGACAAGCAGCAAAGAGGGAGGGGGATTTTTCAAGTACAAAGCAAAATGTGCACAAAATAGATGCAGCTCACAATGTCATAGCATAGAGTGGAAAAAATATACATTGTACATATATCATAAATACTATTATCCAGTGCTCACGATTTATGTTCACATAGATACATGGTAACAACAACATCCCTGGTTTTGTGGATAATGACTACTCCAGTGCCACAACTGTAGAATACACTAGACTGGTCAAAAGTGCTCCATTGCCTCAATTGTAGAATACACCGGACTGGCCAAAAGTTGTCCATAGCCACAACTGTAGAATACATGTCGCAGTTTGACCTTCATACTCTCAATTTGAAGCTTCAGCTCATCCTGTTTAGCCAAAAAATATCATAAATTGCACATTCATTTGGGTAAACATGTTGGCTTTCATGTAGTGATATTTTGCTTTGGCAGTGTGCATCGTATGATGCTGAGGCCTAGAGATGAACCCTTCCATCATCTTAAAAGAAAAAAAAGTTTGTACCCAATAGAATGAAATATTTTTGCCCAGGGTGAAACAACTACCTGGGCATGAGAATGCCTAAGGTCTCTTGCAGTTTCTGAAACTGCTGCCTGCAGATCAGAGATATCTCGGAAGCTATCTCCCCGGAAGCTCCTGTAAACTGAATCCCCACTGCTGCTGCTACTGAGTTGCGCTACTGTGTGACTGGTTGTGAATTTGTCTTCAGGGTTGTATCAGCATGGTAAGAGATCTCGCTGCCAGCACTGCCTAAAGGGCTAGCTTCAGGATTGACCTATTTATATTTACGAGTGTGTGATCACATTGCGATGGCAGAGATGACTGGCGGAATAATACAGTTGATGTTCCATTTCTGTCAGCCCACTCTGCTGTAGACAGAATAGTTAGTAACACTCTAATACACTTTTTTGTTTGTATTCAGTTGATAGGTGTAATCAACAATTTTCAGAAAACAAAATCAAATGCAGACTTGAGTATTACTTGAGGGCGCACTGGAAAGGCTTCCAGAGCTAGGAGAAGAAACGGTTGAAGAAGATATGGTCTTGGGTGTTTCACAGGCATCAGGTGTAAGAGTGCACGAATGACAGTTTGCCCTTTGAAACGACGTACGCCGTACAGAAGCTTGGAATGCATTCAGAGATTTTTGTTGAAGTCTTGCTTCCTTTGAGCTTCCTGCAAAAAATCAACAATGGTAACCACACGATTAAGATTGCACTAGGCATTTCTTATCCTATACTCTACTGGGTTTTATTCTTTATAAAAATTGTTCAGCTAAATTTTCTGCAAATTTCCATATTGAACTTGGAACCAAGTAGTTGCAGTGCAACCTTCAGTGTTAGGCCGGTAGCTGGGGAATTAAATGAGAAGACAATGATAATCCTACCAAATGCTTTTCTCACTATATATCACAGTGCTCCAGCTAATCATCCTAAAAGTTTTCCAAGGCGTATAGTGGTAACATTAGACACTACCAACATCAAACGTGGTGTAGAACTGAAATTAGTATGACAGAGAGAACTAATAAAGGGGTGAAAGTTTCTTATGACCGTAATATCGTCCGTTTTCTTCCGACCAGTTTCGTAAGTTGTCCTTGGTCGTCCGTATATGTTTCTGCTTGGTAAGTTATGTGGGATAGAATTCGAATTTCTGTTATGGGCCACTAAAAAATTGCCCGATGTGCTAATCTTTTGGACTTCTTTTGTAATTAATAGTCCCACCCTGCTTCTTTACATCAAATCCTAGCAACTTATATATGTGCTAGATATGCAAGAATCAAACAAGCGAGCGAAGCCTGCCGCATAATGCCACCAATCGAAAAACATCTCCTCCGAGGAGGAAGACCAGGCTGCTATCAGCAACCAGCGAGCGAGGAAGGAACCAAAGAATAGAAACAGCCCGTCGGCTTGTGCAGCTGCGGAGCATCCTGAAGACCCCTGTAACACTAAAAGAGGGGAGGGAAGGGTGGATGGAGGAGGAGCAGAGAATCACCTCCAGGCCAAGGAGTTGGTGTCGCAGGCGACGACCCCCGCCAGGGGCAGTGGTCGCGGCCGCCGTCCCAGTCGACGAGCGCGTTGGCGACGTTGCCGAAGCACGCCTTGACGGACATTAGCGCCTCCCCTGTCTCCTATCCCGTCGCTGCCAACAGCCCAAGCACCGCCGCACGACGACGGTCCTAAAGCGACCGTCCTTACCTTTTCCCTCCGCCGCCTGCACACTCCGTACGGGATCGAGAAATCTCCTCTCCGGACCCACCTTGTGTCCGTCAGGGGAAGAAGCATAGCCGTGGTGGTGGTGTGTTTTTTTGACGGGTGTGGTGGTGTGTTGTTTGTGGTGCGAAGAGAGAGTTGAGGCTGGCGCCGTGGGGCCCACACTACTGGAATTAGCTTATTTGCCGTCTGCCATTTCTTTTCCGTCTGCTGGCTGACGGCAAAGGTCTTTGCCATCCGCTTATAGAAAACGGACGGCAAAGAACTGGCTGATGTCAAAGAAAGTCTTTGCCATCAGCCATTTCTTTGCCGTCAGCTGGCGGACGGCAAAGAATCTTTGCCGTCAGCTGGCGGACGGTAAAGAGAGAGGTGGGCCCCACTAACGAGCTGCTTAGAAAAAAACCTAACGGCAGACGACAAAGAGCAAAAAAGCGGACGACAAAGGGGGGCGGACGGCAAAGAGATAACCTAACTAACGGCCGGGTCCCCACCCCGCTCCCTCCCTCTCTCTCCCTCTCTTTCTGTCCTCCCCACCCCGACGAGACTACCGCCGCCCCCGCCACCAGCCACCCCGCCGCCACCCCCACCACCCGCCGCCGCCACCCGCCCACCCACCGCCTCTCGCCCCGTCGCCCCGACCACCCGCCGCCCCCTTGCCCCGTCGCCCCACCACCCGCCGCCGCCTCCTCGCCCTGTCGCCCCGCACCCCTCCCCTGCGGCGCCCCTTCCACGCCGGCCAGCCGCCCCCTCCCCTCCCCTGCGTGGCCCTTCCCGCCCCGTCCCGCCGCGGCCTCCCCCTCCACCGGGCCGCCGCCGCCCCCACCCGCCGCGGCCTCCCCCTCCACCAGGCCGCCGCCGCCCCCACCCGCCGCGGACTCCCCTCTACCGGGCCGCCACCGCCCCCACCCGCCGCGGCCTCCCCCTCCATCGGGCCGCCGCCTCCCCCTCCACCGGCGATCCCCTGCAGGTGAGTGATCTTCCCCCCTTTTTTGTTTAGTTTGTTTTAGTTTCTTTTAGTTAATTTAGTTTCTGTTTTAGTTATAGTTTTACTTTAGTTTTAGTTTTATTTTTAGTTTAGTTTATTTTAGATTAGTTTTAGTTTTAGTTTAGAAGAATAAGAAGAGTAGGAGGAGGAGGAGGGAGGGAGAGGTGGAGGGAGAAGAAGAAAGAAAAGAAGAAGAAGAAAGAAGAAGAAGAAGAAGAAGAAGAAGAAGAAGAAGAGGAAGAAAGAAGAGGAAGAGGAGGAGGAGGAGGGAGGAAGAGGAGGAGAAGAAGAAGAAGAAGAAAAGAAGAAGAAGAGGAAAACGGAGAAGAGGAAGAAGAAGAAGAAGAAGAAGAAGAAGAAGAAGAAGAAGAAGGAAAGAAGAAGAGAAGAAGAAGAAAAGGAAAAAACAGGAAGAAGAAGAAGAAGAAAAAGATACCCTGACACCCCGACACCCTGACACCCCGACCCCGACACCCCGACAGCCTGACACCACACCCCGACCCACACCCCGACCCCGACCCCGACACCCTGACACCCCGACCCCAACACGCAACCCCGACACCCCGACACGACACCCCGACCCCCGACACCCTGACACCACACCCCGACCCCGACCCCGACCACCCCGATCCCGAAACAGCACCCCGACCCCGACACGGCACCCCGACCCCGACACGACACCCACGACACCAGAGGCCGACGAGGTCATATATTTGTGAATTATGTGTTAGGTCATATATTTGATGCCACTGAACCCTATGAGCCCGTCATTGATTATAGTGATGATGATGATTATGCATTTATTGATGATAGTGATCGAGATTATTAGTAGTGTCAGGTATTCAATTTTTTTATGTTGTACTTGATGATGATACATAAGTGATATACATATTATTATTCATGTCGGTATTTTTTTATGTTGTACTAATTTCGTTTACTCTTTGTCATGGCAGGTGTTGAAAGATGGTGGGCGCTGGTCGAGAGCGCTCCGAGGCCCCTTCTTCGTCGGCGCGTGGTGGGAGGTCTTCCATTCCACACGCACCTCTCCGCCGAGCGTTGCTGGACAGTATGGCGACACCGCCGGGCCCTTCTTCGTCGACAGCGGTGCCTAGCAGGGGACGAGGTAAGGGAGGGAAGAAGAGAGGAGTTGGAGCACGTGGTCGCGGGAGAGGAGGTAGGGTGACTGCTAGGGCGCCTTCCTCGCCGCCACCCCCAGCTGTTTCACCTGAGCATGTGACTGCTAGGGTGGACTCATCCGAGAAGGAGGCTACACGGACTCCGGTCCATGAGCCTTCGGCCCACGAGCCTCGGGTCGACGGGCCTTCGACCCACGAGCCCCGGAGGAGCACACGTCTGGATGGGGTACCTGGCCGGATGAGCCTGAGGGGCCGAGTGGCCATGCTGATGATGGCGGGGAGCTGACTGATATTGAGGAGGGGGGCACCGTCTACCAGCGTGGTTGTACACGGCTCCCGTCCGTGCCGGCGACCCGCGAGCAGAGGTGGTTGATTTTCCCTGATGGGAGAGGTAAGTGCATTTAATCTTTTTATACCTTCTGCATTCACGTTTCTTCAAATATCTAATGCGTTGGCCTTGTCATGCTGTAGGGGTTGGGACCACCATCATAGTGTCCGCCGGCCCAACTCCGTCCTTGGAGTGCTTTGCCGGCAAAACTTCCCGGGGTTTGTCACGTTGCCTGGTGAGGGTCGGCTTCCAGAGCTTGGATTGAGCTGGGAGCACTACTTGGCTGCCCTGGCCCCGCCGGGTGAGATTATCGACGGTGTCTTGTGCGACACGAGGGCAGACGTGGTGATCAGAAAGTTCTGGGTAATTTCTCCTTTACACATTTAAAAATCTTCAACTAGCTAGTTATTAATTGTACTAATCAATATTGTCTCATTTGATTGCAGACATTCTACAGGTGTGAGAAGGGATACGAGGAGGAGGCGGCAAATGTTATCAAGAACGTCTGCAAGCGCCTACTACAGAACTTACGGCACGAGGCTCGGGTGCAGGCTGTTCGAGACTACTACGCCTTGCGTGGTATCAAGAAGCCCAAGCCGGCGTGCCGCGATAAGTTCCTGAGTAAGGAGCAGTACATGAAGGTAATTCTTAAGGCCTTGTACTTACTTCCTTCATTTAGTAATTCATAGCCGTAGCGCTCAAGTTTCTATTTGCTAACTTAGGCGCCTCCGAGATGGTGTGCGGATCGGATGGATTGTTGGGAGGTGTTGGTCAATGAGTGGTGCTCAAAAGAATGGCTAGCCGTCCACAACGCGGCCAAGGACAAATGTGCCCAAATGGAAGGTGTGCCACACCATCAAGGCAGCTCCAACTTATATCAGTTCGGGCGGAACTGGGTATGTGGTTTGCTTCATGATTCATGCAATTCATTCATCATGCTAGCTTGAGCCCTTTAATTACTAATTTACTTTGTTTCTCTCTTTCAGGCACGCTACAATAAGGCGGATAAGGTGCCAGAGGTGTACAACCTATATGCCATGGCCCACACTGCCTCTTTCAAGAAAGTCAAGGCATTCTCTCCGTCTGACCTCGATGATGCAAACAACTTCACCAACATATCCTCCCACGACAAGCTCGTGAAATATAGAGATGAGGGGAAGGCGAGGAAAGAGGAGGACTTTAACCCGAGCCAGGGTCCCATTGATCCAGAGCTGGTGATGATATCTGGTGGCGGGAGGTCCCATGGCTCCATAGCCATTGGAGATGGACTTATCCGTTGTCCTATCACTCTCCCGGAGATCAAGGCGCGCCAGTCGAGCTCCGATCCTGAGATAAGGCCTCGTGAACGGCCAGTCCAACTCGCCATCAAGGTTAGTTATACGTACTCAGCTATCTTTCTCCATTACATTGTCTGTGCTTCCATCAATGATTACAAATGGTAACGAGGAGTGGTGTTGCAGGCTGCTATACAGAGTGAGAGAGAGAGAACGGAGAAACTTCTGGCGGAGGCGGCGGAGAGGCAGCAGGAGTTGGAGGAGAGGATGACAACGATGTTGGAGGAGAAGAGGGCACGGAATGACATGCAGGCAAGGGCCATGTACGAGCTCCTTGTGGTAAGTTTCTTCTGCAGATTAGCGAAAACATTCATGTAGTGTTTGTCTCATTACTAACTAGTATGACTGAGTCATCAAAACCAAATGTGCAGTCTGTGTGCGAGAAGACCGGTCAGACCGCTCCGCCGATGCCAGTGATTGCTCCTGGGACCACGGTGAGTTTAATTTGAATGGACATTACTTGCTAGTCTTGACATTTGAGTGTCATCATGCTAACGAGACATTGGAAATGATCTTTGGTGCAGCGTAACTCCATACAAGCATCGCACGATCCTTCTCCAGCTACCGGCACGAGCCAGCCCACTCCTACACCTCCATGGTCATGGTAAGTTTTTCTAGTGTTTTGCTTAACAAATGCATAAAGACCTAGACTTAGCCTTATTTCCTTCAATATGCTTACCACAATGACCTAGAATTAGCTTCTTTTCCTCCAAAATGACTTAATAAGCTTACTGACCTCCAAAACCATCCATTTTACCTAAGTTAGCTCTAAAACAATCTATACTTAGCTTTGTTTCCTCCAAAATGACCTAAGTTAGCTCTAATATGCTTAATTAACTAGGTTTGCTCAATAATGACATGTACTTAGCTTACTTATGTCAAAAATGGCATAATTTGCTTAGTTAGCTCATAAACAATCCATTTTACCCAAGTTAGCTCTAAAATGACACATTCTACCTTAGTTAGCTCATAAATGATCCATTTTTACCCAAGTTAGCTCTAAAATGACCCATTTTACGTAGACTAGCTTCAAAATGATCCATTTTACCTATGTTAGCTCTAAAATGACCCATTTTACCTAGGTTAGCTCCAAAATGACCCATCTTACCTAGGTTAGCTCCAAAATGATGCATTTTACCCAAGTTAGCTTTAAAATGACCCATTTTACCTAGATTAGCTCATAAACGATCCATATCACCTAGGTTAGCTCACAAACGATCCATTTTACCTAGTTTAGCTCCAAAATGACCCATCACACCTAGGTTAGCTCTAAAATGATGCATTTTACCTAAGTTAGCTCATAAACGATCTATTTCACCTAGGTTAGCTCATAAACGATCCATTTAACCTAACTTAGCTAAAAAACGATCCATTTCACCTAGGTTAGCTCCAAAATGACCCATCTTACCTAGGTTAGCTCTAAAATGATGCATTATACCTAAGTTAGCTCATAAACGATCTATTTCACCTAGGTTAGCTCATAAACGATCCATTTCAACTAAGTTAGCTCATAAATGATTCATTTCACCTAAGTTAGCTCATAAATGGCATATACTTCTTCTTCTAGTCACCTTTTTTCTAACTTTCTTATTTGCCATTTTGCATATTTCATTCACTTCACGGAAGCTAGCTTGCTATGATGGAGTGCTTGTTTTTTCTTTCATTCTCCTCTAGTATTCTTCTAGCTTGCTATGATGGAACTTGCTATCTTGATGAAACTTTGCATTGTAATATGTATGGATGGAACAATGTGTATGTGCAACTTATTATGTATGAATGGATGGAACTATATATGTATGCACGATGAAACTTATGTGCTGGATATGTCATATGTTTGCTGTTAAATAACCCTGTGAAATATATATATATATATATATATATATATATATATATATATATATATATATATATATATATATATGTCATATATTTGCTGTGAAAAATTGCTGGATTAAAAAAAAACAGAAAAAAGAGGCACCTTTGCCGTCAGCCGCTGATGGCAAAGGCTCCTTTGTCGTCTACCGCGGATGGCAAAGAAGCCACGTGGCGGCCACCTGTGCTCCCTGGGAGCTGACCCATTTGGTCAGTTTGCCTACAGCGGCGGACGGCAAAGGCCGGATGCTCTTTGTCGTCAGCGGCGGACGGCAAAGGCTGCCGTTAGCCGCCTAACGGACTAACAACGCATTTATTGCCGTCGTCTTTCTTTGCCGCCAGCCGCTGATAGCAAAGGCCACTTTGCCATCCGCTTCAAAAAGCAGACGGCAAAGAAGCTCTTTACCGATCCGTACTTTGCCGGAGCCTTTTGCCGTCCGCGACGGACGACAAAGGCCTTTGCCGTCCGCCATCCTTGCCTTTGCCGTCTGCCATGGCAGACGGCAAAGTAGCTGATTCCTGTAGTGCCACCTTGTGTCAGCGGGGAAGGGAGAAACCGGGGGAGATGGACACGACCTACGAGCGAAGAGAAAACTGGTGACGTGTACACATGGAGCACCAGCACCGACGAGCAAAGCGGCTGGTTTGGGAGAACGTGTGTGCACACATGTCGACTGGTTTACAAGACGGGTAAACATATCCGAGTCCGGAAAACCACTAAAAGCACAGGCCATGTGCAGGAAATAGCGGTCCTAAAATGAGATCACACGAACGTGTTAGTGTATGTATGTATTTTTTTGTGAATAAGTGTACGCATGTATTTGTTCTCCGAACACATACATTGCTGGATTTGATGCTATATATTTTTGTTATCAGGTTGGATTTACCTCAGTTTGTGTCCCTCGCGAACTCAGACCGTCTAAAAATGTGAAAATTGGATTCCTAAAAAAAATGTAAAAACAGAAAGATTAATATATAGAGTAGTATAGCATGCAGTCGAACAAAAAATATAAATTGTCTTCAGGCATTATTGATCCCGGTTCATACGAGTGCCTAATAAACCACCAACGCCCAATCTCCATGAAGCTATTGTTTCAGATTTAAAAAAGGATGTCATGCCTGACGTTCCTAAGACGGACATATTGGAGGTGGTATGTACGAACTTGGCAACCACCATATACATCCTTTTGACCAAACATTGATGCTACGGAGGAACAACAACAATTGCATCCAAGTAAAATTACTCTAAAAGTGTCGGATGCTCAACATTTTAATTGTCTAAATGGCAGTACAATCTGCCGATGTGGTATGCAGAATATAATCAATTTATTTTATCCTAAATCTGTATAGTTAGTTATTCCACTTCTGTTTATATGCTGGTTAGTTGCACTATATGATATAGCTAGCTATGTAGTTTTCTTTATAAAGTCGGATTAAATAAGCTACCGCAAGCTACATTCATAGCTTTGTTTTGATGTAAGTTCATGCTTTTAGTCTATCGTGCTTCCCATTATCAGGCTTGATACGCCTGCACTAGTTATGTATAAAGACGCCATCTAAGTATCTCCTTGCATTGGTATGCCTGGACCGTAATGTTATCAGGATCGATAAAATATGCCATCTAAGTATAATGGTTTTAAATTTTAATGCTTGGTTTGCTTTGGCTACTTGCACCAGTTGCACAAGCAGCCTCTGTTTTTATTCCACATACCCAAGGGCAATATATTTTGACCTTCTATCTTTGTTCAACTGCAATATCTCAAATCGAAAGGCACAAACTTATTTTGAATGGTAACTAATTGGATCCGACCATGAGTGAGCCAAGGGATCGTTGTACTTCCTCGCTGTCTTTTCCAGTTTCACTCACTACCAGAGCAAGAATACTATGTTTTGGTGGGGTTTCTTCTGGAAACAAAGACAACATATCTCGATGTGAAATGCTTCGACGTCACGTTTTAATGTTAGCCATTATTAGGTTTATGAAAAAGTATTTCACTACTACCATGCTTCTATTCTACATGTTCTTTTTGTCATAGGATGCATGTGACATCATTAGTATTAAGTATGAGGTAGGGGTTTTATGCCTTTCGGTAGATCTCAAGGTCTCATTGAGTTTTATGGATGGTAGTACCAGCAGAGGGGAGGGTCTGATAGTTGGAAGCTACCAGTGAGAGAGAGCAAACATTTAATAGAGATGCCTGTGTGCTGGTATTAATCTGACCATGTTTATGTATATGGGTGACGTGTTTTTCCACAAATTTTGTCTGTTTGCAATTTATCTTTTGCCGAGGCAAAGGAAATGGTGTGTGTGTGTGTGGGAGAGAACTAATATATTTTAGGACGATGGCTTAATTGCATGCAGGAAAAAAGGTTTGGAATGTATATGGCAAAATGAAGAACAACAATATCAAAACCTGGTCTACAGGAACCAAACACCCCTACGATGAAGAGTTGTTTAGGCGATGAAATCATGGTCGATATTGCTGGAACATGCCGTGATGGCTCTACCTAATATCACCACCTTCATGTCCAGCTAGGGGTTAAGAGACCGGCTCTACCTATATGATGCATCTCTGCTAAAATAGTTTGCCTTATAAAGCCAATATCATCAAGTGATCTCATAACTTTCTTTTGAGCTATCATGCTACCATGTAATGAAATATATAACGTTGTGTACTAAGTATCTATTAAATTGGCTCTAAATCGCTCTCACTTTCATGGCTCACTCTCGCTTTTTGCACCATGGGCGCAACGGGTCGTCTAGCATGAACAAAGGGCAAGCATATGCTTTCGCCTTCAAATGCAATTCCAAGGGTCTGCGCCTAATCGTCTACTCAATATAAGCAAACTGCAAAAGCCCCTTGTTATATAACTTAATATTAGTATAAATGCCTACCAAGACTTCTATGGTTATCATCCTTTTGGATCTTATGTAATCCACTAAGATCATCCTGTGCATTTAGCTATCGGTTATTTGTTGCTTAGACTGCTGTGTGGTATGCTTTTGAAACAACCATGATAAAAGAAATATATGCTTTCGTCTTCAACTGCACGTGCAAAGGCCTCTACATGATTGCCTATCAAATCTAAACAGATCACAAAAATCCTTTCCTACATGACTTAGTGCATCATTTTCGATCTTATCATCTTATGTAAAACAAACCATGACAATCCTGTGCGTATGACTATCGCTTGCTTGCTGCCTATAGTATCATGAGCTATGCTTTTCGAACAACAATATGTTAATGCACACTCTTTTAATACTTGGCTTACACTTGGCCTTTGTGCCATTGGCGCAACGGGTCATCTAGTAGTAGTAATAATAATAATAATAATAATAATAAAGCATAAAGCACGGATTGACTTTGTCGGGTTCACCGTCACAATACGCTTCTTCACGTGATTTTACGCTTTCAGTTTGAATTTAAAATATATACACGAGGTTTACCCAAGGTGGTACTAATCTATATACGTGCCCATGCATCAAAACCATCAGGTTCGATGTGTGTTCCTACCGACTTGGGCCTGCAGGCTGGGTCGTTGGCCCAGCTTCAGTTGAACGCGAGAAGAAGAAAAATAAATAAAATTGGGATGTGGACAATGGGATTCGAACTCTTGTCTGCTGTGTAGATGCTAACGTAGCAAACCAATCAATCCAGGCTTGTGGGTATTACAACGTCGGTGTCTGGCTCTTTAACATAAAGCAAGGCGTACTGGGGCCAAGGGAGTTGGACGCTTGATGGGCACGGGAGTGCTGGGCCGAGACGGCTGCCGCGGCCCACGGGGCGGACAAGGAACAGGCCGGAGGCTTTTTCATATTTGTTTACTTATGAAATAGTCCCACCTTGCTATTTTGCATTAATTTTTACCAATTTATATACGTTCTAAGGTTATCAGGCATCACGGAGCTGCTTCGGAAATTAAGCAAAGAATAAGGCATGAATATCTCATTGAGAAACAAAGAAGGAAGGCCCATGAAAAGAGAGAGAACGGAAATAGAGGGTAATTAATTGGAAAGTAACCCGCTGGCAAATGAGATTCATGACATGCTTGATATAAGGAAAAAGAAAAAGAAAGGAAATAGACACTGATTGCGTGAGAAATAAAGAAGAAAGGAAAGAGAGAGGAAGGAAATAGGAGGATTGAGGGAGGATCCTACCAAATAGATAGGACATGCGGGATTTGTGGGCGCCATATATTCTTTGTTGGCCTGAAATTTAGTATCAATGGCAGGCGTACTGACCTCATTCATATCTTATATGAATATAAAAATGATGTTGCATTTTTTTCCTACATGCAATCCTCACTAAATTCACGTCATTTTTTTCTGTTGCAGCGGACAACATGACATGTTTTACTTCCACTTATGATCCTTACTAAATTTGCACCAATTTTATAACACATTGAATGGTATGTCTGCGCATACAATCCTCACTAAATTTAAGTCATTTTTTAGAGGTAATATCACCGGCAGTCACACAACTTGCATTGGATGTGCAGTTTAGTGCTAAAACTTGCAAAATACGTCTTTTTGGTCAGCTAACTTGCGTTTCGGTGCATATACGGTCACTCCATGCGTATTCGGCGCTTGCGTGGCATGCCACGTCTGCATGGAGCCACTGTCAGTGACCGAAGACGCTCTGGAGCAACCAGCGCGTGGTAAACTTGCATGGACCCCCTGAATCTGTCTGTCAGGCGTACGGGCACCGGAGAGAGATAACAGAGATTGCTATAGAAAAGTGGTGGGTGTACAATCTTCATGACAGTTTAGATTTTTGTCTTATTTTCATGGTTCAATTCTGTACAATGTTGTGCCGAAATTCAGTTGAAAACTGTGGCAAAATTCAGTTGAAAACTGTGCCAAAATACTGTCCAAAAATTCAGATTTTGTCTTATTTTCATGGTTCAATTCTGTACAAAGTTGTGCCAAAATACAGTTGAAAACTGTGCCAAAATACTATCCAAAAATTCAGTAAACATTTTGGCAAAATTTAGAACATGTACAGAACATCCAAATAAAAAGAGAGGACTGGGATTCGAACCCAGATCCTGCCAATATTACTTGACAACGTATTGCCAATTGGGTAATGAGCAGATTCTGCTCAAATCTCTCCACCCACCAGTTTTCTATAGCAATCTCTGTTATCTCTCTCCGGTGCCCGTACGCCTGACAGACAGATTCAGGGGGTCCGTGCAAGTTTACCACGGCGTTGGTTGCTCCAGAGCGTCTTCGGTCACTGACAGTGGCTCCATGCAGACGTGGCATGCCACGCAAGCGCCGAATACGCATGGAGTGACCGTATCTGCACCGAAATGCTAAGTTAGCTGACCAAAAAGACGTATTTTGCAAGTTGTAGCACTAAACTGCACATCCAATGCAAGTTGTGTGACTATCAGTGATATTACCTTCATTTTTTACCGTTGTAACCCACGAGCATATATGCTATATTTTGTATAAATGGAGGTATAATATTATTTCGCCTCCCATTTGGTATGTCCATGTCGTTTCTCCATACTTAGTTAGGCTATTCTACCAAATAGAGGAAGGAAATAGGAGGATTGAGGGAGGATCATACCAAAATAGATAGGACATGCGAGATTTGTGGGCGCCATATTAATCTTTGTTGGCCTGAAATTTAGTATCAATGGCCGGCGTACTGGCCTCATTCATATCTTATATGAATATAAAAATGATGTGGCATTTTTTTCCTACATGCAATCCTCACTAAATTCACGTCATTTTTTTTCTGTTGCAGCGGACAACATGACATGTTTTACTTCCACTTATGATCCTTACTAAATTTGCACCAATTTTATAACACATTGAATGGTATGTCTGCGCATACAATCCTCACTAAATTTAAGTCATTTTTTACCGGTGTAACCCACGGGCATATATGCTATATTTTGTATAAATGGAGGTATAATATTATTTCGCCTCCCATTTGGTATGTCCATGTCGTTTCTCCATACTTAGTTAGGCTATTCTACCGATAGTCTATCCTAGGCCACCAGGCATCTGCCCCGTTCATCCGTGTTACGTTCCACCAATAAAAAAACAGCGCCCTCCCGACCCGTCTGTGCAACCCGGTCCAACAAATCAGACCCACCAGCCCGTTTAGGAGATGAGGCAAAAATAGTAGACCGTAATAGCAATCAAACTGCAACCTCCACTGTTCTTTGGTGTTGATCGTTTTAACCCAAAAAAAAAAGGTGTTGATCATTTTAAACTAAAGTTGAATTTGGTGTTTGTTTGTGTCCTTTACGGACTGGAACTGAACTACTACGATGTAAAATCTGGATACACAAATACAAGGCGCAAGCATTAGATTGTGCAGATGTGGCCGGGATCTCAAACGCGGCCGTTCGCTGGTCTGTACATGTAGACGATGCAATTTTTTATTGGTTCCAAGCTTAGGTGGAACGTTCCCGTGTAGTGGACATCGTGAGAGACAATGAGGACAAAGAAAATAAGTGGTAACAGGGATGGGACGCTAAGGGTGATAATTTGTTTCTCCCGTTGCAACGCACGGATACTTTTTTTGCTAGTAATAATAAAGCACGGGTTGAATGGGTCAGGTTCACCGTCGCACCCTTTTTACGGAAAAGTCCTTATACTTTCTAGTAATTGAACCCGCAGTCCGTGTTTAAGTGGATCTAAGAAAACGTCCTATTTTTACAAATTAACACCTGAATTTGTGAGAATTCCCAGTCTCCCTCAGTCCCTCCCCTCCAGCCGGCTCTCTCATCCTCCCCCTCCGCCACCCTCGGGCTCCGGCTCTCCCCTCCGCTTCCGGCCATCTCGGCCTCTCCTCCGCCTCCGGCCTCCGCGGACCACCCTGTAGGTTGTAGAAGAGGAGGAGTACGCATTGCCTAGCAAGCCTCCAGCTTCAAGCGATTGACGGCGATCTGGATTCCGTCTGGATTAGAGCAGTGCAGCAGGAAGAGGATCAGGGGGTGGTGGTGGTCCAGGCCATGGGGGCGGGGAGGTCGGACGGGGAGAGGAGAGATAGCCCTAAGGACGAGGTCCTCGCCGGCTGAATCGAATCGAGAATTCGTCAGCTCCTCCCACCCCTGCGGTCACATCTCTCTCGGAGATCCTCTTCAACCCGGAGTTCCTCGTGGAGGGCACCCGCTCACCCCGGCGTGTGGAGAGGAGGTAGGCCGCCCCTCCTTGCGGGCGTCGCTGGAGGAGACAGGGCGCGCGGGAACATCGGATGTGGAACAACTGCTGCCATGGTCCTCATCCGGCCTTAATTTCAAGATACGGTAATAACTAGCTTGCCTCCAAATTACCTCTGCTCGAACTGATACATGTATGCTTGGTCAAGGTGTAGGTGTAGTGGACTAGGATGGGAAGGGAGGAGGCCGTGGCCAAGGAGGAAGAGCAGCGGGGCGATGGGGACCTGCAATGTGGGAACGAAGGTGTGCACTGGTCGACACCCCATCGTGGGGAAGACAAGAGGTTGAGACGTGGAGTGGCTGGTGCTGGGTGTAGGGACAAGATGATTGGGAACTTAGGAGATAGGGAAAATGATAAGGACAAGTCACAACGCTCTATTGCTTACCTGCTACTGTTTGTTGCTTGTGTCGAGTTCTTTGCCGCTACTGATCTCTACAGGAAAATTGGGGATGCGATTTTTTGTTTTTTAATTTCACATTACTTAGTATATATCCTAATCCTAAATGGAATAAAGCTTGTGATGATAAATTTAGTTGATAGCAAGTCTCCTTTTTGGCATTCTGTCAGTTTGTTCGAAAATAAAACTGGGCTTCCTTTATTAGCACATGAGTTCGTGATTTTCAGAAATTGTGCTGCAGATTTAGGGGCGTAAGGTTGTGCTTTTGAGGGTTCAGATCGGGGTATTGTTTTCATTTAAATTTGATGTATTCTCAGGGTTTGGTATATGTAGTCGATTTCTGTGAGGTTTACATGCCGAGATTTATGAAGGTGGAGTATTTGACTGGTAGATCTCACTCTTTGCAGGTGTAGGTTCCGATCTGATCCTGTGACTAGAAGTAGCCGGGAGCTGCAAGGGCAAGTCAAAGATGAGTGTGGTTCGGTTCAGTTTAGGCAACAAGAGCTGCATTGTGATCATGGCACGGTAACTTGTCGTCGACATGGTTCTCAGTGAGTAATCCATATGGGAGACCCCTGCCATTGTCTTCTTTAGTGACAAGCAGTGGTTCATCGGCACTGCAAGCACTGCGAACTCCAGCATGAACCCAAAGACTTTAAGTTTCTTTTAAGTTCTATTCTAATAGTACATGTCTAGATTTCATCTATCATGCATGTCACCGACCACAACATCCCAACTGAGCTCATCGACCAGCTGCGCAACGCCGGCACTACCAAGAACAAGGAGGTGTATGCTAAACAATTCATCACATCTCCTGTTGTTGAACTGCCTATTATGCAAATTATTGGCATGTTTTCTTGTGGGTTTGTTTTGCCTCAATGGTACTATTCTTCTGGAAGGTATGTTGTCAACTCTGAATTTTTATTTACTTCAAAAATTTCAAAGTAAGCACTGAATTGCAACATGGCAAATTTTAATACCCTACAAGCTTTGCAGATTTTGTTTCAAGTTTGCAGTTCGATTTACAAACATGAAGATATAAGGTTTGTAGTAGGCGCACGTGATTTTCGTTTAATGGTGATATGAAATAATCCTCTGAACATGTGCTAACCTGCTCCTTGTGCGCTTCAGGATGGGAGATCAACATATTCATGTTTTCTCTGGTAAATGTGAAGTTCCGGTCTATCAAAAAAGCGGCTAATGTCTAGCAATCTGCAGCAAGAACTTTATCCACTCATCTGGTCCAACTTACACCCATGGAATTCCCCATCCACATCTCTCTGTTCGTGAAAGCAATTGCTGGATTTGTATGGTAAGAGTGGTCCCGTACATGCATTCTATTGGCTACTAAATTAATTAATTTCCCGCGAATTCCAATAGAATATAATTAGGAGGGCAAGTAATTATCGGTGATAACTACTTAGTTTATTTTTGTAGGCGTGATTGTAGTCTTAGATCTTTGTAGGATTTTGCAATGTGGCTCAGATTTGTTGTCTGAACCTAGATGTTAGCTTTGATGTCTGAATATAGGTATTTTGCAGATCTTCTGTCCTTACTTTACTTAAAGTCTTCAGAAACAATGATGTTATGTCTGAAACCGATCTGAGTAGTGAGCCAAATTAACAATTATTTTCTCTGTTCTTAATCAGTATATAACACCTATTTTATCAGTTCTTAACTTAAGATTCGACCACTATGAGCAGCATTGCAGCAGTCAGCCAGAGGCTTCCAGTTTTTCCTCCATCTGAAGCCTAGCGCTTAGAGATCTTGTCCTCTGCATTACCTGGTATTTCATTTGTTTTAGTCATTCAGTTGACTAAAATCAGCTCAGCTCTTCTTTCGTTTGGAAAGATATATTCTGAAGCAAAATAATGTCCGAACAACCTGAGCTTAGACATACATCAATTTTGGTGTCCTAATCGGGGAATTATGAAGACAGGCATACGTGGAAATGTCTGCTAATATGATAAATATAATGTTAAAGGATGGAAGATTTCCATGTGAAGCTAGATACAACGCTCTGTTGTATACATGATATATATATTGAAGGAATTTGACCAGTCGCTTGATTTTCTTGCTGAGATGCAGTGGGAAAGTTAAAACCAAGCAAGATGTCCTGTGATATACACGAGTGACCTTTGGTGCCATGGGAAGAAAAGTTATGCCAAGAAGATTTCGGAGATGCTATTGACCTTTGGTTCTGTACCGTCCTTTGGCATGTATAGAACTGTTTCTGATAACTACTGTAGGTCCAACCTGGAAGCTGCAGAACTTTTGCTTCACGTGCAGCAAGAAGGACATGTACCCCACTTTGAGATGCAATGGTCTGTGATAAGCAATTTATAAGCAGTACTAATAGGAAGACTGAAGGACATGAACAATCTCTATTTCCAGTCATGTGCATGGATCTCAAGCAATAAAAATGGGTGGTGGAGATAGGGTACAATGGTTGTTGGAGGGGCTCCTGATGTATGGCGGTTGGAGTTGACAAAGATCTGGCCTCCTCGTCACCGGGCGACAGCCTAGATGTTGCAGATGACCTTCCATCACACTTTAGTTTGACCTGAACTGCCTCAGGGGCAGCCACCAGTGCATTTTCACAGACCTTCTCTCCACTAATTGCATACGGTTGTTAAGGACGCCAAAAAAGTACATATTCCACCTTTTCAACCTATATTTTTAATAACCAGTTGTTCGACCCACGCTTTATATATACATGCGATGATTGATTTTATCTTCTATCAAATACTTGATAAACTGCAACATCTTGAATCCAAATGTATTTTTACTTGAAGTCTTGAACGATGCAGTTGATTAGATTTTAGAGTGCATATTTGTTTAAATTTCAATGAACACCAGGTTATTTCTTCCGTTGCAACGCACGGGCATATGTACTAGATGTTGTGGCCGCACCGATGAGAAGCCGCTAGATGTCCCTCTACGTGCTGACACCGAGTACAATTCCAAATTCTTTTGGATGGACCGAGTAGAATTACCTGGCTGCTATTTTGTTTGTACGACCATGGTTTAATAGGTAATATTAAAAAAAAAATTTTTTTGAAGGAAACGATATTTGGGGCTCTCTTGTAGAATTACCAGTGCCGTTGGTGTGAGATACAGAGGAGGGAGGGAGGGATGGAGAGTTGAAAGAGTACAACGACGGTGCATCTTGCTTGAACTGGGTGAAGGAGGGGCCACGTCCTGTTCGCTCCGCACGTCGGCTATGGAGAGAGAGGGAGAGAGAAGCATGTGATCATGCCTAGGATGTCCATGTCCTTAGTCCTTCCATACCCCACCTTCATGTGGCTACTCCCCTCTGTCGTACCATCTCTCCCCCGGTTTTGCATGCCCCAATACTGGTCCTCCTTGAGGCTGTGATGTTGGTGTCAGGGGAAGCATGGTTGCGTTGATGCAGTCGCTTTGCTCCTATTGTTGACAACAGTGTGAACAAAAGAGCACCAATCATTGTAAACTCTTCATTTTCTAAACGACCATCTTATCTTTGAAGTGGGCAAATATAAAAAATGAATTCACATTAAGACAATGAAGAATTTAACAGAGTGAGAGATATAGCTTAGTATTTCACCACGACAGATAAACTCCTCAATATCACGTGAACTTTGAAATTTACTTTATATCCGTTGCAACGCACGGGCTCTTTTGCTAGTGAACCTTAAAAATCGCTATCCACCTTGTTTCCTCAATCAGCCCGTCGACCTCAGCAGAGAGATAAGGTCCTCCCGCTCCTCCTCCCCATGGAGGTTCAGCCCATAAAAATGGTCCTTCAGAGTGCAATCCCTATCACGGGAGCCCCCTGCTCCGCCACTGCTAGACGCCTTCTCCGTCGAGGGCATGTTTGCCGCCTTACGAGCCATGAGCCAGCACTCCTAGGTAGCTTTTGGTGTGGTTGATCACGTAAGGATCGGCCCGAAGACCAATTCAACGTTAGAAATCAGGTGGGATTGGTGTAGACCGGGTAAACTTTGGGAACCCTAGCGCGCCGTTTTGGGAAGTTTAGGAACCCTAGCGCGTCGCCAGGGAAGGAGCGAGATTTCTTCATCGATTTGTTTTTGGGAACCCTAGCAAATCATAGTCTTTGATTTGTTGATTACATATTAGAAATAGCACCAACCATCCGTAAAAAAGGGAAATAAAAAAGAAATTGCGCCAACCACGTGAAAAAAGAAAAAATCGCGCCAACCACGTTAAAAAAGAAAAAAATCACGCCAACTGTTTGTTCCGAAAAGTATCAGATTAGATAAGAAATTGCGCCAATCCATCGAGCTGCCGGATTCAGCTGTTCCCGCTCGATATTCTCCAAAAAAAAAAAAAAAAAAAAAACTGTGCCCGCCCGACCGTGCCCTAGTTTTCGATCCAACTTCCCCCGATCTTCGCCGCCCTAGTTTCCGATCCCAACTTTTCCCGATCTCGATTCTCGATCTCGAGCTTGCGCGCACTTGGGCAAACATGGCAGCGATCATGGCGGCGCGCGGGCAGGGTCTGGAGCAAGATTTCGATTTCTTCGTGGTGGTCGACTTCGAGGCGACGTGCGTCAAAGACGGGCGGATCTTTCCGCAGGAAATCATCGAGTTCCCCGCGGTGCTCGTCGACGGCGCCACCGGCCGCATCGTGTCCGCGTTTCGCAGGTACGTTCGTCCTAAGCATCACCCTGTGCTGACCCAATTTTGCAGGGAGCTCACCGGCATCCGGCAGGAGGACGTCGACGGCGGCGTGGAACTCGGCGACGCGCTCTGGCTGCACGATTCTTGGCTGAAGGCGGCGACGGCGGGAGCAGGGAACAAGAGAGGCGTCCGCTTGGCCGTGGTGACCTGGGGAGACTGGGATTGCCGCACCATGCTCGAGTTCGAGTGCCGCTTCAAGGGCATCGAGAAGCCCTCCTACTTCGATCAGTGGATCAATCTGAGGATCCCCTTCCAGGCAGCGCTCGGCGGCGGAGGGCGGGTCAACCTGCAGGAGGCGGTCCGGGCGGCGGGGCTGGACTGGGAGGGCCGCCTGCACTGCGGGTTGGACGATGCGCTCAACACGGCGCGGCTGCTTGCTGAGATCATGCGGCGCAGGGTCAAGATCACCATCACCGGCTTGCTGGCGCCGCCGCCGCCGATCCAGCAGAAGCAGCAGCCTGGCACAAGCCCTTGCGGTGGCTCACCGGCGCTGGCGCCGCCGCCGATCCAGCAGAAGCAACAGCCTGGCACAAGCCCTTGCGGTTGCTCACCGGCGCTGGCGCTGCCACCGATCCAGCAGCAGCCGCCTCGCACAGGCCCTTGCAGTGGCACATTTGCGCTGGTGCCGGCGCAGGTGCCGATCCAGCAGAAGCAGCAGCCGCCGCCGCAGCCTCACATAATCAGCCCCTGCGGTGGCTCCTCCGCGACGTGCTTCTCGTACTGCGGGGTGGCGACCAGAGGAGCCATGGAGCCAGGGCCGATGCGGTCTGGATGCGCCAACTTGACGCCGGCCATGGGATCTTACTTCCTGTGGAGCAACTGAACCAATGATCCGTGAGGCTGGGATTCAGAATCCAGTGTCGCTCAGCTGCTAGTGTTGATCGTCCTAGCCATCAGAATCAGAGTGTAGCTCAGCTGTTTCTACTATACTCTACTCTAGGTGTGATTGTTCACTGAAATCGAACATCACCAATGGGGCATGTAATTGGTGTCTGAATTATTAGTAGCATCAATATAAATTTAGTTATAGTTATTACTACTGTTAATAGAAGATTTGTTTTACCTTCAGTACTGAGCAAACGGCCAACGATTGACCTGTTAGTGACATTGATAAATTTCTGAAGAAGGCTACAATTCCAGTCGACAATGCAAACGGAAAGTCATCCTCCGATGAATCCCCCCGCTCCGCCGAGGGGCGACCGATGCCAAGGAGAGGGATGGTCTCTCTCCAAGGCACATTCGTCAGCATCGAACAAGGCGGTGTTAGAACCTTATATCAAGATTGAAAAATAAAACAGCCAACTGTAGATTTCTGAGATAAGAGCTACTCCCTCTGTTCCATATTACTCGTTGCTGATTTAGTACTTTGTACTAAATCAGCGAAGCGACGAGTAATACGGAACGGAGGGAGTAATAATTTGCTGTACATATTTAGCACGTGGTGCTGGAAGTCCTGGGGGTACAGTTAAAAGCCGAAGTTGTTGTAATAGTATGGCACTTCTGTTGTCCAGAAATTGAACAGTTTTGGAAGCTAGTTCCTTTTATCCACTTTCAGTTCCTCTTGAGTTTGAGCTCTTTGAGGCTTGCTTGGTTCATTGTCCCCTGTTGTTAAAAAAATAAACTCTAGAGGAAAATAGGCAGAACTTTCATCGTATTTTCAGCGACATAAACCTGAATGATTTTGAATCTGATTTGTTGCTCTGATAGAATTATCGGCGTCCAAAATCCAGCTGCTAACAGAGACTTCTTGTCCATCCAGCATGTTCAGGAGCTGTTGCTTGTATTGCATCGCTCATTTTTCAGAACAAACAAGAGAAATTTCCAGCTGGAGTATTTATTTCCTTTAATGCCACATGTGCGAGTTATGCATGATTAGGGCCTACAGTACATATTCTTGATGTAATTGGTGTCTGAATTATTATCATCAACAATATTAATTTCGTTTTAATTATATTACTACTATTAATAGATGATCTGTTTTACCTTCTCTATGGATTTCTTCAGTACTGAGCAACAGGCCAACGATTGACTTGTCAGTGACATTGATAAATTTCTGAAGAAGCTACTATTCCAGTCGAGAATGCAAACGGAAATTCATCCTCCGATGAAGCCCCCTGCTCCGCCGAGGGGTGACCGATGACGAGGAGAGGGATGGTCTCTCTCCAAGCCACATTCGTCAGCATCGAACAAGGCGGTGTTACTGTGTTAGATATGACCATCATAGAGGCAACTTTAATCAAGATTGAAAAATGAAACAGCCAACTGTAGATTTCTGAGATAAGAGCTGATTCAAATAATTTGCTGTATATATTTACAGTATAAAACCGAAGTTGTTGTAATTTTGTTGTCCAGAAATTGAACAGTTTTGGAAGTTCTTTTCTTTTATCCACTATCAGTTCCCCTTTGAGTTTGAGCCTTTTCAGGCTTGCTTGGTTGATTGTTCCCTGTTGTGAAAAAAATAAATTCCGGAGGAAAATAGGTACTGTAACTTTCATCATATTTTCAGCGACATAAACCCGAGCTATTTTGAATCTGGTTTGCTGCTCTGATAGAATTATTGGCATCCAAAATCCAGCTGCTGACAGAGACTTCTTGTCCATCTAGCATGTTCAGGAGCTGTTGTTTGCATTGCATCACTCATTTTTCAGAACAAACAAGAGAAATTTCCAGCTGGAGTATTTATTTCCTTTAATGCCACATGTGCAAGTCATGCATGATTAGGGCCTACATGGATAAATGGATGGTGGTGCAGTTGGGAGAAGATGAAGGCCGCCGTTTTCAGATGACAGCTCAGCTCATAGACAAGAGAATACTGGAGTTGAACAAATGATTTCTTCAGTTTTCATACTATAAATAATACCAGTACATGTGCTCTGAGGCGTTCCATGTGGAATGTTTGCAGCAGAAGCTAAGACAAATTGTACCGGTGTAGATATTTGTTGATAAACATGGCTTGCGAGGGGCAAAATGGACAAATTTGACCTCAGGGTCAAAGTATTTCACAAACTGAACCGTCGGCGAAACTAATTCATTCAGCTGACCCTTTTGTGCAGCGCCCGATAGTAAGGCAGTGCACTCTACAGTGCAGCGTCTTATTGACACCCCGGGGCTAGGCCCGGCCCTACCCCTGGTCGTGCAGTGCCTAGCCGACAGGCGCCACACTTGCCAGGTGTAGCACCTATGCGTAAGGCACCATACTTGTGAAGTGCAGCGCCTGCCCCCCCCCCCCCCCACACACCCAACCAACCCCCACGACATATTTGTTCCCCCCCTCCCCGATTTCCTGTGACGCCCCCGATTTGATCGTACAATAATCATGCACGCAATGTGTACGACCAAGATCAGGGACTCACGGGAAGATATCACAACACAACTCTAAAACATAAATAAGTCATACAAGCATCATAATACAAGCCAGGGGCCTCGAGGGCTCGAATACAAGTGCTCGATCATAGACGAGTCAGCGGAAGCAACAATATCTGAGTACAGACATAAGTTAAACAAGTTTTGCCTTAAGAAGGCTAGCACAAAAGTAGCAACGATCGAAGAGGCAAGGCCTCCTGCCTGGGACCTCCTAACTACTCCTGGTCGTCGTCAGCGGCCTGCACGTAGTAGTAGGCACCTCCAGTGCCGTAGGTGTCGTCGTCGACGGTGGCGTCTGGCTCCTGAACTCCGACATCTGATTGCGACAATCCGGTATAGAAAGGGGAAAAGAGGGAGAAAAGCAACCGTGAGTACTCATCCAAAGTACTCGCAAGCAAGGAGCTACACTACATATGCATGGGTATATGTGTAAAGAGGCATATCAGTGGACTGAACTGCAGAATGCCGGAATAAGAGGGGGATAGCTAGTCCTGTCGAAGACTACGCTTCTGGACATCTCCATCTTGCAGCATGTAGAAGAGAGTAGATTGAAGTCCTCCAAGTAGCATCGCATAGCATAATCCTACCCGGTAATCCCCTCCTCGTCGCCCTGTTAGAGAGCGATCACCGGGTTGTATCTGGCACTTGGAAGGGTGTATTTTATTCAGTATCCAGTTCTAGTTGTCATAAGCTCAAGGTACAACTCCGGGTCGTCCTTTTACCGAGGGACACGACTATTCGAATAGATAAACTTACCTGCAGGGGTGCACCACATAACCCAACATGCTCGATCCCAATTGGCCGGACACACTTTTCTGGGTCATGCCCGGCCTCGTAAGATCAACACGTCATAGCCCCACCTAGGCTCAACAGAGAGGTCAGCACGCCGGTCTAAACCTATGCGCGCAGGGGTCTGGGCCCATCGCCCTATGCACACCTGCACGTTGCGAACGCGGCCGCGAGCAGACCTAGCAACCCACACGATCACAACGGTTACGTCAAAGCGGTCCAACACGGCGCGCGCCACTCAGTCGCTGACGTCAAAAGAGCTTCGGCTGATACCACGACGTCGGGATACCCATAACTACTCCCACGTAGATGGTTAGTGCGTATAGACCAAATGGCCAGACTCAGATCAAATACCAAGATCTCGTTAAGCGTGTTAAGTATCCGCGAACGCCGACCAGGGCCAGGCCCACCTCTCACCTAGGCGGTCTCAACCTGCCCTGTCGCTCCGCCACAAAGATCCACTTGCGGGTACTCCTACGAGCCGACCCGACTTTAGTCATCACATGTGTCATGTATATAGTATATAAGTATATGCCCGTGATCACCGCCCAGGTGATCACGGCCTGATAGTATAGCACAGCAGACGGACAAGAATGTAGGGCCACTGATGGAAATCTAGCATCCTATACTAAGCATGTAGGATTGCAGGTAAAGGTAGTAACAATAGTAGCAAGGATAGGCTATGCATCAGAATAGGATATCGAAAAGCAGTAACATGCTACACTACTCTAATGCAAGCAGTAGAGATTAGAGTAGGCGATATCTGGTGATCAAAGGGGGGGGCTTGCCTGGTTGCTCTGGCAAGTAGGAGGGGTCGTCGACTCCGTAGTCGAACTGGGCAGCAGCAGTGTCGGTCTCGTAGTCTACCGGAGAGAAGAGGGGGAAGAAACAGTAAATACAAGGCAAACATAAGCATGACGATGCGTGACATGACAATGAGCGGTGCTAGGGGTGCCCTAACGCGACAGTAGGTGGTACCGGTGAAGGGGGGGGGCATCCGGGAGGTATGCCCGATGTTCCGCGTTTTCGGACAGACGGATCGGAGGGGGAAAGTTGCTAGTTCGATAGGTTAGGGAGGTGCGGTGGATGAACGGACTGCGTAGTCGGATTCGTCTCGTCGTTCTGAGCAACTTTCATATAGAAAACATTTTCATCCGAGTTACGGTTTAAAAGATATGAATTTTCAAAGTTTATTTGAATTTCTGGAATTATTTATATTAAGAAAAATGAATTATGACGTCAGCATGAGGCAATGCTGACGTCAGCAAGTCAACAGGTCGGCTGACCAGTCAAACCAGACAGGTGGGTCCAGTGGGACCCACATGTCAGCCTCTGTTTGTCTAATACTTAATTAAACTAATCTAACAGTATAATTAGAGGGATGGGCCCCACATGTCAGTGAGTGTTTAGCTAAACTAATTATTTTTATTTATAAAACATTTTCTTTTTCTTTATTTTTTTTAATTTCTGCGGCGGGGCCCGCATGTCAGTGACTGGGCCTGCCCAGTCAGCAGTTGACTGGGTCAACCCAGTCAACTGGGGCCCGTGGGGGCCACTGTCAGTGACCCAGGGGTGGCCCCAGGTGTGCCACGTCGGCGGCCGGCGCCGGAGCAACGCCGGCGACCGAAAACACGGCGGAGGCGCTCGGGACCTCGCCGGAATCCACGTACAGGGCACCGTTCAGGGAGTTTTTGGTCGCGTTCGAAAGCTACGGCTGCGCCGCGTCCAACGGTGGTGGTTGTGGCGGCAGGGGTGACCGGAATCGAGCGCGGCGAGCTCATCGGCGGACGACCGGAGTCGGACGCCAGAGGAAAAGGGCGACGCAGCATGCTAGCGAGCGAACGGAGAGGCTAGGTGGGACGTGCGTTAGGAGGCGAATGCAACGGGCGCTGGCCCGTGACCATTTGGTCACCGGAGGCACGCCGGCGATGAGCGCAGGCGGCAGCGCGTTCGGGCGCTCAACGGAGGCTATGCTAGGAGGCACGGGGAGGCACGGGCGTGGGCTCGTTGGGCTCCTGGGAGCTCCAGGAGTTTGACTACGAGCTCGGACGCGAGCTCAGGCCACGGTAGCCACGGCGGCGAGGTGATATGCGGCGGCGAGCTCAAAGCAACGGCGACGAGCTAGCTAGGGAGGCTCACGCAGTGCGAGGAGGGGAATGGAGGGAGGGAGGAGCTCACCGAGCGGCTACGTAAAGCCTGCGACAGCTTAGGAGCGCAGAGGTGGCCGGAGACGACGGCGGTCACCGACGCCCGAGGCGGAAGGGGGCGGCTCGATCCGCTGCCTGCGGTGCTCCCCGGCTTGCGTTCGTGGATGGGGACGAGGAAGCCGACGACGGCGGAGCTGCTGGACAGGTTGGCGAGGCGAGGCGAGGTTGGTTGCCGCGGTTGCGACGGCGGACGGCGACGGAGGCGCTCGGGATGATGGGGGGGGAGCACGGAGCGGCGCGAAGGAGAGGGGATGAGGGAGGCGCAGGGGCCGAGAGTGAGCGGGGTGAGTGGGAGAGAGACCCGAGGAGGCGCGGGGGCTGGCGCCCTTATCCCCTCCGGCGTCGGTGCCGGCGAGGTGGTCGGGCGGCAGCGCGCCCCTGTTCCGACCCGGTCGGGGGAACAGGAAGGGGACGCGGGGGTGAGTTGGGCTGGGCCGGGGTTCGGTCCAGACGGGCCACGGGTCCAGTGGGGGGGGGGAAAGGGCTTTTCCTTTTTCTTTTTTTTCTTTCTGTGATCTGTTTTCTATTTTCTGTTTTCCTTTTATTTGTTTATTTTCTTTTCTGTTTTATTTCTTTTAAAAGTAATTAGGTATTTTATAAAAATGTGTTTCCTCCACCATAATTACCAGTGTATTATTTAGCACCCACTGAACATTTTTGTTTGAATTTTTGAAAACTTTTATTTTCCACTTTTAAATTTAATTGAAGTTTGAACTAGGAGTTTGACAAGGTTGTGGTTCAAATGTGATCAAGCCCTGTTTAGCAACATGATTAGCTTAATCACAGGGGGTTACTATAGCATGATTCTCAGAGTGTTACAAATCTCCTCCACTACAAGAAATCTCGTCCCGAGATTTAGGAGGTAGAAGGAAACAGTGCGGGGTATTCTTCGCGCAGACGATCCTCTCGTTCCCAAGTGGCCTCATCTTCAGAATGGTGCGACCACTGGACTTTGAGAAACTTGATCGCCTTCTGACGTGTGCGGCGTTCAGCTTGGTCGAGAATGCGGACCGGATGCTCCTTATAGGAGAGGTCTTGCTGCAATTCGAGCACTTCGTGATCCACAGCTCGGATTGGATCCTTGAAGCAACGGCGGAGCTGTGACACATGGAACACATCGTGAACCTGAGAAAGGTTCGGCGGTAGCTCCAGTTGGTATGCCACTTTTCCACGCCTTTCGAGAATAGTGAATGGGCCAATATAGCGAGGAGCTAGTTTGCCCTTGATCCCGAAGCGGTGAGCACCCTTCATAGGTGTGACTCGAAGATAAGCCTTTTCGCCAGGTTGATAGACCATGTCTTTATGATGACGGTCATACTGACTCTTCTGACGTGACTGAGCAGTCTTGAGATTCTCGCGAATAATGCGGACTTGTTCTTCGGCATCTTGGATAATATCCGGACCGAAGAGTGGACGTTCCCCAGTTTCTGACCAGTTCAGGGGGGTTCGGCACTTTCGTCCATATAACACTTCGAAGGGGGCCATCTTCAGACTAGCTTGATAGCTATTATTATAAGAGAACTCAGCATACGGGAGAGATTCCTCCCATTTCTTGCCGAAGCAAATAACGCAAGCTCGAAGCATGTCTTCGAGAACTTGATTGACGCGTTCAACTTGTCCTTGCGATTGAGGATGAAACGCAGTACTAAATGACAGATGAGTGCCCATAGCTTCTTGGAAACTTGCCCAGAATCTTGAAGTGAATAAGCTACCACGGTCTGAACTGATAACCAATGGAATACCGTGGAGTGAAACAATCCTGGACATATAGAGCGTTGCCAACTGGCTAGCAGTGATCGTTTCTTTGACTGCCAGGAAATGTGCAACTTTGGAAAGCCGGTCAATGACGACAAGAATAGCATCATTACCTTTCTGCGATTTGGGAAATCCAGTGACGAAGTCCATCTCAACATGGTCCCATTTCCATTCAGGAATAGAGATAGGTTGCAGAGTTCCAGCAGGCCTTTGATGTTCTGCTTTGATACGACGGCAAACGTCACACTCAGCAACATAACGAGCAATGTCTTGCTTCATATTAGTCCACCAGAATCTCTGACGGATATCTTGATACATCTTTGTACTACCAGGATGGATACATAGAGGCGTATCATGGGCTTCTTTCATAACTTCCTGTGTCATATCCAGGTTTTTCTCTGCACATGGCACCACTAGGCGGCCCTTGAAGTATAGGGCGCCATCTTCAGAAATGGTGAAGAATGAGGGCTTTCCTTCTGCGAGGTAGCGCTTAATCTTGTGGGCTTCAGAGTCATACCCCTGTATTCTCTTGATGGAGTCCAGGAGATCTGGTTCGACGACCAGGGTATTGAGGGAACCCTGGGGAACAACACGGAGGTTCATCTTGCGGAACTCCTTAGGAGGGGGAGCGAGTGCACCCGGAGGAACAATATGGAGGTTCAGTTTCCTGAATTCTTCAACAAGCGAGGGCTGAACTTTATGAACCTGGAGGTGGTTGCAGTAAGACTTGCGGCTCAAGGCATCAGCCATTACATTAGCCTTGCCTGGAGTATAGGAAATACCCAAGTCAAAGTCTGCAACAAGCTCCATCCATCTCTGCTGACGGAGGTTCAGATCTGGCTGAGTAAACAGATACTTCAGACTTTGGTGGTCAGTGAAGATCTCGCAACGATTACCGAGAAGGTAATGTCGCCACTGCTTCAGCGCATGTATGACAGCAGCAAGTTCGAGGTCGTGAACTGGGTAGTTCTCTTCGTGAGGGCGCAATTGTCGAGAGGCATAAGCAATCACTTTGCGGTCTTGCATTAGGACACAGTCTAATCCTTGACGGGAAGCGTCGCAATAGATGACGAAGTCCTTCTTAGTATCAGGTGGAGCTAGAACTGGGGCAGAAGTCAACTTGTCTTTGAGTGCCTGGAAACTTTCCTGACATTTGTCTGTCCATTGGAACTTGACACCCTTATGCAACAGGTTAGTCAGAGGCCTGGCGATCTTAGAGAAGTTCTCGACGAATCGACGGCAATAGCTGGCGAGACCGAGAAAACTTCTGACTTGCTTAACGTTCTTGGGAGGAGTCCAATCAAGAATAGCCTGAACTCGTTCAGGGTTGACGGCAATACCATCCTTAGAGATGACATGCCCAAGATAGGTTACTTCGGGTAGCCAGAATTCACATTTAGAGAACTTGGCATATAGTTGATGTTCTCGTAGCTTTTCCAGCACAAGACGAAGATGTTCAGCATGTTCTTCTTCGTTCTTGGAAAATCAGGATATCATCCAGATAAACCACGACGAACTTGTCGAGGTAATCCATGAATATGTAGTTCATCAGACGAGAGAAGGTGGCTGGAGCATTGGTTAAACCGAAAGACATGACGGTGTACTCGTATGAACCATAGCGAGTCACGAAGGCGGTCTTTGGGATATCCTCTTCGCGAACACGGATCTGGTGGTAGCCCAACCTCAAGTCGAGCTTAGAGAACACTGACGAACCCGCCAGTTGATCATACAGATCATTGATCCGAGGAAGAGGGTATTTATTCTGAATGGTAGCTTGGTTTATAGGACGGTAGTCTTGAACTAACCGGTTTGTCCCGTCCTTCTTCTTAACAAAGAGAGAAGGTGCTCCCCAAGGAGAGCAACTTGGGCGAATGAATCCTTTGCGAAGAGACTTGTCGATTTCCTCCTTAAGCTCAAGGAGTTCATGCGGCAGCATTTTGTAGGGTCGCTTGGCTATAGGAGTGGTGCCTGGTTTCAAGTCGATGATGAATTCGACAGCTCTAGCAGGGGGAATCCCTGGAAGTTCTTCAGGGAAGACGTCGAGGAATTCACGCACGACGGGAATGTTTTCAATGCCCTCGAGTGGTGCAGCGTTCAATGCATTCAATGCATAGAGCCTTGCCTCGGCATTTTGCACCAGATGGGCTTGGTAAGTAACTATCTCATCTGAAGGGTGTAGCAGATGGACGGTCTTAGTGGTGCAAACGATTGAAGCAGTATGCGCTTTTAACCAATTCATTCCCAGAATGAGATCAATGCTACAGGACTTCAGTACGATGGGAGAGACAAGAAATTCCAGTCCTTCAATTTCAACAGTAACATCGCGACTAACCATAGAGGTTTGACATTGGCCCGCAGGGGTGTGTACCACTAGCGGAGTGTTTATCTCTTCGTAATGAATGCCATGCAGGAATGCAAATTCTGCTGATATGAATGAATGGGATGCTCCTGTATCAAATAAAACGGATGCTGGTACTGAATTTACGAGGAGTGTACCCATCACAGTAGCAGGCTGGTCTTGAGCTTCGCTGAGATCAACGTGGTTGGCATGAGCATGACCATAAGACTTAGCATTGTTGTCGCGGGGCTGGTTGTTACCACGGCCAGCTGCTGGAAGGGCCAGTTGATTCTGGTTCTGATAGCAGTTCCTGGCAAAGTGACCCGGTTGACCACACTTGAAGCACAGACCATTATCGGGAGTGGGAACAGGAGCCCCAGGTGGGGGAGCTGGTAGCTTTGACTGCTTAGATGGTGGAGGAGGCAGACGCGGTGCAGCATAAGATTTCCTGGGAGCAGGTGCATTCGGACGATACATGCTGTTCGGGATCCATATCTTACGCTTCTGTGAGGGTGAGCCCGAAGATGAGCCCGTGTCACGGTTGCGCCTCTGAGAGCTCTGGTATTCCTGCAGACCAGTTTCAACATTGATGGCCTTGTTCACCAAGGTGGTGAAATCAGCAAAGTCATGCACTAGAAGTGCGAGCTTGATGTCAGCTTGAAGGCCATCACGGAACTTCTCCTGTCTGCGTGCATCAGTTGCAATGTCTTCTTCAGCATAGCGGGACAAGTCCAGAAACTCCCGCTGATAAGCTTCGACAGTTTTGTTGCCTTGGGTGAGGTTGCGGAACTCACGCTTCTTCCGGTCCATGACTCCCTGAGGAATGAAGCGGGCACGGAAAGCAGCTTGGAAGTCTGGCCAGGTGATGATTGTTCCAGCTGGCAGAGTACGCCTGTGGCTGTCCCACCATTGAGCTGCGGGTCCCTTCAAGAAGAAGGAAGCAAAATTGACATAGCTGGCAGGGGCTACATCAGCAGACTCCAACTCATAGGTGATGTCACGGAGCCAGTCATCAGCATCCAGAGGCTGAGTTGAGCTGCGGTAGATGGTTGGGTTGAGGCGTATGAAATCTTGAAGAGTCACTTGAGCTGGCTGTTGGTTCATATTGGGGCGAGGAAACTGAGCCATCATATTTTCCATGAATTGGCGGTTCAGTTCAAACTGTTGGATCATACCAGCCATGTACTCAGGTGGTGGTGGGGCATCGCCACCACGACCACGACCACCTGGTCTAACCATCCTGCTAATATATAACAGGGGTAGTTCAGCATTGAGAAAATTGGCAATGACAAGAATCATTCATGATGAAACATGCATAATGAAAGGAGCACGATAGCTACTACATAGTAGTCGGCATAGCTTACAAAAGGGGTCATGCATAGAGTTCAGTACACAGAGTTCAGTACATAGACTAAAACATCATAGGCGGCACACAGGCTCGCGGCGAATGCCTTTAACACTACAAACAAGCCTACATCAGTCCCAAGAGGTACTGTGGAGGTAATCGTAGCCCGACAGCTGGTAGTGAGGCAACGGATAGCCCTCCACGTCAGCAGACTGGGGGCCGCGGATACTCAGGTGTAGAGCCCGACGCTCAGGTGGCAGAAGAGGGCCAAGTGCGGGAGAGTAGCCTCCCACCTCTGGCCAACCGACACCGTGGGGCATCACGGTCCTGGCTGGGTAGATCGCAGAACGCGGTACCTGTCCAGACCGGACAAAGGGGTGCAGCAGCGTCAGAGCACGGTAAAGGTGCTGACGGGTGGTGTACATCTCGTGGCAAAGAGCTCGGTTAGCTCGATCCAGCCCATCAGCATGCAGAACCAGGTGCTGATGGTAGAAGGGCTCTCGGGTGACAGTGGAGTAGGCAGCAGTATAGTATCCCTCTGCACCAACATCAGAGGCGATAGCAATGTGCCTGAAAGGGGAGGTGTCCAACTCCCGATACTCTCCACGAAGACGTGTCAGAGCAGCATAGGCTGCATCGTGGACAGCCATATCGATGGTCACACCAACACCATGTGCGGTGTGCAGCACAGTAGTGGAGTCGTACTCCCGAGAGTAGAGGTGGACGATGGCACGGTACTGCTCCTGGTTAAAGTCCTGGTACTCCTCGTAGACGGTGTACTCAGGGTGCCAGCGATAACCCAGATAGGTCATCATCTCAGCTAGCACCGCAGGTGATCCCGAGGCACCAATGGCCATCGTGTGGCGAACAACCTGCCTCGTGGGTTCCATCTGAAAGCAAAGACGTTTCAAAGGAGTCAAATGACAGTGTGTGAATTGATCAAAATACTATTCTGAGAAACAACTATGGCTTATCCAACTTTGGGGTGAATGTGGTCACGGGATCCTAGTGTTAGAGTTAGTAAAGTCGTTTAACCCGAGTAGAAGAGAGTTCAGAGTCCCAGAGTAAAGGTCGAGGAGTAAAAGATCCTAGTACCACCCAATGGTGACGTGGGCCCGTAAGCCGCACAGCCATGTTAGTAAAAGTTTTGCAATGTCTAGACTCGACTTCGGCCAAGGAGTGTGGAAGGGGGGTTCCTACAGGCAGTCGGCTCTGATACCAACTTGTGACGCCCCCGATTTGATCGTACACTAATCATGCACGCAATGTGTAAGACCAAGATCAGGGACTCACGGGAAGATATCACAACACAACTCTAAAACATAAATAAGTCATACAAGCATCATAATACAAGCCAGGGGCCTCGAGGGCTCGAATACAAGTGCTCGATCATAGACGAGTCAGCGGAAGCAACAATATCTGAGTACAGACATAAGTTAAACAAGTTTTGCCTTAAGAAGGCTAGCACAAAAGTAGCAACGATCGAAGAGGCAAGGCCTCCTGCCTGGGACCTCCTAACTACTCCTGGTCGTCGTCAGCGGCCTGCACGTAGTAGTAGGCACCTCCAGTGCCGTAGGTGTCGTCGTCGACGGTGGCGTCTGGCTCCTGAACTCCGACATCTGATTGCGACAATCCGGTATAGAAAGGGGAAAAGAGGGAGAAAAGCAACCGTGAGTACTCATCCAAAGTACTCGCAAGCAAGGAGCTACACTACATATGCATGGGTATATGTGTAAAGAGGCATATCAGTGGACTGAACTGCAGAATGCCGGAATAAGAGGGGGATAGCTAGTCCTGTCGAAGACTACGCTTCTGGACATCTCCATCTTGCAGCATGTAGAAGAGAGTAGATTGAAGTCCTCCAAGTAGCATCGCATAGCATAATCCTACCCGGTAATCCCCTCCTCGTCGCCCTGTTAGAGAGCGATCACCGGGTTGTATCTGGCACTTGGAAGGGTGTATTTTATTCAGTATCCAGTTCTAGTTGTCATAAGCTCAAGGTACAACTCCGGGTCGTCCTTTTACCGAGGGACACGGCTATTCGAATAGATAAACTTCCCTGCAGGGGTGCACCACATAACCCAACACGCTCGATCCCAATTGGCCGGACACACTTTTCTGGGTCATGCCCGGCCTCGTAAGATCAACACGTCATAGCCCCACCTAGGCTCAACAGAGAGGTCAGCACGCCGGTCTAAACCTATGCGCGCAGGGGTCTGGGCCCATCGCCCTATGCACACCTGCACGTTGCGAACGCGGCCGCGAGCAGACCTAGCAACCCACACGATCACGGCGGTTACGTCAAAGCGGTCCAACACGGCGCGCGCCACTCATTCGCTGACGTCAAAAGAGCTTCGGCTGATACCACGACGTCGGGATACCCATAACTACTCCCACGTAGATGGTTAGTGCGTATAGACCAAATGGCCAGACTCAGATCAAATACCAAGATCTCGTTAAGCGTGTTAAGTATCCGCGAACGCCGACCAGGGCCAGGCCCACCTCTCACCTAGGCGGTCTCAACCTGCCCTGTCGCTCCGCCACAAAGATCCACTTGCGGGTACTCCTACGAGCCGACCCGACTTTAGTCATCACATGTGTCATGTATATAGTATATAAGTATATGCCCGTGATCACCGCCCAGGTGATCACGGCCTGATAGTATAGCACAGCAGACGGACAAGAATGTAGGGCCACTGATGGAAATCTAGCATCCTATACTAAGCATGTAGGATTGCAGGTAAAGGTAGTAACAATAGTAGCAAGGATAGGCTATGCATCAGAATAGGATATCGAAAAGCAGTAACATGCTACACTACTCTAATGCAAGCAATAGAGATTAGAGTAGGCGATATCTGGTGATCAAAGGGGGGGGGCTTGCCTGGTTGCTCTGGCAAGTAGGAGGGGTCGTCGACTCCGTAGTCGAACTGGGCAGCAGCAGTGTCGGTCTCGTAGTCTACCGGAGAGAAGAGGGGGAAGAAACAGTAAATACAAGGCAAACATAAGCATGACGATGCGTGACATGACAATGAGCGGTGCTAGGGGTGCCCTAACGCGACAGTAGGTGGTACCGGTGAAGGGGGGGGGCATCCGGGAGGTATGCCCGATGTTCCGCGTTTTCGGACAGACGGATCGGAGGGGGAAAGTTGCTAGTTCGATAGGTTAGGGAGGTGCGGTGGATGAACGGACTGCGTAGTCGGATTCGTCTCGTCGTTCTGAGCAACTTTCATATAGAAAACATTTTCATCCGAGTTACGGTTTAAAAGATATGAATTTTCAAAGTTTATTTGAATTTCTGGAATTATTTATATTAAGAAAAATGAATTATGACGTCAGCATGAGGCAATGCTGACGTCAGCAAGTCAACAGGTCGGCTGACCAGTCAAACCAGACAGGTGGGTCCAGTGGGACCCACATGTCAGCCTCTGTTAGTCTAATACTAAATTAAACTAATCTAACAGTATAATTAGAGGGATGGGCCCCACATGTCAGTGAGTGTTTAGCTAAACTAATTATTTTTATTTATAAAACATTTTCTTTTTCTTTATTTTTTTTAATTTCTGCGGCGGGGCCCGCATGTCAGTGACTGGGCCTGCCCAGTCAGCAGTTGACTGGGTCAACCCAGTCAACTGGGGCCCGTGGGGGCCACTGGCAGTGACCCAGGGGTGGCCCCAGGTGTGCCACGTCAGCGGCCGGCGCCGGAGCAACGCCGGCGACCGAAAACACGGCGGAGGCGCTCGGGACCTCGCCGGAATCCACGTACAGGGCACCGTTCAGGGAGTTTTTGGTCGCGTTCGAAAGCTACGGCTGCGCCGCGTCCAACGGTGGTGGTTGTGGCAGCAGGGGTGACCGGAATCGAGTGCGGCGAGCTCATCGGCGGACGACCGGAGTCGGACGCCAGAGGAAAAGGGCGACGCAGCATGCTAGCGAGCGAACGGAGAGGCTAGGTGGGACGTGCGTTAGGAGGCGAATGCAACGAGCGCTGGCCCGTGACCATTTGGTCACCGGAGGCACGCCGGCGACGAGCGCAGGCGGCAGCGCGTTCGGGCGCTCAACGGAGGCTATGCTAGGAGGCACGGGGAGGCACGGGCATGGGCTCGTTGGGCTCCTGGGAGCTCCAGGAGTTTGACTACGAGCTCGGACGCGAGCTCAGGCCACGGTAGCCACGGCGGCGAGGTGATATGCGGCGGCGAGCTCAAAGCAACGGCGACGAGCTAGCTAGGGAGGCTCACGCAGTGCGAGGAGGGGAATGGAGGGAGGGAGGAGCTCACCGAGCGGCTACGTAAAGCCTGCGACAGCTTAGGAGCGCAGAGGTGGCCGGAGACGACGGCGGTCACCGACGCCCGAGGCGGAAGGGGGCGGCTCGATCCGCTGCCTGCGGTGCTCCCCGACTTGCGTTCGTGGACGGGGACGAGGAAGCCGACGACGGCGGAGCTGCTGGACAGGTTGGCGAGGCGAGGCGAGGTTGGTTGCCGCGGTTGCGACGGCGGACGGCGACGGAGGCGCTCGGGATGATGGGGGGGGGGGGAGCATGGAGCGGCGCGAAGGAGAGGGGATGAGGGAGGCGCAGGGGCCGAGAGTGAGCGGGGTGAGTGGGAGAGAGACCCGAGGAGGCGCGGGGGCTGGCGCCCTTATCCCCTCCGGCGTCGGTGCCGGCGAGGTGGTCGGGCGGCAGCGCGCCCCTGTTCCGACCCGGTCGGGGGAACAGGAAGGGGACGCGGGGGTGAGTTGGGCTGGGCCGGGGTCGGGGCGCGGGTGGCGGCCCAGTTTGGGCCGGGGTTCGGTCCAGACGGGCCACGGGTCCAGTGGGGGGGGGAAAGGGCTTTTCCTTTTTCTTTTTTTTTTCTTTCTGTGATCTGTTTTCTGTTTTCCTTTTATTTGTTTATTTTCTTTTCTGTTTTATTTCTTTTAAAAGTAATTAGGTATTTTATAAAAATGTGTTTCCTCCACCATAATTACCAGTGTATTATTTAGCACCCACTGAACATTTTTGTTTGAATTTTTGAAAACTTTTATTTTCCACTTTTAAATTTAATTGAAGTTTGAACTAGGAGTTTGACAAGGTTGTGGTTCAAATGTGATCAAGCCCTGTTTAGCAACATGATTAGCTTAATCACAGGGGGTTACTATAGCATGATTCTCAGAGTGTTACATTTCCCCTCTCCCTCCCCTCTCAATTCCTTCCCCAAATCCTTGGAATCTGAAGGTTTTGTCCATGGATTTGGACCCCAATCCCTCTGAAAGGATCAAGAAGAGGTGTCTAGAGGGGGGTGATTAGACCCTCAACAAAGAAAAGTAGCTGTTTTTAGTTTCTTCAAGTTAAGGTGGAGTTTTAGCACAAGTTTAAACATTCACAATACATTTCAAGCAAGCATGACAAGAGTATATGAGCAGCGGAAAGTAAAGCATGCAAGTTGCAAGAATGTAAAGGGATGGGATTGGAGTATGCAAACGCAATTGGAGACACGGAGATTTTTGGCGTGGTTCCGATAGGTGGTGTTATCGTACATCCACGTTGGTGGAGACTTCAACCCATGAAGGGTAACGGTTGTGCGAGTCCACAGAGGGCTCCACCCACGAAGGGTCCACGAAGAAGCAACCTTGTCTATCCCACCATGGCCATCTCACACGAAGGACTTGCCTCACTTCGGTAGATCTTCAAGAAGTAGGCGATCTCCTTGCCCTTACAAACTCCTTGGTTCAACTCCACAATCTTGACGGAGGCTCCCAAGTGACACCTAACCAATCTAGGAGACACCACTCTCCAGAAGGTAATAGATGGTGTGTTGATGTTGAACTCCTTGCTCTTTTGCTTCAAATGACAGTCTCCCCAACACTCAACCCTCTCTCACAGATTTAGATTTGGTGGAAAGATGATTTGAGTGAAAAGCAACTTGGGGAAGGCTAGAGATCAAGATTCTTGTGGTTGGAATGGTATATCTTGGTCTCAACACATGAGTAGGTGGTTCTCTCTCAGAAAATGAATGGTAGAAGTGTAGGCACGTTTTGATGGCTTTCTCCCTGAATGGTTGATGGGTGGAGGGGTATATATGGCCTCCACACAAAATCTAGCCGTTACACGCAATTTACCAAACTCGGTGGGACCGAATCGTGAAACTCGGTTAGACCGATTTGGTTCAAAATGTGAACGTTAGGATTTTTGGTGGGACCGATATGATCAACTAAGTGGGACCGATGTGCCAGGGTTAGGGTAAAACCTCAACTCGGTTTGACCGATTACACAAACTCGGTGAGATCGATTTTGGTAATAAGCAAAACAGAGAGTTGGTCAAGCAAACTCGGTGGAACCGATTGCTTATCTCGGTGGGACCGAAATAATTGCAACAGGCAACAGAGAGTTTGCAAGGCCATCTCGGTGAGACCGAGATCCCATCGGTGAGATCGAACTGATTAGGGTTTCTGGCAGTGGCTATGTCAAGTGAACTCGGTTGCGCCGGATAGATCAAATCGGTGGGGCCGAGTTTGACTTTAGGTTTGGGACATATGTGGATATGAGAAAGTGGTTGAGCGCTTTGGAGCATATCACTAAGCACTTTGAGCAAGTAAGCCATTAAGCAACACCTCATCCCCTTTTAATAGTATTGGCTTTTCCTATGGACTCAATGTGATCTTGGATCACTAAAATGAAAAAGTAGAGTCTTGAGCTTTTGCCAATCTTCTGTCTTTAGCATCTTGAAGGGGCTCCACATCCTCTTGTCCATGCCACTCCACTGTTGAACTCATCTGAAATATACTAGATGAAAATATTAGTCCAACAGGAGATATGTTGACATTAATTACCAAAATCACCCAGGGAGCACTTGTGCTTTCAATCTCCCCCTTTTTGGTAATTGATACAACATACATCAAAGCTTTATATAAAGATATGAAGAATAATAAGTAAAGCTATGGAAAGACATGTTGGGGAACGTAGCAGAAAATCAAAATTTTCTACGCATCACCAAGATCAATCTATGGAGTAATATAGCAACGAGGGGAAGGGGAGTGCATCTACATACCATTGTAGATAGCAATGCGGAAGCGTTGCAAGAACGCGGATGAAGGAGTCGTACTCGTAGCGATTCAGATCGCGGTTGATTCCGATCTAAGCGCCGAACCACGGCGCCTCCGCGTTCAACACACGTGCAGCCCGGTGACGTCTCCCACGCCTTGATCCAGCAAGGAGAGAGGGAGAGGTTGGGGAAGACTCCATCCAGCAGCAGCACGACGGTGTGGTGGTTATGGAGGAGCGTGGCAATCCCGTAGGGCTTCGCCAAGCACCGCGGGAGAGGAGGAGGAGGGAGAGGGATAGGGCTGCGCCGAAAGAGAGACGTTCTCGTGCCTTGGGCAGCCCCAAACCTCAACTATATATAGGGGGGGAAGGGGCTGCGCCCCCTCTAGGGTTTCCACCCCCAAGGGCTGGCGGCCAGCCCTAGATCCCATCTAGGGGGGGCGGCCAAGGGGAGGAGAGGGGGGGCGCCAATAGGGTGGGCCTTAAGGCCCATCTAGACCTAGGGTTTGCCCCCTCCCACTCTCCCATGCGCCTTGGGCCTTGGTGGGGGGGCGCACCAGCCCACCTGGGGATGGTCCCCTCCCACACTTGGCCCACGCAGCCTTCTGGGGCTGGTGGCCCCACTTGGTGGACCCCCGGGACCCTCCCGGTGGTCCCGGTACATTATCGATATTACCCGAAACTTTTCCAGTGACCAAAACAGGACTTCCCATATATAAATCTTTACCTCCGGACCATTCCGGAACTCCTCATGACGTCCAGGATCTCATCCGGGACTCCGAACAACATTCGGTAACCACGTACATACTTTCCCTATAACCCTAGCGTCATCGAACCTTAAGTGTGTAGACCCTACGGGTTCGGGAATCATGCAGACATGACCGAGACGTTCTCCGGTCAATAACCAACAGCAGGATCTGGATACCCATGTTGGCTCCCACATGTTCCACGATGATCTCATCGGATGAACCACGATGTCAGGGATTCAATCAATCCCGTATTCAATTCCCTTTGTCTATCGATATGTTACTTGCCCGAGATTCGATCGTCGGTATCCCTATACCTTGTTCAATCTCGTTACCGGCAAGTCTCTTTACTCGTTCCGTAACTCACATCATCCCGTGATCAACTCCTTGGTCACATTGTGCACATTATGATGATGTCCTACCGAGTGGGCCCAGAGATACCTCTCCGTTTACACGGAGTGACAAATCCCAGTCTTGATTCGTGCTAACCCAACAGACACTTTCGGAGATACCTGTAGTGCACCTTTATAGTCACCCAGTTACGTTGTGACGTTTGGTGCACCCAAAGCATTCCTACGGTATCCGGGAGTTGCACAATCTCATGGTCTAAGGAAATGATACTTGACATTAGAAAAGCTCTGAGCAAACGAACTACACGATCTTGTGCTAGGCTTAGGATTGGGTCTTGTCCATCACATCATTCTCCTAATGATGTGATCCCGTTATCAACGACATCCAATGTCCATGGTCAGGAAACCGTAACCATCTATTGATCAACGAGCTAGTCAACTAGAGGCTTACTAGGGACATGGTGTTGTCTATGTATCCACACATGTATCTGAGTTTCCTATCAATACAATTCTAGCATGGATAATAAATGATTATCATGAACAAGGAAATATAATAATAACCTATTTATTATTGCCTCTAGGGCATATTTCCAACAGTCTCCCACTTGCACTAGAGTAAATAATCTAGTCCACATCACCATGTGATTAACACTCATAGGTCACATCACCATGTGACCAACATCCAAAGAGTTTACTAGAGTCAACAATCTAGTTCACATCACTATGTGATTAACACTCAATGAGTTCTGGTTTGATCATGTTATGCTTGTGAGAGAGGTTATTAGTCAACGGGTTTGAACCTTTCAGATCCGTGTGTGCTTTACGAATTTCTATGTCATCTTGTGGATGCTACCACGCGCTATTTGGAGCCATTTCAAAAAATTGCTCTACTATACGAATCCGGTTTACTACTCAGAGTCATCCGGATTAGTGTCAAAGTTCGCATCGACGTAATCCTTTACGACGAACTCCCTTTCACCTCCATAATCGAGAAAATGCCTTAGTCCACTAGGTACTAAGGATAAGTTCGACCGCTGTCATGTGATCCATTCCCGGATCACTATTGTACCCCTTGACCAACTCATGGCAAGGCACACTTCATGCGCGGTACACAACATAGCATACTGTAGAGCCTACGTCTAAAGCATAGGGGACGACCTTCGTCCTTTTTCTCTCTTCTGCTGTGGTCAGGTCTTGAGTCTTACTCAATACTCACACCTTGTAACACAGCCAAGAACTCCTTCTTTGCTGATCTATTTTGAACTCTTTCAAAATCATGTCAAGGTGTGCATTCTTTGAAAGTATCATCAGGCGTCTTGATCTATCTCTATAGATCTTGATGCCTAATATGTAAGCAGCTTTATCCAGGTCTTCCTTTGAAAAACTCCTTTCAAACAACCCTTTATGCTTTCCAGAAATTTTACATCATTTCGGATCAACAATATGTCATTCACATATACTTATCAGAAATGTTGTAGCGCTCCCACTCACTTTATTGTAAATACAAGCTTCTAACAAACTTTGTATAAACCCAAAAACTTTGATCACTCCATCAAAGCGTATATTCTGACTCCGAGATGCTTGCTCTAGTCCATGGAAGGATCGCTGGAGCTAGCATACCTATTAGCATCCTTAGGATCGACAAAACCTTTCTGATTGTATCACATACAACCTTTCCTTACGAAAACTGGTAAGGAAACTTGTTTTTACATCCATCTGCCAGATTTCATAAATGCAGCTAATGCTAACATGATTCCGACGGACTTAAGCATCGCTACGGATGAGAAAATCTCATCGTAGTCAACTCCTTGAACTTGTGGAAATACTCTTTGCCACAAGTCGAGCTTCATAGACGGTAACATTACCGTCCATGTCCGTCTTCTTCTCAAAGATCCATTTATCTCGGATTTCATGGCTTCTAACCATTTGTCGGAATATGGGCCCACCATCGCTTCTCCATAGCTCGTAGGTTCGGTATTGTCCAACAACATGATATCTCAGACAGGATCACGTACCACTCTGAAGTAGCACGCATCCTCGTCGTCCTACGAGGTTTGGTAGTGACTTGATCCGAAGTTTCATGATCACTATCATAAGCTTCCACTTCAATTAGTGTAGGTGCCACAGGAACAACTTCCTGTGCCCTGCTACACATTAGTTGAAGCGACGGTTCAATAACCTTATCAAGTCTCCACCATCCTCCCACTCAATTCTTTCGAGAGAAACTTTTCCTCGAGAAAGGGCTCGTTTCTAGAAGCAATTACTTTTGCTTCCAGATCTGAAATAGGAGGTATACCCAACTGTTTTGGGTATTCTATGAAGACGCATTTATCCGCTTTGGGTTCGAGCTTATCAGCCTGAAACTTTTTCACATAAGCAGCCCCAAACTTTTTAAGAAACGACAACTTAGGTTTCTCTAAACGGTGTCGTCTCAACGGAATTGCGTGGTGCCCCTTTTAAAGTGAATGCGGTTGTCTCTAATGCCTAACCCATAAACGATAGTGGTAATTCGATAAGAGACATCATGGTATGCACCATATCCAATAGGGTGTAGTTATGATGTTCGGACACACCATCACACTATGGTGTTCCAGGCGGTATTAATTGTGAAACACTTTCCACAATGTCTTAACTGTGTGCCAAACTCGTAACTCAGATACTCATCTCTATGATCATATCACAGACATTTTATCCTCTTGTCACGACGATCTTCAACTTCACTCTGAAATTACTTGAACCTTTCAATAATTCAGACTTTTGTTTCATCAAGCAAATACACTCAGCATCTACTCAAACCATCTGTGAAGTAAGAACATAACGATATCCACTGCATGCCTCAGCACTCATTGGACTGCATACATCAAAATGTATTACTTCCAATAAGTTGCTTTCTTGTTCCATCTTACTAAAAACGAGGCCTTTCAGTCATCTTGCCCATGTGGTATGATTTGCATGTCTCAAGTGATTCAAAATCAAGTGAGTCCAAATGATCCATCTGCATGGAGTTTCTTCATGCATATATACCAATAGACATGGTTCACATGTCTCAATCTTTTCAAAAACGACTGAGTCCAAAGATCCATCTACATGGAGCTTCTTCATGCGTTCTATACCAATATGACTCAAATTGCAGTGCCACAAGTATGTGGTACTATCATTACTATTTTATATCTTTTGGCACGAACATGTGTATCACTACGATCGAGATTCATTTTAGGTGCAAGACCATTGAAGGTATTATTCAAATAAACAAAGTAACCATTATTCTCCTTAAATGAATAAATGTATTGCGATAAACATAATCCAATCATGCTCAACGCAAACACCAAATCTCGATGGTAGAGGGAGCATGCGATGCTTGATCACATCAACCTTGGAAACACTTCCAACACATATCGTCATCTCACCTTTAGCTAGTCTCCATTTATTCCGCAGCTTTTATTTCGAGTTACTAACACTTAGCAACCGAACAGGTATCTAATACCCTGGTGCTGCTAGGAGTACTAGTAAAGTACACATTCATATAATGTATATCCAATATACTTCTGTCGACCTTGCCTGCCTTCTCATCTACCAAGTATCTAGAGTAGTTCCGCTTCAGTGACCGTTCCCCTCATTACAGAAGCACTTAGTCTCGGGTTTGGGTTCAACCTTGGGATTCTTCACTAGAGCAGCAAACGATTTGCTGTTTCATGAAGTATCCCTTTTGCCCTTGCCCTTCTAGAAACTAGTGGTTTTACTAACCATCAACAATTGATGCTCCTTCTTGATTTCTACTTTCGCGGTGTCAAACATCGCGAGTTGCTCAAGGATCATCATCTATCCTTGATATTTATAGTTCATCATGAAGCTCTAATAGCTTGGTGGCAGTGATTATGGAGAACCATCACTATCTCATCTGGAAGATTAACTCCCACTCGATTCAAGCGATTGTAGTACTCAGACAATCTGAGCACATGCTCAACGATTGAGCTTTTCTCCCTTAGTTTGCAGGCTTAAGAAACTTGTCAGAGGTCTCATACCTCTTGACGTGGGCACTAGTCTGAAATCCCAATTTCAGTCTTCGGAACATCTCACATGTTCTGCGACGTTTCAAAAACGTCTCTGGTGCCACAATTCTAAACCGTTAGCATTACGCACTGAACTATCACGTAGTCATCAAAACGTGTATGTCAGATGTTTCGTAACATCTACAGACGACGCTGAGGCCAGCACACCGAGCGGTGCATTAAGGACATAAGCCTTCTGTGCAGCAATGAGGACAATCCTCAGTTTACGGACCCAGTCCGCATAATTTCTACTATCAACTTTCAACTAAATTTTCTCTAGGAACATATCTTAAACAGTAGAACTAAAGCGTACGACATAATTTGCAAAGACCTTTTGACTATGTTCATGATAATGAAGTTCATCTGATTATTGAACTCCCACTCAGATAGACATCCCTCTAGTCATCTAAGTGATACATGATCCGAGTCAAACTAGGCCGTGTCCGATCATCACGTGAGACGGACTAGTCATCATCGGTGAACATCTCCATGTTGATCGTATCTACTATACGACTCATGTTCGACCTTTCGGTCTCTTGTGTTCCGAGGCCATGTCTGTACATGCTAGGCTCGTCAAGTCAACCGAAGTGTTTCGCATGTGTTCCGAGGCCATGTATGTACATGCTAGGCTCGTCAACACCCGTTGTATTCGAACGTTAGAATCTATCACACCCGATCATCACGTGGTGCTTCGAAACAACGAACCTTCGCAACGGTGCACAGTTAGGGGGAACACTTCTCTTGAAATTTTAGTGAGGGATCATCTTATTTATGCCACCGTCGTTCTAAGCAAATAAGATGCATAACATGATAAACATCACATGCAATCAAATAGTGACATGATATGGCCAATATCATTTTGCTCCTTTGATTTCCATCTTCGGGGCACCATGATCATCTTTGTCACCGGCATGACACCATGATCTCCATCATCATTATCTCCATCATTGTGTCTTCATGAAGTTATCACGCCAACGATTACTTCTACTTCTATGGCTAACGCGCTTAGCAATAAAGTAAAGTAATTTACATGGCGTTATTCAATGACACGCAGGTCATACAAAAAATAAAGACAACTCCTATGGCTCTTGCCGGTTGTCATACTCATCGACATGCAAGTCGTGATTCCTATTACAAGAATATGATCAATCTCATACATCACATATTTCATTCATCACATCTTCTGGCCATATCACATCACATAGCACATGCTGCAAAAACAAGTTAGACGTCCTCTAATTGTTGTTGCAAGTTTTTACGTGGCTTGTATAGGTTTCTAGCAAGAACGTTTCTTACCTACGTAAAACCACAATGTGATATGCCAATTTCTATTTACCCTTCATAAGGACCCTTTTCATCGAATCCGTTCCGACTAAAGTGGGAGAGAAAGACACCCGCTAGCCACCTTATGCAACTAGTGCATGTCAGTCGGTGGAACCTGTCTCACGTAAGCGTACGTGTAAGGTCGGTCCGGGCCGCTTCATCCCACAATGCCGCTGAAACAAGATAAGACTAGTAGCGGCAAGAAGAATTGGCAACATCTACGCCCACAACTACTTTGTGTTCTACTCGTGCATAGAAACTACGCATAGACCTAGCTCGTGATGCCACTGTTGGGGAACGTAGCAGAAATTCAAAATTTTCTACGCATCACCAAGATCAATCTATGGAGTAATCTAGCAACGAGGGGAAGGGGAGTGCATCTACATACCATTGTAGATCGTGATGCGGAAGCGTTGCAAGAACGCGGATGAAGGAGTCGTACTCGTAGCGATTCAGATCGCGGTTGATTCCGATCTAAGCGCCGAACCACGGCGCCTCCGCGTTCAACACACGTGCAGCCCGGTGACGTCTCCCACGCCTTGATCCAGCAAGGAGAGAGGGAGAGGTTGGGGAAGACTCCATCCAGCAGCAGCACGACGGTGTGGTGGTTATGGAGGAGCGTGGCAATCCCGCAGGGCTTCGCCAAGCACCACGGGAGAGGAGGAGGAGGGAGAGGGATAGGGCTGCGCCGAAAGAGAGACGTTCTCGTGCCTTGGGCAGCCCCAAACCTCAACTATATATAGGGGGGAAAGGGGCTGCGCCCCCTCTAGGGTTTCCACCCCCAAGGGCTGGCGGCCAGCCCTAGATCCCATCTAGGGGGGGCGGCCAAGGGGAGGAGAGGGGGGGCGCCAATAGGGTGGGCCTTAAGGCCCATCTAGACCTAGGGTTTGCCCCCTCCCACTCTCCCATGCGCCTTGGGCCTTGGTGGGGGGGAGCACCAGCCCACCTGGGGATGGTCCCCTCCCACACTTGGCCCACGCAGCCTTCTGGGGCTGGTGGCCCCACTTGGTGGACCCCCGGGACCCTCCCGGTGGTCCCGGTACATTACCGATATTACCCGAAACTTTTCCGGTGACCAAAACAGGACTTCCCATATATAAATATTTACCTCCGGACCATTCCGGAACTCCTCGTGACGTCCGGGATCTCATCCGGGACTCCGAACAACATTCGGTAACCACGTACATACTTTCCCTATAACCCTAGCGTCATCGAACCTTAAGTGTGTAGACCCTACGGGTTCGGGAATCATGCAGACATGACCGAGACGTTCTCCGGTCAATAACCAACAGTGGGATCTGGATACCCATGTTGGCTCCCACATGTTCCACGATGATCTCATCGGATGAACCACGATGTCAGGGATTCAATCAATCCCGTATTCAATTCCCTTTGTCTATCGATATGTTACTTGCCCGAGATTCAATCGTCGGTATCCCTATACCTTGTTCAATCTCGTTACCGACAAGTCTCTTTACTCGTTCCATAACTCACATCATCCCGTGATCAACTCCTTGGTCACATTGTGCACATTATGATGATGTCCTACCGAGTGGGCCTAGAGATACCTCTCCGTTTACACGGAGTGACAAATCCCAGTCTCGATTCGTGCCAACCCAACAGACACTTTCGGAGATACCTGTAGTGCACCTTTATAGTCACCCAGTTACGTTGTGACGTTTGGTGCACCCAAAGCATTCCTACGGTATCCGGGAGTTGCACAATCTCATGGTCTAAGGAAATGATACTTGACATTAGAAAAGCTCTGAGCAAACGAACTACACGATCTTGTGCTAGGCTTAGGATTGGGTCTTGTCCATCACATCATTCTCCTAATGATGTGATCCCGTTATCAACGACATCCAATGTCCATGGTCAGGAAACCGTAACCATCTATTGATCAACGAGCTAGTCAACTAGAGGCTTACTAGGGACATGGTGTTGTCTATGTATCCACACATGTATCTGAGTTTCCTATCAATACAATTCTAGCATGGATAATGAACGATTATCATGAACAAGGAAATATAATAATAACCTATTTATTATTGCCTCTAGGGCATACTTCCAACAAGACATATAACATGCATAGGCTCCCCCTACATGTATGCAATCATGTAAATATGGAATATAAGATCATGTGAATGCATAAGCATGACAGAGCAAGCAATGAGTTACATGTATCTTGGCTATATGCATCAGAGCAAATGATGTAGGTATAGGAAATATACCTTCATGTTCATGAGTCCTCCTTGCAAACAGTATGTACACCAGCAAGAGATCATCATGCACATGAGTGTGATGCATATACATATACCTTGTGGTCTTGAGGTGGCTTTGGAATAGATGAATCTGAGTAAACAAGGTTACATAACACAGATACATCTACGGGACAAAGCAGTTGAGAAACCACAAGAGTACCAAGATTGGGATGACATGTAGAGAGTGAGTACTAGGTACTCTATTGGATATAGACATGTCCCCAAAAAGTAAAGATATGCAATGAATTCGAAGATTTCCTTCCCTTAGAAGTCTTACTCCCCCTGAATCTTATGTGGGATAATGGGAGAAGGTAGGGACAAGAAAATCAGAGCAAAACAGGAAAATCAACAAAACAATCATATCATACACTAACATGTCTTTTCTGTTGGAAATATGCCCTAGAGGCAATAATAAATTGGTTATTATTATATTTCCTTGTTCATGATAAACGTTTATTATCCATGCTAGAATTGTATTGATAGGAAACTCAGATACATGTGTGGATACATAGACAACACCATGTCCCTAGTAAGCCTCTAGTTGACTAGCTCGTTGATCAATGGATGGTTACGGTTTCCTGACCATGGACATTGGATGTCGTTGATAACGGGATCACATCATTAGTAGAATGATGTGATGGACAAGACCCAATCCTAAGCCTAGCACAAGATCGTGTAGTTCGTTTGCTCAGAGCTTTTCTAATGTCAAGTATCAGTTCCTTAGACCATGAGATTGTGCAACTCCCGGATACCGTAGGAATGCTTTGGGTGTACCAAACGTCACAACGTAGCTGGGTGGCTATAAAGGTGCACTACAGGTATCTCCGAAAGTGTCTGTTGGGTTGGCACGAATCGAGACTGGGATTTGTCACTCCGTGTAAACGGAGAGGTATCTCTGGGCCCACTCGGTAGGACATCATCATAATGTGCACAGTGTGACCAAGGAGTTGATCACGGGATGATGTGAGTTACGGAACGAGTAAAGAGACTTGCCGGTAACGAGATTGAACAAGGTATAGGGATACCGACGATCGAATCTCGGGCAAGTAACATATCGATAGACAAAGGGAATTGTATACGGGATTGATTGAATCCCCGACATCGTGGTTCATCCGATGAGATCATCGTGGAACATGTGGGAGCCAACATGGGTATCCAGATCCCGCTGTTGGTTATTGACCGGAGAACGTCTCGGTCATGTCTGCATGGTTCCCGAACCCGTAGGGTCTACACACTTAAGGTTCGATGACGCTAGGGTTATAGGGAAAGCATGTACGTGGTTACCGAATGTTGTTCAGAGTCCCAGATGAGATCCCAGACATCACGAGGAGTTTCGGAATGGTCCGGAGGTAAAGATTTATATATGGGAAGTCCTGTTTTGGTCACCGGAAAAGTTTCGGGTGATATCGGTAATGTACCGGGACCACCGGGAGGGTCCCGGGGGTCCACCAAGTGGGGCCACCAGCCCCAGAAGGCTGTGTGGGCCAAGTGTGGGAGGGGACCAGCCCCAGGTGGGCTGGTGCGCCCCCCCACCAAGGCCCAAGCGCATGGGAGAGTGGGAGGGGGCAAACCCTAGGTCCAGATGGGCCTTGAGGCCCACCCTAGTGGCGCCCCCCCTCTCCTCCCCTTGGCCGCCCCCCTTGGATGGAATCTAGGGCTGGCCGCCTCCTCTTGGGGTGGGAACCCTAGAGGGGGGCGCAGCCCCCTCCCCCCCTATATATAGTTGAGGTTTGGGCTGCCCAAGACACATGAGAACGTCTCTCTTTCGGCGCAGCCCTACCCCTCTCCCTCCTCCTCCTCTCCCGCGGTGCTTGGCGAAGCCCTGCGGGATTGCCACGCTCTTCCATCACCACCACGCCGTCGTGCTGCTGCTGGATGGAGTCTTCCCAACCTCTCCCTCTCTCCTTGCTGGATCAAGGCATGGGAGACGTCACCGGGTTGCACGCGTGTTGAACGCGGAGGCACCATTCTTCGGTGCTTAGATCGGAATCAACCGCGATCTGAATCGCTACGAGTACGACTCCTTCATCCGCGTTCTTGCAACGCTTCCGCATCGCGATCTACAATGGTATGTAGATGCACTCCCCTTCCCCTCGTTGCTAGATTACTCCATAGATTGATCTTGGTGATGCGTAGAAAATTTTGAATTTCTGCTACGTCCCCCTCCTAAAGACATGTGAACTTCTCTCCTCTTGAATACCAAGCATCTGAGAACTCTCTCTCCCTTTGATGTGATTAAGCTTTGATGTGATCTCTCTCTCCCCCTTTGACATCAATTTCCAAGATGGGATCTTCTGGAGCGTGAGTTGAATAGGTTTGGTCCTTGAGTCACATGATAAAGCAGCATGTAGAATGCGATGCAGGTAGAGGACAAGAATCATTGAGTGGAGCTGGAACACATATGCAGGATGCAAGTGGCAAAGTGTCTCCTCTGTGTTGAAATCGGTAACACCGAGTTGTTTTCTTCGGTGGCACCGAAATGGTTCGGTTTGACCGAAAGAGACAAGCTAATTTTTTTTTAAATAATACATTTTTTTATTAATTCGCACAAATATTACGCCCAAAAAATAATTTTCAAAAGTAATACACCGTCGGCCCGCCACAGGCCGATTGGGCCTAGTCAGCCCACATCAGGCCGAGTGATCCCCTATCGGTTGGCTGCCGGCCGATGGCATGTCGGCCACGAGTCCAGTTCCTGTCGGCCAGCTGTGGGCCGACTGGACTAATTGGCCCGCTGTAGGCTGACAGGCACTAATTGGCCAGCCGTAGGCCGACTGGTGCATGCCACCATTTTTCCCGTACGATCCCCACGTATATCATGGACCGCCATTTCCCGCCAAATTCTCCCGCTGTCAACCTACCGCCATAGTTTCCCGCTTTGCTCGTTCCCGTCATATTTCCCCGCTTTGCTCGTTCTCGCCATATTTTCCCGCTCTCTAATTCCCGCCATATGTTCCCACTCTTTAGTTCTCGCCATATTTTCCCGCTCTTTAGTTCCCGCCAGTATCTCCCGCCATATGTTCCCGCTACCGAGTTCCCGCCTTCCTTTGTGTTCTCAACCTATAAAACCCCCTCGTCACTAACGTTGGTAAGCATTCTAGCGTAGTCTCGTAGTCTCGCCAAGATGTCCGGATATCCTTTTGATTGTAGTTTTCACAGTCGTATGTCCGAATGTCTGTTGCATTTAGCCGCTGATTTCAGGGTTGACAACAGATTAGTTCCGTGGGAAGAACTCATCAGTAGTGACACCCTGCTGAATGAGCTGGCTCACGCATTAAGAGCGGGTGGCCTTCCAGGACCTTTGAGGAGATACACATCGAACTTCTGAGGTTGCATGGAAGATACCTAAAGTGTGGTAGGTACCTAAATTTCGGAGCAAAATATACTTATTTATGGAGTGCCGACAGCGAGGATGAAGATGATATCTTCATGCTGCCGCTTCCGGGTTCTGCATCGTCAAAGGGCAAGAGTTCATCATCATCGAAGGGCAAGAGTTCTGCATCGTCGAAGGGCAAGAGTTCATCATCGTCGAAGGGCAAGATTTCTGCATCGTCAAAGGGCAAGAGTTCTTCATCGTCGAAGGACAAGAGTTCTTCATTGTCGAAGGGCAAGAGCTCTGCATCGATGGAGGATGACGATGATGACTTCATGTAGTTTTTATGCTGTATGTTCTATCTGGTTGTTTAATTTAGATGTAGTTCTATCTAGTTGTTTGTACTGTCTTGTTGTACGAGCATTGTGTTCTATCAAAATATGATGTTGTAGTTCGGATAACAGAGTACTAAAATAGAGTAGGCATATGTCTCATACATAAGTACATAGTCATTTGTCTCATATATAAAATAGATATAAGTCTCATACAGAAATAAATGGTAATGTCTCTACTGATAGATAGAAGCATCAGTGACGACGTCTGGCCTAGCGGGGAGGCGGATCTACAGGCGACGTCCATCCGCACCTGTCGGGTGCCCTAATGTTACGAGGAGGAATCTCAGACTCTCCCTGGTCATGCTCTGTATCCTGTGTGGGGCCTGGTGGAGGAGTCAAAAACATGTTCATCCACTGGGTGTGCTGTGACATCTGAGCCTGTATGTTCTCCTTGGGATGTTGATCACTCCCCCACGTATCATGTGATGCCGACATAGACACCTGATATCCGTAGGCTCCTGCACGATGGAACGCCAAGTCATGAAGAATGAGGTCGCCTCAATTAATATTGAAAACAATAAATATGAAGACACATACCTGCTGGCTATGACGGCTGCTCTGGCTCAAACACGAAGCTGGACGAGGGACCGTGTTGCTGTGGCTGTGGAGAAAACAGGAAGCTCGACATGGGACCATAGTGCTGCGGGTGCTGCCACGTTGAACTGCCAGGTTGGTCAGGACGGGGTGGCCTCATTGCCGACTGATGTGCTAGACGTGGAAGTGGTTGATGTCAGTGCATGGAGGGACACGGCTGTTGCTGCTGGTGCTGAACAACGTCGCTTCTCCGGGTGCACGTGATAGCCTCGTAGACAGCCCGTATTTTGTTCTGCATTCGTTCCAAGAAGGGCTGTAGCACAAGACGGTGGTGAAGAAGAGGTCCAGACGATAGTGATCGTCCATAGGTGGTCATGTCGTCGTAGAGTTCGTGTGTCAAGGTAGCCTGCAAATTTTCATGACGATTATTAAGTATGCACGTCAAAGTATGTGATAACATTACTTAAAGAAAATATATCTTACCGCGTACTGCCTAGAGCCCGAAGTATCATAGCTCGGGTACATATCCGACGGAGTAGGATCAGGTATCTCCTCTGGGTGAGAGTGCTCAACGATGCGTAACCGTGTTCCAGTCATGTAGCGCCGCAAATAGAGATTGAATTCATTGAGATCAAAATTGTGATTCTCGTGCCATAGATGTGTGCTTGCTGTCTCCCATTCTATAACATACGGCTCTAGTCTAGCTAGCCAGTCAGCAGTTGTCCTGGTCATGCCCTTCCTTGTCGTCCTAAAATTGTGGTGTGTGTTCAACAATTACCTAATGCTTCAAATTGAGTACTATGAAAGATGATGCAACATTGAAAAACTGGTTAATACATGTGGATGTGTTCTGGCACCGGGTTCTCTGTAGGGGGAGGTAGCTCCAACTGCAAAAGACCAAATTGCCTCATAACCCTCTGTTGTGCCATCTCCTCGACGAAGACATCAAAGATGATCTTCGATTTCGTCATCCAGTAATCTCGGTCCCTTGTGCATAACACAGACATACCACCAGGGTATCTCGCATTTATGGCTGCTTCCGTGTAGGGCTGCCAGATGACCCCAGTGTACGTATCGAACTGCTCGTTCAATGCCGTGTATGCCTTCCTGGTCTGATCACTAGCAAAGCGTCTCTGCAGAAAACAAATGTTAGTAGCCGCTAGCATTGAACTATCTCTGGTGCACACAAAAGTTACATTAAACTATAACACGATACATACCTCACGACGTGTCCAACACAGACCAAAAGTAGGCATGTCGATGCCGTCAGCATCAAACATGGCGGCTATAGGCTGATTAACACGTACATCTGGTCGCCCTATAGAGAACCTCTCCCACGACCACATCTGTAGGAATAGAGGGCATCCAAGAAGGGCTGGCTTTCTCGATGTAAGCTGGCAACCGTTGCACATACCTCGGTATTTAGCCGCTAAGACCGCCGAACCCCAACTCCTTTGTCTGATCTGATCCGTCGTCTGAGTGCTCGCTATCTCGAGTGCCATAGGGATGTAGAGCGTGCTAATAGTGGTGACATGGTTCTCTGTGAACATCACCTTGCCGAAAAGCCACATTAAGTAGGCCTCAGGCTCCGAGTGATCTGTTCCGCACTCAATGGCGCCCGGAACTTCTGAATCTGCATTAAGCAAAGAGAAAGTTTTAGTAAGCCGCAGGTATTTTCTGTAAAACCATATGCACGATAACTTGAAGATAAGAGCTAGGGGAAATAACCTGGAAATTGAGCAACCAATCATACTTAGGTCCATGATTCTCCCATACCGGATCGGGAGCATCCGGAAAAACACCATGAAAATGTTGTGTAAGACCGCGCTCCCAACCAGCCGGTGCGTCCAACAGTCCTATGGCATGACCTGCCAACGGTAGTCCGAGCAAAAGTGACACATCCTCTAGTGTAGGAGCCATCTCTCCCCATCGGAAGTGAAATGTGTGGGTCTCTGGCCTCCAACAGTCCACTAAGCAACTCAACAAGGAGGAGTCGATGGCGAGGCGTTTCTCACCCGGGATAGACTCAACCAGACACGCGAAAGGTAAAAGGCCGGCCCATTTCAACCTTCATCAGAGAACATTTCAGTTAGTGTCTCCCATTAATATGCATGTCAATGTGCAAATTAATAAAGCACGTACCGTTGAACCCATCCTTGGTGTATCATCTAGTGCTCCTAGTGCCACACTTAATACAAATTCAGAACATAGTGCCACACTTAATACAAATTCAGAACATAGTGCCACACTTAATACAAATTCAGAACATAATGCCACACTTAATACAAATTCAAGACATACTACTGCTAGCTTAGCTTCTTCCTCTCCCTCTTACTCCTCTGTTTCCTCTACCTCCTCTTCGTCCCCGGTTGCCTCGTTCACGCCGAGTGACAAAAGTGGGACAATTAGTGTCCCTATGGCCAAATTCATTGCATAGAATGCATTGCCTAGTCGGACCTCCTGCTTCAGATTCATCCATATCATTCCGGATGCGCTGACACTACCGTCTGCCTCTACTTGTACACATATGCTCTGGCTTTGGAATGTAACCCCTTTCAGCGGGGTTGACACTGTTGAAGTTACCCATTGATCGAAAACCCATCAGCTCACCTGTCCAGGTATTGAGGACATACTCTTTCAGAAAAAGTGGAGACACAAACGATATTGCATCCATTCCAAGCTGCCCGCAAGCTGCAAGTACATGTGAGCAAGGTAGGTGAAGCAACTTTGGTTTGTTGCATGTGCACTCACACGTTGGCCAGGCTTCATTACCAATTTTCACCTCATGCGTCCTCAACTCATTTGCACATACGAATTTGTTGTTGGTTAAGCGGACCTCAAACCTTCTTTCTTGATTACCGATGACGACTACAGTGTGTGACCTAGCTTTTTGCATCTTGTTGTCCATGTACTTCGTGACTCTTTCACAGTAACATGTATTCGGGTTGTTCAAGATATGGTGCTCTGCTTTTTGACGTCTATCTCTGAAGTACTTGACAGTGCCATAGAAAATACCCTCAACGATGGCTGTAAGTGGCAATGCCCGGTTTCCTCTGAGGACAAAGTCATATGTTTCCGTGAGGTTCGTTTTCATGACACCATACCTTGCTCCATGTGTGTCATGTAGCAAAGACCACCTCTCCAGAGGCTCATGCTCTATCCACAGCTGGAAGGTTTTAATCGACCTCCCGAGCCTTCTCCTAGTACCAGGTGGGTCAAAGCCTGGCAGGTCACATAGCCCAACAGGCTCCTCCTCCACGGCCGCTGTTCCTATTGCCAACTGTGCAACTACTGCTTCAACATGTGCCCTCACCGCTGCATCTCTTGCAGCTTTCCTGTCCCTCATGTGTCTTTGTGTGCACACATTAAGTCTGTCACGTATCAAATTGTACTTCCATAACTGGTTCTGCTTGCAGAGTTTTTTGAACAGATTCATCAGGTTCTTATTTCTAAACCGTGAGAAGAAATTAGTCCCCAGATGGCGCATGCACCAACGGCTCTGTAAGTCCTGCCATGGAGCTTGTTCCTCAGGGCCTAGGTTTGTCAGTGTCCTTATCGCACTGAGTATACCTGCATGCCTGTCATGAAGGATGCACATATTGGGCTTCTCCTTCACAACTGATATTTTCAACTGCCTGAAGAACCATGTCCAACTTTCAATGTTCTCACTCTCCACAAAAGCAAATGCGAGTGGGACAACTTGATTTTGGCCGTCTTGACCTATGGCTGCCAGGATCTGACCCTTGTACTTGCCTGTGATAAAAGTACCATCAACACATATCATCGGTCGGCAATGCCTGAAAGTTTCGATGCATACACCAAAAGAGAAGAAGAGACGATGCAACACCCTCACACTTGTGAACTCTAGCATGAACATGTCTTGGATATCGATATAGGTGCCTGGATTCCGCTACTGCAGGGTGTGGAGGAGCTGGACAACAGAGTCATATGCATCAAAATAAGAACCAAATCTCCTCTCAAGCGCCGCATGCTTAGCCCTCCAAACCTTGCCATAAGAAATTCTGTACTTGAACCTGGCGAAGACTTTTGTCTGGACTGCCTTCACTTCCATAGCTTTGCCCTGCACTACCTCATCGTAAAACAACCAAGCAATAAGCGTCGATGAAAGGTTGGCATGATCTTGAGGGATGCAGGGAATAAGACAAGTGTGATTAACGAAGTCACTGATCACCCAACTTGTGCCATACTTAGGGAGAAAGCCGTGCACCCTGGCGGGACAATCTGCGTTCTTGCATACCATTGTCAGGAATTTCTGACTGGACACCTGAGCTGTGAAAACCCTTTGCGTGGACATTGCCCAATTAATTATTGCATCCTTCAGGGCTTGCTTGTTCGGATACATAGCACCCGTCGCAATATTGTTCTGGTGATATTGCCAGGCAGAATCATGTCCATCGTTCACAGTCATTGCAGATGAGATGTCATGATTCCATGATGCAGGATTCGGGACCTCCTCTCCATTTTCTTCTTCATCCGACTCGTCAGAATCATCGGCATGACCCCTTTCAACATCGGTGTCTTCTTCTTCCATCTAGTCCAGCATGTGCCCATCTACCTCATCAGCGTCCACCTCGCCATTGTAATGACCATCGGCATTTCCTCCTTCTCCTGACTACTCTGCCCTGGTTCATAACCATAAGCATTTCCTTCTTCTACCTGACTGCTATGTCCTTGTTCGTAACCATCATCTCCAGCATTTGACATAGAAAACTGCCTCCCTACACTGCTATGACCAGGATCGTAGCCACCCTCGCCTTCATGTGCAGTGACCTCCTTCACGACGGGAAGCACTAAAGCAACAGTATTGCATCCCCTTCGTTCAAAACCTTGTAACCACCGCACCCAATCGGAGTCTCGCTCTATTGGCCTCAAATAAAAGTAAATTATTGAACTTGACCGTGTCCACAATGCATGAACACCGACGGTGTGTGTTTCAGTATCAAGACCTAAACTTGCCGCAATCCATTCTTTCAACTGACAGACAGACCATGTTTGAGGTGCGCTCATTGGCACCTCTATGTGAGTAAATTCACTCAGATCTGCTCCCATCTCAGTTGTCTGGACAATACCAGGACCGTAGTAAACTCTGAACTTCACTACATCGGACATCTCGGCTCACCTTTTTTTTCAACAACGAAATACAAGTATTAAGCAACAACTTAAAATACCCCCAATAACAAATATTAGACATGTCTATATATTAGCTAGCTATATATGACAGAATATTAACGGAGCAACTAATACAATTCACACACCTACAAGTATATTACAAATATTTGCCGGAGCAACTACAAATATTGACAGATTTTAATATTTGACTGGACTGCCTATAGTACGGATTTTACCAGAGCTACTCCAAATACTGACACTCCTAAATACTTGACATCCACATATAGTACGGAATATTACCGGAGCAACTACACATTTTTACACAACTAATTAGTTGACATCTAATATTTACGTATACTACCGGGGCAAATAACAATAATCGCACACCTAATTTATTTCACATCGAAACATATTAACAAATACTACCGGAGCACCTACGAAAAATAAAATGTTTGTTGAAATATACCCTTGAAGCGTGCGTGCGAACGAAGAACGACGTGTCGACCAAACTGCCGGAGCTTCACCTCCACCACCTCCACCACACTGCCCCAACTTCACCACCACCACCTCCACCTCCACCGCCGCAACAACCTCCACCAATGAGCTGGAAAAAAACTCCACCAAAATGCTCACCACGACCACCACGAGCTACCCCATCAGTAGATCGAGACCTCTTTTGGCTGCCCTAACTAAGTTGAATTCATTCACGGTGCCAAAACCGCAAATAACTAGCTCATTTAGGACTAGAAATTGGAGGCATTTTCGTGTAGAGAGAGGAGAAGTAAAGAACAGAAGCTCTTGTGTGGAGGAAAATGAGGATAAGAGGCGCAGGGAGCCGGGCCAGCCGTGCGAGGTGGGGCCGCACCCTGTCGGCCAGCAGCAGGCCGATCGACCCGTGGTAGGCTGACAGGGGCCCCCCGTGACCGCCCGCGCCGACTGCTCCCTCCCTCCCCCTTGCGACGTGGCCTGCCCAATGTGCGGCCGACACATGGCAGGCGCGCCAGCTGTTGGCCTGCTACTGGCCGACTACGCCCACTCGGCCTGCTGTGGGCTGACTAGGCCCAGTCGGCCTGCGGCGGGCCGACGGTGTATGATTTTTGAAAATTACTTTTTGGGCGTAATATTTGTGCAAATTAATAAAAATGTATTATTCTAAAAAAAATTAGCAAGAGACAAACCGGTGTGTCCGAGTTCAACATAGAGAGAGAACAGTTGTCATCTCAGCTCACTAGGCAACTAAGACCTCACAAAGATTTGCAAGGAATTAACTGAAAGATTTGCAATGAATTAGATGCAGGGAATGCAGAAGATAGCAAAGAAAATAAAAGAAGTCTAGATGAAGTTTTTTTGATTAGTTTGAGACAAATATGCAAGAGACAAGTGCAAGAACACAGAGAAACACTAGAGAACTTCATCTAGAATTGGTCGGTGACAAAGTCACCTATGCTAGAGTATATTGACTTAGGAGTCAAGTGAGAACACTTGATCATAGGTCATACTCATCGTTTAAGCTCAAAATGGGGTTACCATTTTTCATTTAAGCATTTTGATGTATTCGCATCTTGTTGAGTTGCTTTGACCCATGACTTGGAGTAAAGCTTCTCTAAGATGGAATATCATACCTTGGGTGGTGGTGTTGATCTTGATCATGTAGTTGAACTTGTGTGGGATGCTCAAGGTTGATGTAGCACATCAAGAATTGGGAGCACCACTAGTAGTTTGAGTTCGTCTACCTACATGGGTTAGTCTTGCAAGGAAGAGCACTTGTGTATCCAAATTGACAATCATGAATTTGAGACCAAATGAAATTTGATATAAAGATTTTGTCAAAGGATATATTGCAAGGATTTGTGCTTCCTTGACTTCAACCACCATATTGTAGAGACTGGGTGATGTAGAGATTGCTCAAGATGTGAGTGAGTTGCAATCTCATAGAGTTGGATTCATCCAATTACCTACAAGGGTTAGATAGCATGCAAGGGTGCAAGTATATCCAAGACATATGCTCATTATCATAAGAGAAATGTCAAGGATTAGTCAAAGGATCATGCCTTGCATGTATCCAAATGGAGTTTCTACTCCAAGTTTGAAGCATCAATGATGTTCAATTCACCTCTCAAACGGCAAAATACTTTCTCATCAAGCGGTTTGGTGAATATATCCGCCAATTGCTTATCGATACGAACATGCTTAAGATCAATGTCCCCTTTAGCAACATGATCTTGAATGAAATGATGACGAACTTCAATATGCTTAGTTCGAGAATGTTGCACGGGATTGTGAGCAATCTTAATGGCACTTTCATTGTCACAAAGCAATGGAACATGTTTCACAAAGATCCCATAATCTTTAAGAGTTTGGGTCATCCAAAGTAATTGAGCACAACATGAACCGGCGGCAATGTATTCCGCTTCGGCGGTGGATAAGGATACCGAGTTTTGTTTCTTTGAGGACCAAGACACAAGAGATCTACCAAGAAATTGACAAGTACCCGAAGTTGACTTTCTATCAACCTTGTCACCTGCATAGTCTTAATCGGAGTAGCCAACAAGATCAAAGGAAGACATCTTAGGATACCAAATGCCAAAATTTGTTGTGTGAATTAAGTATCTCACTATCCTTTTCACAGCCTTAAGATGACATTCTTTGGGGGCCGCTTGATATCGTGCACACATGCACACACTTAGCATAATATCGGGATGGAAGGCACATAGATATAACAATGAACCAATCATAGAGCAGTAAACCTTTTGGTCAACCGGTTTGCCATCCTTAGTCAAGTCAAGATGTCGACTAGTAGGCATGGATGTTTTCATACCTTTGCTTTCTTGCATGTTGAACTTCGTGAATAAGTCCTTGGTATACTTTGTTTGAGAAACAAAGGTGCCCTCCTTAGTTTGCTTGATTTGCAAACCAAGAAAGAACTTGAGTTCACTCATCATAGACATCTCAAACTTCTACGACATTAGCTTTCCAAACTTTTCACTAAAATGAGGGTTAGTTGAACCAAATATGATATCATCAACATAAATTTGGCACACAAATAATTCACCATTAACCCTTTTTGTAAAAAGAGTAGAATCTATCTTTCCAATCTCAAAGCACTTTTCAATAAGGAACTTGGTCAAGCATTTATACCACGCTCTAGGAGCTTGTTTAAGACCATAAAGAGCTTTGTGAAGTTTATAAACATGATCGGGTTTCTTAGGATTAACAAACCCGGGAGGTTGTTTAACATAAACTTCCTCCTCAATTTGACCATTTAGAAAAGCACTTTTAATGTCCATTTGGTACAAGGTAATATCATGGTGATTTGCATAGGCAAGTAAGATGCGGATGGACTCCAGTCTAGTGACGGGGGCATATGTCTCACCATAGTCCATACCTTCGACTTGAGTGTAGCCTTGGGCGACGAGACGTGCTTTGTTGCGAACGACTTGTCCATCTTCGTCTTGCTTGTTGCGAAACACCCATTTGGTACCGATGATGTTGTGGTTGTTGTCGGGCTTCTCGACCAATGTCCACACTTGGTTTCTCTCAAAGTTGTGTAGATCTTCATGCATGGAATTTATCCAATCCGAATCTTCCAATGCTTCTTAAACCTTCATAGGTTTGATGCTAGAGATGAATGAATAATGTTCACAAAAATTAGCCAAACGAGTTTTAGAGCGAGTGATTCTCCTGGTTTGGATATCATCAAAGATTTGTTCGACGGGATGGTCTCGTAAAACTCTTGCTCTAACTCGTGAGAGCTTTTGCTTGGGTCAGGGTGGAACATCTTCTTCATAGTCTTGTTCTTGTTCTTGGCCTTCTTCGTTGTTGACGTTGTCGTTCTCTTGTCTAGCTGGAGAAAGAGGTTGATGAGGTTCATCTTGGTGTACTTACTCGTTTTCTTCATCTTGGCGTGTCCCACTTGTGGATGCTTCCATGTCAACTCTTGGTTCACCTGGTCGTGAGGTAGAAGCTTCCACTTGGACGGGCGAGGTACTCTCCTTCACCTCCGTTGGAAGAATCTTGCCAGTAGACAAGTCTTGGATTGCTTCCGAAGGGCCTTTGTCTCCTACATCAATTGGCAATTGCTCTACTTGCGAGCCGTTAGATTCATCAAACTTCACATCTACCGTCTCATCAACCTTTCAGGTGAAATTGTTGTAGACATGATAGGTGTGGGAGTTTGAGCCATAACCAAGTAGGAAACCCTCATGAGATTTAGGAGCAAACTTAGAATGACGATGCTCATCAAGAATAGAGCACTTTGAGCCGAATACTCGAAAGTATCCAACTTGGGGTTGTTATCGGTGAGAAGCTCGTACGCCGTCTTGCTGAGTAGCTTGTAAAGATATAAGCGATTTGTTGGATGACAAGTTGTCTCAACCGCTTACGCCCAAAAGTGTTTTGGTGTCTTGTACTCGTCAAGCATCGTTCTCGCCATCTCAATAAGAGTACGGTTCTTCCTCTCAACAACTCCATTTTGTTGAGGTGTGTACATAGCCGAGAACTCGTGTGAAATCCCTTCTTCGTGAAGAAAAGTATCCACATTTGCGTTCTTGAACTCCGTTTCGTTGTCGCTGCAAACCTTCTTGATCTTCACTTCAAATTGATTTTGGGCCTTCCTAGCGAAGTTCTTGAAGATCTTTTGGACCTGCGATTTATCATCAAGAAAGAACACCCACGTAAATCTTGAAAAATCATCAACTATGACTAGACCAAATGAGTTTCCACCGAGACTTTTATAGGCATTGGGACCAAAGAGATCCATATGAAGTAGCTCGAGCGGTCTTCTCATGGTCATAATGTTCTTCATAGGGTGGCTTCCTCCAACCTGTTTTCCTGCTTGACAAGCACTGCACAATCTATCCTTGTCAAATATAACATCTTTCACTCCAAGGATATGATCACCTTTAATAAGCTTATCAAGATTTCGCATGCCCACATGACCTAACCTTCTATGCCACAACCAGACTTTAGAGGATTTAGCAAATAAGAAAGTTCTAGGTTGAGCCTTTTTAGTGAAATCAACAATATATAGATCACCTTTACGTATACAGGTAAAGACCATTTTATGATTATCTCTTCGAAACACTTGGCAATCTACTTCAGTAAATAGGACACTGAGTCCAAAATCAGCAAGTCTAGATACGGAAAGTAAATTATAGCCAAGAGATTCAACGAGCATAACATTTTGTATGGAGCTATCATGTGAGATGGCCACCTTACCAAGGCCAACCACCTTACCCTTTGAGTTATCACCAAAGCTGACATACTTTCGCGGGTCGTTGTTTTCAGCAAGCTCACAAAACATATCCTTATATCCGGTCATGTGATCAGTACATCCACTATCAAGAACCCATTCCTTTCCTCCAGCCATGTAGCCGCGAAGATTTGCCATAAGACCAAAGTGTCTCATAGACTTATCGAGATCAAAGTCACTTTCATCATCCTCATCATAGTATCCATGTTCAACATCGTCTTGTGATTGATCAATTCCTAGAGAGAGTGATTCATTAGATAAGTGATCATCACAATATTCATATTTATGAAGTCTAATGGCTTCGGAGATGATATTGCTAATGATTCCAACATCTCCTATGGCACGCATAAGGTCAGTAAGCTCAAACAAGCAATCACCAAACTTAGGATCATTGGAATTCATCTTACTCAAAGCAATAGACTTGTGAAGGATCTCATCTAAGTTTTGCACGTAATAGTTTGGAAATATTTCCTCAAGAAATCTCCATATGGTGTAAGCACAATCTAGAGTAGGCAAGCAACCAAACAAATTTCTAGGCAAACCTCTAGTAATAAGATTGACAGTTCTAAGGTTGCGAATCATGTCAATAGAATCATCAAGGGTAGGATTCAAAGGATCACCATGGGGTGCACAAGGGCTAGTATTGTACTTGTTCAAATGATATTCATTGAAAACCTCAAGCATCTCATTTTTTCACTCATGAAAGAATTCTCCATCAAGTATAGGCACTCTATGTCTAAGACTCCCCAACGTAGACTCATCCATCTTCCTCCAATGGTGATTAAACCTAAGCAATGGAGACCAATGCTCTGATACCAATTGAAATAATCGAGAAGAGGTGTCTAGAGGGGGGTGATTAGACCCTCAACAAAGAAAAGTAACAATTTTTAATTTCTTCAAGTTAAGGTGGAGTTTTAGCACAAGTTTAAACATTCACAATACATTTCAAGCAAGCAGGACAAGAGTATATGATCAGCGGAAAGTAAAGCGTGCAAGTTGCAAGAATGTAAAGGGATGGGATTGGAGTATGCAAACGCAATTGGAGACATGGAGATTTTTGGCGTGGTTCCGATAGGTGGTGCTATCGAACATCCACGTTGGTGGAGACTTCAACCCACGAAGGGTAACGGTTGTGCGAGTCCACGGAGGGCTCCACCCACGAAGGGTCCACGAAGAAGCAACCTTGTCTATCCCACCATGGCCATCGCCCACGAAGGACTTGCCTCACATGGGTAGATCTTCAAGAAGTAGGCGATCTCCTTGCCCTTACAAACTCCTTGGTTCAACTCCACAATCTTGACGGAGGCTCCCAAGTGACACCTAACCAATCTAGGAGACACCACTCACCAAAAGGTAATAGATGGTGTGTTGATGATGAACTCCTTGCTCTTGTGCTTCAAATGACAGTCTCCCAACACTCAACTCTCTCTCATAGATTTGGATTTGGTGGAAAGATGATTTGAGTGGAAAGCAACTTGGGGAAGGCTAGAGATCAAGATTCTTGTGGTTGGAATGGTATATCTTGGTCTCAACAGATGAGTAGGTGGTTCTCTCTCAAAAAATGAATGGTAGAAGTGTAGGCACGTTCTGATGGCTTTCTCCCCGAATGGAGGATGGGTGGAGGGGTATATATAGCCTCCACACAAAATCTAGCCGTTACACACAATTTACCAAACTCGGTGGGACCAAATCGCGAAACTCGGTCAGATCGATTTGGTTCAAAATGTGAACGTTAGGATTTTTGGTGGGACCGATATGATCAACTCGATGGGACCGATGTGCTAGGGTTAGGGTAAAACCTCAACTCGGTTTGACTGATTACACAAACTCGGAGAGACCAATTTTGGTAATAAGCAAAACAGAGAGTTGGTCAAGCAAACTCGATGGAACTGATTGCTTATCTCGGTGGGACCGAAATAATTGCAACAGGCAACAGAGAGTTTGCAAGCCCATCTCGGTGAGACCGAGATCCCATCGGTGAGACCAAACTGATTAGGGTTTCTGGTAGTGGCTATGTCAAGTGAACTCGGGGGCGCCGGATAGATCAAATCGGTGGGGCCGAGTTTGACTTTAGGTTTGGGACATATGTGGATATGAGAAAGTGGTTGAGGGCTTTGGAGCATATCACTAAGCACTTTAAGCAAGTAAGCCATTAATCAACACCTCATCCCGTTTTAATAGTATTGGCTTTTCCTATGGACTCAATGTGATCTTGGATCACTAAAATGAAAAAGTAGAGTCTTGAGCTTTTGAGCTTTTGCCAATCTTCTGTCCTTAGCACCTTGAAGGGGTTCCACATCCTCTTGTCCATGCCACTCCACTGTTGAACTCGTCGGAAATATACTAGATGAAAATATTAGTCCAATAAGAGATATGTTGACATTAATTACCAAAATCACCCAGGGAGCACTTGTGCTTTCACCCTCCATCAAGGTAATCTCCTGTGATCCCCTCGTTTTCATCTAAAAAGTTGCTTACATTTACGCAATTCTTGCTAGGGTTAGGCAAATCCTAGTTCTTCATGGATTTTGAAATTTGTATGGAAATATGAGATGATTGTTTGGCATTTTGCTAGGCTTCTTAGTATGTTAGGGTTAGGGTTATGGTTCTTATTATGTTGGGTTAGGGTTGTTAGTATGTTAGGGTTAGGCTTATGGTGCTTGTTAAGTTGGGATTAGGGTTATTGTTTGATATCCATGTTAGGGCTTTGGATTTTGTGTTAATCTCGGATGATTACTTACAGAATATATTTTACATTGTGTTGTTTTAATTAATTTAGGGATGGGAAGAACATTTGTTTATGTTCATCATGTGGACAAGGATGCCTTTTTGAAAGGCAATATTGAGCCGGACCCGGATGAGCTCGACATGGTGTTTGAGAGTAGTCCTAGCTATGAGGAGGTCTTGGAACAAGTCAGGAAATATTTGAATTAGATGGATCCAAGTGAAATTGCTGAGTTGGAGGGATGGCATAATGTGGGGTTTGGAATGCACATCTGTTGGAAGACAATGCATGTGAACTCTGAGCAACGTTTGGGTTGCATACAAGGAGACGATGGCCGAATCTCTAGAGAAGGCTCTTGAGTTATTTGCTAATAAGAAGGTTGAAGCTAGTTTGCACTTGGAATTGAACTGACATGCCTCCCCATTGGTTGCTAGGATTCCTCCATCCATGAAATGAGTGAACCTATTTTGATCGAACAAGTGAGGCTAACATTAAGCCCGGTTTCGAACAACAAAAATGAAGCATCGCAAGAGGAGAATGATGAGTATGAGGATGATGAGAATGAAGTTGATCTCCATGAGAACAATGTTGGTGATTTGGACACATATCATGTGCAAGATACCATGGACCCTTCCATCCCGTATTCCCGTTGCTATGCATCAGAGTCGGACGACGATGGTCCCGATGAAGAAGTTGATGAGGAGGGGTTCACGGCGAAGGATGCCCAAGCTTTCAAGAAGGTACTACAACGTGTAAGTGCATCTAGTGCCCCTCAGTGATTTTGGTGTATTGAAGACTTATAGGTTAAGGGACTAATGTGTTTATAAGTGTACACAGGTCTATAAGTCTATGAGGAGTTTGATATTTACAGTGAAAGTCGACCCCTAAAAATGAAGTTCTTCGACTGAAGACTTTGGATTTCTGAAGACTTTCTGAAGACTTTGAAAGTGAAGAAATGTAACATCCCAAAATTCCCAATTTTGGAATGTTATATCAAATAAATTATTATGATTGTTTGTTTGATTGATTGACTGAAAGTGAGTGAAATTTGAAACTTTTGAAGTTGGATGAGAGGGAACGAAATGACTTTCCCAAACTTTCATCCTTGCATTTTATCTCAATGAATTCAAATTCATTTCAACACAAAACCCCAGAGTGAAGATGACATGACTTCTTCCATTTGAAATCCAAAGGGTTTTTGAAAAAGATTTGAATTCCATTTGAAAATATTTCAAATTCTAAAAAACTTTATGCAACTCAATGATTTTCATGAGAGAAGATAAAATGACTTCTTCAATTATATGAAATATGAGTTGGAAGTCAAAAAGAATCAAATTGAAAGTCATTTGAAAGTATTTTGAAACTCCCTTTCAAATTTGGAATTATTTGGATTTTATTCAAATTATTTTTCTCCTAAAGATAAATAAATGGAAATAAGGGTAAAATGATTCCATTCAATGGAAAATTAGGATAAAATGATTTTGAAATCATTTTTGTATTTTAAAAAATGATTTTTTGTTGAGTTTTATTGCAACAGTAGCTCTGTTTGCTTTATTTAAATATTTGTTGATTTTATTTGGACTGGAAAATATGTCCATGTTTTAGGATTTCTTTTTCTGAAAAGTTTGATATATTATATTCCTATATAATATTTTCTTATTTGCTATTTATTTCAGTTTTCCTTGTCTATGTTTATAAAAAAAAAACTAGCGAAGCCCAGCCGCACCAGGCCCAGCCTCCTCCACTCCACGACCCAACAGGGTCATCTTCCTCCTACGAACCTTCAGAAGCAGAACGCACACACGCACCCCACCCCGCGCTCCATCCCCTTCCCTCCTTCCCCTTTTCCAAGAATCCTCTGAATGGATCCACCTCCTTCCCCTACACCTCCTTCTCTAAGTAAAAGGCCATTAATGCCACGGATTTTCTCGTCGGAGATCCGAACTTGCCTTTTTTTTGCTCGCCATGGCTGCACGCAGATGGCCACCCCCTCGCCCTATAAATACCACCCTCGTGTTTCCCTCTTTCCCCTCGCACAAAGCCCTCTCCTATGGGAGCTTATCCCCCTCCCTATCCCCCATAATTACTCATCGGAGTTCATAAACTCCGGCGGCTTCTCCGTGGCCGCCCGAGGCGGGGTTGGTACTTCCTCGGCCTCCCCTGAGTTCGCTGAGATCTCCTCTGCACCGTCCCGTGCTCTCCTTCCTCTAGGAGCCCCTACAACCTCGGATTCGATCTTCTTCCCCAACTCCGGCGACTACTCCGGTGAGATCAAAGAAATCCCGTAATTCTTTTTTTTCAGAAAAGTAGCGATCTTAGAAAATTCATATCTAGTAGTATACATATCCAAATTGAGTGGTTCTTTTTGCATCGTGTCACAAATTTGTTAAAGTTTCTGTTTCTGCAATTGGATTTCAAATTTGAGTAGTTTAAAATTGAATTTGATGAAATTTGTTCAAATTAGTAATTTGGCCATAACTTGAGTTTTATAAAATATTTTTGATTGATTCTTTTTGCTACTGCCTTGTTATTGTTTTGTTTATCCAGTGGCATATAGTTATTTATTTTTAGTTTATTTGAAATTAGGTGTTTAGCAAAACAGTACTGTTTTAGTTATAGTTTTGTTTTAAGTCTTTTCTTTATTGCTTTTATTAGTTTTAAATTATTTCTTTTTGTCACTCTTGAAAAATTTAGTTTAGTTTCTGTTAGTCAACAAAAGAAAATTTTGTTTTTGTTTTAAAAATTTATTTTACTTAGTTTTGTAGGAAAACTTGTTTAGGTCATAGTTAGTGTTTCATAAAAGCTTTTTATTTGTTTCTTTTTGCAAATAAAATTTTATGAAAAATACCTTCTGTTAAATTAGTTGTTTTAATTTGTATTTTCTGTTAAGTTTAGTGTTTTAATTGTTGTTAAGTTTTTACTTAGGACAAAACTGTTTTGTGTTATGTCTTAGAGTTTTCTTTAGTAGTTTTGTTGTGTAGTTTTCCATTGTTTTTATTTGGTGTCCCTTGTTGATTTGCATTTTATTTGTTGGTTTTATTATGAGTGTTAGAATTGCTTGCTAGTATGTTTGCTTATATGAATGCTATGTTTGACTATATAGATTTTCAACAGAGTGACGAATAGTTCTACCAAGTCATTATTCTGAGAACTTTGTTATCGTCATCAAGTAATACCAGGCAAGTTCACTTTGGCCATGCTTTCATACCTATGTTTTTACTGCATTTAGTGGCATCTTTGCAACAACCCTCCAGTAGTGATATTGAATTCTTGTAGTTGAGTAGTATGCATGAGGTAGGAACCCATCACCCTGTTACCAAGCCCGGGACGTCATTTATTTTAATGCTACGCTATAGTAGACGGGGTTTGGTATGAGTGCACGAGAGTGGTGTGAAGAAGGAGGACTCTACGTCAATGACGACAACTCCATGATGGCATATGCGAGGACTGCATCTTCAAGGCCTCAAGACTTCAAGACTCGAGACAAGAATTCAATACACACTACTGGGTGAAGGACGGTTGACGGGCACCCTGGAGAAACCAGTGGATGGCCGGGATGCATGGAGAAGCGCCATGACATCTTGCGGAAAGCTTCACCCAGACTCAAAGAGACGGAAGAATACTTCATGCCCGGAAGCTTACCTGTGCAATCGCAAGTCACTATGGGCTCTGGCTTGGTTGACCTTAGTTGTGACTCTGGCTAGGACGGTGCTAGCAGATGTAGAACTACGGTAGGATTGGATGAGCACCGGACAGTGGTCAGGGGAACTCTTCGGAAGACCATGTTTCAGTCGTCTTGTTCTCAAACACCCTGAAGTGCGAGAACGTAAAAGAGGGATCAAATCTTTGCGGGTAAAGTGTACAAACCTCTGCAGAGGGTTTAAACCTAATCGATTAGCCGTGTCCCCGGTTACGGACAATTTGAGCCTCTGGACTTGAATCTATCTCGGAACTCTCAACACCGGACTGATAATATAATTGTGGGCAACTTATGATGATTTGGGGCTATGAGACATCGGTTGGTGGAACCATGTCATGATAGAAAACTCCGTAGTATAGACTCCGGTTAATTCCTTTGATGTAGGGAAAATAAAACCAGCTTTTACGCAAACAAAACTCAGATACAGAGCCACAAAGCCATTTGCATATAGTATAGTTTTATCATCTGTTTTCTCATGTTGTGATCTTGCCGGTACATTCAATGTACTGACCTACACGGCTGCAACGTATCATGTTGCAGGATTTTTCTTCGACGAGTAAGAGTTACGATACAGGGTTACGGTCTACACTCAACTTGCCGATGGCGTTGATGGGACTCCACCCCTGTTTAATTGTTTCCGCTGAGTATTATGAGGTGTATATCAGTTTTACGTTATTTATACATGTGATTGCACTTTGATATATACATTGATGTACTGTGTGTGCTAGCATACTGATCCAGGGATGGCACAGATACACAGAGGCTTGACCGTCTGAGGTTGGGTCGTTACAGATATGGTATCAGAGCACATGTTGACTGTAGGACGTGACCCTAGAAATCGGAAAGCCCCTAGGATAGGAAATCTCTAAAACTTTATTTTCAAAAGAATCCATTACTTCTCATCTTTTCTGATTTTATCAAATATCCTCTCTTACCTCAAATAGTTAGAATATACCCTTTCCCTTTTGACCACACGGAGGATCAACTGAAGCCGCTCCAAGAAGGACAAGCTATCGGACAATCGGTGACCTCTTCAGAGTAAAGAGGATTTCACCATGCATTAGAAGAGTTGAAGCTACAACAGTTGAAGACTCCGAAGACTTGAAGACTCTGAAGATTTATTTGACCTTTAGAAGACCAAATCCCTGTTATATACTTACATTAGATGCAACGATTTGTGAGCTGTCAGTTGTGTGATGTTTCTCGACAGCCACAAATAAAATCCATTTTCAAAATTATTGTTTGTGTTGTGTGTATCTATCTCTATCTCTCTTATCTCACCCCAAAGCCCTTGGACCCAATAGATGAGGAAGGAAGATGGACTGGTATTCTCTGGACCGATGATTCAGTTGGACGCAGAGCTATGGATTCAAAACATGGAGGATCACTTCAGGAAAATTTTGATTGCAAGGAAGTATGAGGTTCAATATGCTCTTTGGTACTTTATAGAAAGTGCTGCAACCTGGTGGAAAATGCATCATGCCATAGAGGGATGTAATGGAGCAAGAACTTGGGAGGAATTCAAGAAGACTCTGTTAAGATCCCGTCTCATTCGGAAGAACGATGATAACCCGAAGAAGAAACCTTGTGCTTGCAAGATTTGCGGAGAAATAGGACACACCCAGGAGGAACACAAGGATGGATGCCCTCATTGTGAGGAGAATCACCCAACCGAATAGTGCCCGACTGGGCAAGTTACTTGTTTCCTGTGTGAAGGAACTACACACTACCCTGGTCTGTGTCATATTTACCCCAAGGTACAAGAAATTACCAAGCAGCAGAAGAAAGCAATGAAAGAAGCCCTCAGGGAAAGTTTGAAAGAACCTGTGATGAAGGAAGATGTTGACGACCCTAATGGAGAAGGCCTAAACAGATTTTACTCCAATGCCTGCTATTCATGTGGGAAAGAAGGACATTTTTCACTGTATTGCACGAAGCAAAGCCAAGAGTATCTGGGAGACATCCCGACAGCAGAAGTGAAGTTTGACCCTCAGGAAATAGAAGCTCTGATCATTACAGAGAAATCCAGGAAGAGAAAACGAAGGCAACCCCAGAACAACCCAACTTCTGCAAAGAAGGACCTGAGTCATATCACTTGTTACAGGTGCAAGGATTTAGGTCATTATGCTAGTCAATGTCCAGAAAAGAAGCCAAGAATCCAAGGAGCCTACATAATCACAAAGAAGCCCCGAGACATGTCGGAAGTCATTTGTTTTTGCTGCAAGGAAGCAGGACATTTTGCTAGGGAATGTTCAAATCAGAAGAAAGCTGGAGCTGAGTAGTTGAGATTTTGATATGGATAATAAGAGTGGTAGAAAGCAATCCTATTTTCATAAGTTCGATGAGTTGAGTTATGTAATGGGTGCTCAGAGATTGTAATGAATTCATGAAATCAATAAAGTTAATGTGTTATGATTTCATATGTTGTATTATGTGAGTTTATACTCTATGAACAAAGATTTTGGACCATTTCGAGGATATGAGAAATATGGTCTATGGATGGATTTGTGAATTTCATTTAAGGGTGGTAGTACCCTGTGAAGAACACTTGACCCATGGAAAGGATAATGATATTTCAGGGAGTGAAGTTTGGACAAAATAGGTATGAGTTTTGTTTCGATATGTTGGTTACCCCAAGAATATGAAGGAATGAAGCAATATTGGAATTTAAGGAGGTGTAATGTTGGAATATGGAACCATATAACCCAATAGGATGAGTTAAAGCTATGCAAGTATTGAAGTGGGCCCACAACCCACAGGCCCAGGAATTAATAAAGATCAAGTACTCCCGACAAGAAGAAATTTTGGAAGAAGATGTGATTTGATGAGCAGATGTTCCTTAGGAGGTTACGAAACCCCGAGAGTTGTGAAGTAACGATAGATGTTTCATTCAGCTTGCAGAATCAATGGAATTATCCGAACTAAGTTCGTCGACAAGAGAAATTCTGCAATGCTTGTGAGAATTCCCGAGTGTTAGAAATGCGAGATTCGCTAAACCTTATACAGATTAATGATTTGGGTGCGGAATGGATTGATCACCATACCGACTTACTCTGGTCATTCGCTCTTGCTATTTGGAATGGTAAATCTGAGTGACTTACCCATAGTAGAGAGACGACGATATCAAACCTTGTTTAAACCATAGAATGCTAGAACGATGGATCCCTATAACAGGCAACCGTTGCCAATCGTAGGATCTACGGTGAGATTCAACCCCAACCCTTTTCTGCAGGAGAAACCATTAATTGTTGACCACCATGAGATTTCGCTAATTAATTAGAATTGGCGACAGACCTGTCAGATATGAAGACCCAGTCTCGGAAGAACCTCACCAGGATGAAAGGACAAGAGTTTGAGGAAAAGGTTATGCCCTACTGGAAGAGCCCCAGTGTAGGAGTTACTCCGAAGATGTGAGAAGATCGATAGTGTCCACACTAAGGACGGAGTACATAAGATCTGTTGGAACCATAGCCCTGTTTTTAAGTGTGGTAGCACACTAGACCATTCTGATCGATGGATTTGCTAGAAGACCCCCAAACCCTAACCTTTCTTGCTAGCCTCTTCGAATCTCGAGGACGAGATTCATTTTAAGTGTGGTAGGTTTGTAACATCCCAAAATTCTAAATTTTGGAATGTTATATCAAATAAATTATTATGATTGTTTGTTTGATTGATTGACTGAAAGTGAGTGAAATTTGAAACTTTTGAAGTTGGATGAGAGGGAACGAAATGACTTTCCCAAACTTTCATCCTTGCATTTTATCTCAATGAATTCAAATTCATTTCAACACAAAACCCCAGAGTGAAGATGCCATGACTTCTTCCATTTGAAATCCAAAGGGTTTTTGAAAAAGATTTGAATTCCATTTGGAAATATTTCAAATTCTAAAAAACTTTATGCAACTCAATGATTTTCATGAGAGAAGATAAAATGACTTCTTCAATTATATGAAATATGAGTTGGAAGTCAAAAAGAATCAAATTGAAAGTCATTTGAAAGTATTTTGAAACTCCCTTTCAAATTTGGAATTATTTGGATTTTATTCAAATTATTTTTCTCCTAAAGATAAATAAATGGAAATAAGGGTAAAATGATTCCATTCAATGGAAAATTAGGATAAAATGATTTTGAAATCATTTTGGTATTTTAAAAAATGATTTTTTGTTGAGTTTTATTGCAACAGTAGCTCTGTTTGCTTTATTTAAATATTTGTTGATTTTATTTGGACTGGAAAATATGTTCATGTTTTAGGATTTCTTTTTCTGAAAAGTTTGATATATTATATTCCTATATAATATTTTCTTATTTGCTCTTTATTTCAGTTTTCCTTGTCAATGTTTATAAAATAAAAAACTGGCGAAGCCCAGCCGCACCAGGCCCAGCCTCCTCCACTCCACGACCCAACAGGGTCATCTTCCTCCTACGAACCTTCAGAAGCAGAACGCACACACGCACCCCACCGCGCGCTCCATCCCCTTCCCTCCTTCCCCTTTTCCAAGAATCCTCTGAATGGATCCACCTCCTTCCCCTACACCTCCTTCTCCAAGTAAAAGGCCATTAATGCCACGGATTTTCTCGCCGGAGATCCGAACTTGCCTTTTTTTTGCTCGCCATGGCTGCACGCAGATGGCCACCCCCTCGCCCTATAAATACCACCCTCGTGTTTCCCTCTTTCCCCTCGCACAAAGCCCTCTCCTATGGGAGCTTATCCCCCTCCCTATCCCCCATAATTACTCATCGGAGTTCATAAACTCCGGCGGCTTCTCCGTGGCCGCCCGAGGCGGGGTTGGTACTTCCTCGGCCTCCCCTGAGTTCGCTGAGATCTCCTCTGCACCGTCCCGTGCTCTCCTTCCTCTAGGAGCCCCTACAACCTCGGATTCGATCTTCTTCCCCAACTCCGGCGACTACTCCGGTGAGATCAAAGAAATCCCGTAATTCTTTTTTTCAGAAAAGTAGCGATCTTAGAAAATTCATATCTAGTAGTATACATATCCAAATTGAGTGGTTCTTTTTGCATTGTGTCACAAATTTGTTAAAGTTTCTGTTTCTGCAATTGGATTTCAAATTTGAGTAGTTTAAAATTGAATTTGATGAAATTTGTTCAAATTAGTAATTTGGCCATAACTTGAGTTTTATAAAATATTTTTGATTGATTCTTTTTGCTACTGCCTTGTTATTGTTTTGTTTATCCAGTGGCATATAGTTATTTATTTTTAGTTTATTTGAAATTAGGTGTTTAGCAAAACAGTACTGTTTTAGTTATAGTCTTGTTTTAAGTCTTTTCTTTATTGCTTTTATTAGTTTTAAATTATTTCTTTTTGTCACTCTTGAAAAATTTAGTTTAGTTTCTGTTAGTCAACAAAAGAAAATTTTGTTTTTGTTTTAAAAATTTATTTTACTTAGTTTTGTAGGAAAACTTGTTTAGGTCATAGTTAGTGTTTCATAAAAGCTTTTTATTTGTTTCTTTTTGCAAATAAAATTTTATGAAAAATACCTTCTGTTAAATTAGTTGTTTTAATTTGTATTTTCTGTTAATTTATTAGTTTAGTGTTTTAATTGTTGTTAAGTTTTTACTTAGGACAAAACTGTTTTGTGTTATGTCTTAGAGTTTTCTTTAGTAGTTTTGTTGTGTAGTTTTCCATTGTTTTTATTTGGTGTCCCTTGTTGATTTGCATTTTATTTGTTGGTTTTATTATGAGTGTTAGAATTGCTTGCTAGTATGTTTGCTTATATGAATGCTATGTTTGACTATATAGATTTTCAACAGAGTGACGAATAGTTCTACCAAGTCATTATTCTGAGAGCTTTGTTATCTTCATCAAGTAATACCAGGCAAGTTCACTTTGACCATGCTTTCATACCTATGTTTTTACTGCATTTAGTGGCATCTTTGCAACAACCCTCCAGTAGTGATATTGAATTCTTGTAGTTGAGTAGTATGCATGAGGTAGGAACCCATCACCCTGTTACCAAGCCCGGGACGTCATTTATTTTAATGCTACACTATAGTAGACGGGGTTTGGTATGAGTGCACGAGAGTGGTGTGAAGAAGGAGGACTCTACGTCAATGACGACAACTCCATGATGGCATATGCGAGGACTGCATCTTCAAGGCCTCAAGACTTCAAGACTCGAGACAAGAATTCAATACACACTACTGGGTGAAGGACGGTTGACGGGCACCCTGGAGAAACCAGTGGATGGCCGGGATGCATGGAGAAGCGCCATGACATCTTGCGGAAAGCTTCACCCAGACTCAAAGAGACGGAAGAATACTTCATGCCCGGAAGCTTACCTGTGCAACCGCAAGTCACTATGGGCTCTGGCTTGGTTGACCTTAGTTGTGACTCTGGCTAGGACGGTGCTAGCAGATGTAGAACTACGGTAGGATTGGATGAGCACCGGACAGTGGTCAGGGGAACTCTTCGGAAGACCATGTTTCGGTCGTCTTGTTCTCAAACACCCTGAAGTGCGAGAACGTAAAAGAGGGATCGAATCTTGCGGGTAAAGTGTACAAACCTCTGCAGAGGGTTTAAACCTAATCGATTAGCCGTGTCCCCGGTTACGGACAATTTGAGCCTCTGGACTTGAATCTATCTCGGAACTCTCAACACCGGACTGACAATATAATTGTGGGCAACTTATGATGATTTGGGGCTATGGGACATCGGTTGGCGGAACCATGTCATGATAGAAAACTCCGTAGTATAGACTCCGGTTAATTCCTTTGATGTAGGGAAAATAAACCAGCTTTTACGCAAACAAAACTCAGATACAGAGCCACAAAGCCATTTGCATATAGTATAGTTTTATCATCTGTTTTCTCATGTTGTGATCTTGCCGGTACATTCAATGTACTGACCTACACGGCTGCAACGTATCATGTTGCAGGATTTTTCTTCGACGAGTAAGAGTTACGATACAGGGTTACGGTCTACACTCAACTTGCCGATGGCGTTGATGGGACTCCACCCCTGTTTAATATTTTCCGCTGAGTATTATGAGGTATATATCAGTTTTACGTTATTTATACACGTGATTGCACTTTGATATATACATTGATGTACTGTGTGTGCTAGCATACTGATCCAGGGATGGCACAGATACACAGAGGCTTGACCGTCTGAGGTCGGGTCGTTACAAGAAATTGGTGTGACCTTGAAGACTTGGTATTCATTTGAGGAACATGAAGCGTGAAGACTTTTGTTTTCATAGTTTCATTTTCTCCTTCTTGAGTCATAGGAAACACCGTACTGTTAAAGGGGGTCGAGGAAATACTAAGGAAAAATTTCCATGTGATGCTCAACTCAAAATCCTACACCTACCAATCCCTTCGAGTGAAGCCATTGGAAAAACCATACAGTTCAGTCATATTCTTCAGTGACAGAGACGAAGTTCTTCTGGTCGCTGAGGAATTTGTTCTTACAGAGGAGTTAGGAATTCGCCAGTGCGGATTGCCTACACAGTGAGGAACATGATAGCCCTGAGGAAGTTGATACTCAAATTTCCGACCGTTGCTGTGCTATGCGCCAGCTGTCCCAAAATATCTACCCACCTAACGGTCATATCATTGAAGGGCATTTATGTCTTATCATGTCGGGCTACTCCCTAGGCTATAAATAGCCGCCCCCTACAACCACTAGTTGGTTGGCTGCTCCGAGAGAAACTGACACTTGTCATTTGAGAGCATCCCATCCTCCGAGGACTTTGAGCGAAAATCATTGAGTGAGGAAAAACCCAAACCCAAACACCTACAAACCCAAAGTGATTGAGCATCACTGAAGAGATTGATCCTGCGTGGATCCGACGCTTGTTACCTTTGAAGACTGTGCTTCTTCTAGACGGTTAGGCGTCATGGTCTAGAGCATCCAAGAGGAAATTGTGGATCGCTGAGTGACCGAGTTTGTGAAGGTTCGGAAGTCACCTGAAGACTTACCACGAGTGATTGGGCGAGGTCTGTGTGACCTTAGCTCAAGGGGAATACGGTGAGGACTAAGTGTCCTGGACTGCGTGTTCAGGACTGCGTGTCCGGGACTGTGTGTCCTCAGGTTTAAATACCTAGCCGCCCTAACCAGACGTACAACTGAGACAACAGTTGGAACTGGTCTACCAAATCATTGTCTTCACCAAGCCAAATGGTTCTATTTCCTCAACTCTTTCATTTCCTCATAACTGTGTTGTGCATTTGTTCATATCTGTGTTTGAAGACTTTGACTGAAGACTTTCTCAATTTCCTCAGTTCAATTTCCTCAGTCTGTTTGTCTTCATCCTGTGTTATCCTGTGTTTACGCTTTCTGTACTCTGTGCTTGTCTTCATTTCATCATGATGACTATGCTTCTGTTTTGCTATGCTTACTTTTGAGTACGTATTCCGCTGCAAGTAGTTCTTCGCTAAGGAATTTCCTCACTAGCAAATTCCTCAGTGAAGAATTCATAAAAATCGCCTATTCACCCCCCTCTAGTCGATATAACGCACTTTCACAACGTGATCATCAGATATCATTGTTCAAGGATCTTAGTCTCGCGGATGAAGTAGTGGTTAACGATGGAAAGGGTATATTTCTTGGAGTTAGTCCAACTTCTCATCGGGATTTTGAACACGGGAAGAACGGTATTTCTCCCGGGTCGAAGTTCTGAACCTTCTTGGAATTGAAGATGTGGCTCGACGACTACTCAGTTACGCATTATCTTCCGCACAAGGTGGTTCACTCAGACGTGAAGGTGCCACTACAAAAGAAGACACATCAGTGACATTATGGCCTGAACGAAAACTTTTTCTGTCATGCTTATGACACTTCTATGATGATAATTGTGACAAAAACACGTGTCATTATTGATGTGGTGGGATCCTACTTCTATGACATAAAATCATGACAGAAAATGGGCTTTTCGTCCTGGGCCGGCTGGAGATGCACCTGCAGGACATTCTTTGGGCCGTCCATGACATAAAAAAGCATGGTAGAAGTGAGGGCGAGGACAATTTCGGGGAGTTCCTGGTTACGGTGGGTGGTCGGGGCCGAGCGATGCACTATGGTTTGCGTGTTTCTCTCATACGCGCGTGTGTGCAAGGCGCTCACTAACTGAACCCTTACGAGGTAATCGCTTACTGAACCCGAGCGATTGCACCAGCTAGCTACATACTGAAGCCGATCGATCGATCCCAGTACGTACTGAAGCTGATCGATCGATCCCTTCGCTACTAACTGAAACCTACTGATTCCTTTGCTGCTATCTGAACCCGATCAATCCTTCTCGCTGCTCACTGAAGCTGATCAAGCCCCCATGCGAAACGTAGCCAGCCGGTGCATTGAGTAGCCTCTGGATGAACAGTGCATGCTGCCATGCGCGCGATACGTAGAAACGAGTCGAGACGCGTGGTGCGTCCAGCCGGTTGGTTGGCTATGGATGAACAGTACTAGTGCCGCCGCCCACTCGTACATACGCCCCAACCCAGCCGGTGGGGGTTGGATGAATAGGACCATGTGGTAGTAGGCGGTTTCCGTTGGATGAACATGACCCCGAGGAGGCCGCCACACTCCACAGCCGGTTGGGGTGGATGAGCAGGACCCCGTGGAGGCTGGATGAATAGTAGCCGGTGGAGGCTGGAGGAAGTCGATGGTTGATGAACAGTAGCCCGTGGAGGCTGGTGCTACTTGTGAGTTGCGTTGGGATTTCCCCAAAGAGGAGAGGATGATGCAGTACAGTAGAGATAAGTATTTCCCTTAGTTATGAAACCAAGGTTATCAATCCAGTAGGAGAACGAAGCAATGACTCCTTAACAACACCTGCACACAAACAACAAATACTTGCAACCCAACTTGAACAAGGGGTTGTCAATCCCTTGACGGTTACGAGCAAGATTAAATTGTATAGGTTTTGATAGATAGATTAGAAAAAATACAAAATAAAATAAATAAAAGAAAATTGCAGCAAGGTATTTTTGGTTTTAATATATCATAAAAGATAGACCTCGGGGACATAGTTTTCACTAGATGCTTTTCTCAAGAAAATAGCATACGGTGGGTAATCAAATTACTGTTGGGCAATTGATAGAAAATCAAATAATTATGATGATATCCAAGGCAATGATCATAGATAGGCATCACGACCGAGACAAGTAGACCGAAACGATTCTGCATCTACTACTATTACTCTACACATTGACCGCTATCCGACATGCATCTAGTGTATTAAGTGCATGGAAAAACGGAGTAACACCTTAAGCAAGATAACATGATGTAGACAAGATAAACTCACATATGAATAAACCCCATGTTTTTACCCTTAATAGAAATGATACATACATGTCATGTCCCTTTCTGTCACTGGGATTGAGCACCGTAAGATCGAACCCATTACAAAGCACCTCTTTCCATGGAAAGATAAATCAATCTAGTTGGTCAAACCAAACCATGATGAGGAAGCGCCTCATGGCAATGAACAGCGAGCTGTGGACCGTCACTGAGATTGGTCTTACCGATCTATGATAGATGGCGGACACTGATGATATTCGCAAGTACACTCGACTTGACATCATGGTGAAGGATATCATCTGTTCCTGCCTATCCAGAGATGAATTCAGGCGCATTATGCATCTTTGCAATGCGAAGCTTATCTGGGACCGAATCTCTGACGTCTATGAAGGTCATCGAACTTGTCATGATCCCTGGTTTGAGGATTTCAAGGAATCACTCAAAACGATGACTTTCGAACCTGAACCATCATCTTCTGCACCATGCCTCATGGCAAAAGGTGCCAAGGTAGCCGAATGTTCCTCATCCGAGTCTAGTGATGATGAATCTGATGATGATTTTGGACCTAGCTATACCAAGCTTGTTTGTATTGCCACTAAACAACAAAAGGCCTTGGAAAAGGTTCAAAACATGCTAGATAAAAGTGATGATATGTTGGGTGAAGAAATGGATCGCACTAAAACCTTGACTGAAAATCTTCAGAGACTTCAGTCTAGATTTGACAACCTTCAAGCTCATCATAACACTCTCTTATCTGATCATGAGAAGCTTTCTTATGAATTTCTTCAGAGAAAGCAAGATCTTGAAAAGCTAAGAGTGAGTTATGAAGATCTTCAGAAGGAGCGCGATTCATTACTTGCTCAACAAATCAGCACTTCTCAGGAAGAATTTGTTCCTCCATGTTTGAAATGCATTGAACGTAAATCTGCTAATTCATCACCTGAATGCTCAAATGCTTCTAATGCTACAAATTCTTCAACTGTCTCTGCTATCACTAATTCCTCATCTGAGGACATTGCTAGTATCACTGACGATGCAGGGCTGAAGGAATTGTACATGACAGGCATGTACAAAAGCCTCAAAGGGCATCAGACTCTTTGTGATGTGCTTAAAAAGCAGATCCTCAACAGGAACCCTAGGAAACAGGGTATTGCCTTTGAGAGGAAACTCAATGCTGATGGTACATATTGGAAGCCTGAGCAGTACCCCAAAACCTCATGGGTTGCTGCAAAGGGACCTCCAGTTGATCCATCTAATTTATCTGGCTTTACATGTGAATCTTCTCATTCTTCTGATGAGTCATTTGACTGCAACTATAAACTGTTCAAAAATCAGAATGGTGAAGTATTTGCTAGATATGTTGGCACTAACTGCAGGAACGGTTCTCCTATGAAGAAAATCTAGGTTCCCAAAAGGTGCCTTGAAAGTCTTCAGGTGAATGTCCTCATGACACCACCTGTGAAGAATAGGAACCTCAGATCAAATTCTTCATATGGATCCAAGTCCTCATACGGACCAAATTCCTCACATGGATCAAATTCCTCAAAAGGATCAAAGTCCTCATATGAACATCATCGTGCTAACAACTCTGTTTCACAGGGAAGAGCCAAGGGCTATGAATATGAGCATTATTCTTCTAATCATTATGTTCATAAGTCCTCGAAGAATTTCTCTGCTTACCCTAACTTCTCTTATGTGAAACAAAATGGATTGGCTTCTATGCCACCTTTCTCGTGCAGAGTGACGAACTCTTTGCCACCCCTTCAGATGTGGGTGGTGAAGAAAAAGAACTAATCTCTTCTGCAGGGTCAGGTCTCCAGACGTGCTTGAACGTCTGAAGAATTTGCTGGAGACCTGAAGGGTGCCTGAAAGGATGCAGGCTAATCATGAAGAAATGAACTTTCATTTCTCACGTCCTCATACTGTTTTTAACTGTTGCATTGCTTGATGAAATTGGTCTGATGAATTGTGATGTCATATTATTCACTGGTGAAGTATATGAAGTTCGTAAGCTGCACTAATTCATCTGCAGGATGATCAACCCAAAGCCACTGAGTGGGTCCTCGATAGTGGATGTACAAATCATATGACTCGTGACAAGAATCTATTGATGGATGCTCCTTTATCACCATCGCATCTGAAGCATATCATCTTCACTAACAAAGGCAAAAGTCAGGTATTGGGTCTAGGTAAGGTTGCGATCACAAAGGATCGACACATGGACAAAGTCATGATTGTCGAGTCCTTAGGATACAACCTCATGTCTGTCTCAATGCTTTGTGATCTTGATACGGTTGTAGTCTTTGGCAAGTATCGTTGTGTTGTGGTTATGGAAGCTGACAATTCCAAAGTCTTTGAAGGCTTTAGGAGAGGAGACTTGTATATTGTTGATTTCTCTACAGCACTGCAACCAGCCGTGTGCCTACTTGCAAAAGCTTCAGAAGGCTGGCTATGGCATCGATGACTTGGTCATGCGGGCATGAGGAATTTGCACACGCTTGCGAAGAAGAAGCATGTCATTGGCATTGAGAACATCAAATTCCTTAAGGATCACTTGTGTGGAGCTTGTGAAGCTGGAAAGATGACCAAGGCTAAGCATCCAGCGAAGACTATCATGACCACTACTCGACCATTCGAATTGCTTCACATGGACCTCTTTGGTCCTAATCATTACTCAGCTGTCACAAATGATGCATCTCTCTATGGCTTTGTTATTGTTGATGATTACTCTCATTACACATGGGTACACATTGTTACTTACAAACATGAAGTGCAGGAAGTCTTCAAACAATTTTCCTCGAGGGCTTCAACCAACTTCAGTGTGAAGATCAAGAACATCAGAAGTGACAATGGAACTGAGTTCAAGAATTCTGGTCTTGATGACTATCTTGATGAACTTGGTATTACTCATGAGTTATCTGCTCCTTATACTCCTCAGCAGAATGGCGTCATGGAGCGCAAGAATAGAACTCTTGTTGAGATGGCTCGCACTATGCTTGATGAGTACAAGACGCCTCGTCACTTCTGGATTGAGGCAATTTATACCGCGTGCCACATCATCAACAGGGTATATCTTCAAAAATTCTTCAAGAAGACTGCCTATGGACTCCTCACTGACAAGAAACCCAATGTGAGTTATTTCAAAGTCTTCGGTGCTAAATGTTGGATTAGAGATCCTCATCACAATGCTAAATTTGCACCGAAACCCAAAAGCACATGAAGATTTTATGCTTGGTTACGGAAAGGACTCGCACACCTACAGAGTCTTCAACAACGTTCTTCACAAGGTTTTTGAAGCTGTAGATGTGCGGTTCGATGAAACTAATGGCTCGCAAAGAGAGCACCTACCCTCTGTGATAGATGAACCAGCACCTGAGGAAACTATCAAGTTCAAGGCTACTGAGGATGTCATTCCTACTAAAGAATCTGCTGAAGAATTCATTCCAGAACATGAAGAACGTTGACCTAATGCACCTGAAGAAATTGCTGAAGAAAATGGTGCTGAAGAAAATGCTGATCAAATCCCTCAACGACAACCTACTCATCCTCGCGTTGCAAAAGAAGTGCAAGTTGAAAAGATCATCGATGACATTGAAGCACGAGGTCCTCTCACACGCTCAAAAGCTTCACATTTATCTAACTTTTGTGGGCACTATGCTTTTGTCTCTATCACAGAGCCTGCTAAGGTAGATGAAGCATTTCTAGAGCCTGAGTGGATTCATGCCATGCAAGAAGAATTACATCAATTCGAACTCAACAACGTCTGAGAACTGGTTAAACGTCCAGATCCTTGCAAGCACAATATCATTGGCACAAAGTGGATCTACTGCAACAAGCAAGATGAAAATGGCCTTGTGGTGAGGAATAAGGCACGACTTGTAGCTCAAGGCTACACACAGGTTGAAGGAATTGATTTCGATGAAACTTTTGCACCTGTTGCTATACTTGAAGCTATTCGCATATTACTTGCTTATGCTAACCATCACGATATCACTCTATATCAAATGGATGTGAAAAGTGCATTCCTCAATGGTAAGCTTGAGGAAGAAGTATATGTTGCTCAACCCCAGGTCTTGAAGATCCAAAGCATCCTGACAAAGTCTTCAGACTCAATAAGGCCCTCTATGGCCTCAAGCAGGCCCCTCGGGCATGGTATGATACTTTGAAGGAATTCCTCCTGAAGAAAGGCTTCAAACCCGGTTCACTCGACCCTACTCTTTTCACTAAATCTTATGATGGTGAATTGTTTGTGTGCCGAATATATGTTGATGATATTATCTTTGGCTGTACTGACCAACGTTATAGTGATGAATTTGCCTATATGATGAGTGAAGAATATCAAATGTCTATGATGGGAGAGTTGAAATTCTTCTTAGGTCTTCAAATTCGTCAACAGCGCAATGGCATATTCATATCTCAGGAGAAATACCTCAAGGATGTACTGAGGAAATTCGGCATGCAAGATTGCAAAGGCGTCAAAATTCCGATGCCCACAAATGGCCATCTGTGCACTGATGAAAATGGTATTGACTTCGATCAAAAGGTATACCGCTCCATGATTGGTTCATTATTGTATTTATGTGCATCTAGGCCAGATATTATGCTTAGTGTTTGCATGTGTGCCCGATTTCAAGCTACAGCGAAGGAATCACACCATAAGGCTGTGAAATATATTCTTCGATATCTAGCTCACACACCAACACTAGGATTATGGTACCCCAAGGGCTCGGCTTTTGATCTCATTGGATATTCTGACTCTGACTATGCTGGTGATCGTGTGGACCGCAAGTCAACATCTGCTACATGTCATTTCCTTGGACGATCATTGGTCTATTGGTCCTCGAAGAAACAGAACTGCGTATCACTGTCTACTGCTGAAGCTGAGTACATTGCTGCTGGTTCTTGCTGTGCTCAATTGCTGTGGATGAAGCAAATTCTCAAGGACTACGGCGTCAATGTGAAGAATGTGCCTCTCTTCTGTGACAATGAGAGTGCCATCAAGATTGCTCACAACCCAGTTCAACACTCGAAGACAAAGCACATTCAGATTCGTCATCATTTTCTTCATGATCATGTGTTGAAGGGCGGCATTTCTATTGAGCATGTGAAGACTGAAGAACAGCTAGCCGATATCTTCACAAAGCCCTTGGATGAGAAGAGATTTAGCAAGTTGGGGTGTGAGTTAAATATCCTAGAATCTTCGAATGTTCTTTGAAAAGGACACTCATCCTAACACTTATGCAAAATTGATGACTTAGATGTGCAACACATGAAGAAACGTTTTTCTTCAATCAATGAAGAATAACACTCTAAGTGTGAAGAAATTAATGAAGAATTTGATTCTCAGAACCCTACGACAATTGTACGCGGTGTCTGAAATCATCATTCTTATACGGTGGGTCACGCCACCACAAAAGTTGAAAATCTTCAATTTGAGTTTTTCCTCAGTTTTTGAAATTTCTCAGTTGTTCATATTCTTCAACTTTGCATTGTCTTCACCTTCTCCGTCGTTTTTCTTCATTGGCAATATATATATATATGAGCTTATGTCCTCTACAGCATTCACTTCTGGCTAATTCTTCAAGTTGGTTTTTCTGCTGAGTGAATGTGATCGGGCCCTTCCCCCTCTATGCTATACTCAACCCATTCTATTCACAAATTCTTCATGTGCGTTCTATTTGAAACTCGTTCAAAATCTTCACTGTGTCCTTGTCAGCTGAAGAATTTGCGAACGGAACTTTTAACTTATCTTATCCAAATTTTCGGCTTTGCCGCTCAAACCGTTCTGCATCCCACGAAATACTTATCTATTCACCCACGATCTAACACGATCTCCACTTCTCAATACATGGGTGACACATGTCAAGCGAATGAGAAGGGTCAGGGGCACGTTCGTCCAATTTCTTTGGGCGAACAGTTTTTCACCGTGGCTATAAATACCCCCTCTTCCCTTCCTCACTTCCTTTACTCCGCTCGACCTCTCTCCCGCTCGAGCTTCTCAAACCCTAGCGCCACCGCTACTTCATCGTTGCCGGCGAGGAAGAGCTTCACTGCCTCGACCTTGCCGCCGCCGTACTCGCGCCGGCCGCGGAAATCTTCACTCCGCCGCCGACGTAGCCGTCTTCCTCCGCCGAGTTAGGGCGTGGAAGATCTGCACAGACGAACTTCACTTCTCCACCTCATAGTTCGTCGTGTTCTTCGTCCAGGGTAATTAAAAGTTACTTTTACTGCCCTCTTTGATTCGAATGATTTCTACAAAATCTTCAAAGGCGTTTATTCTTCAAATTTTCACACACTAAACACCTCACATGTCATCTGTTCTTGATTCGTTTCTCTGAGCAATCATTTTTTCTTCAAGATTCCTCAATTGTGTGGATCTTCGACCTATACAACTCTGGAACCTAAGACAAAGAACGCTTAGTGAAATTCTTTAAGACTCATCTGGTCAAATTCCTCAAACATGTTCTTTTTGAAAAACCTTCTGAGAACGCATATGACCTCTCCAAATTCCTCGCAACTATACTCTGTTCACAGGTACTCATGTCCGCTGCTGAATCACTAGGTTCTCATCAACTTAACTCATTTGCAGCATTCCTCGAAGAAAAGTTGCATACTTCTTCAGAGAGTTCAATTGTTCAAATTCCTCAACTGAAGAAAATGGCTCATGGAAAGAAGCCACATGAAAGTGCGTTATATCGACTAGAGGGGGGGTGAATAGGCGATTTTTATGAATTCTTCACTGAGGAATTTGTGGGTGAGGAAATTCCTTAGTGAAGAACTACTTGCAGCGGAATAAGTACTCAAAAGTATGCATAGCAGAACACAAGCATAGTCATCATGATGAAATGAAAACAAGCACAGAGTACAGAAAGCGTAAACACAGGGTAACACAGGATGAAGACAAAGAGACTGAAGAAATTGAACTGAGGAAATTGAGAAAGTCTTCAAACACAGATATGAACAAGCATACAACACAGTAATGAGGAAATGAAAGAGTTGAGGAAATAGAACCAGTAAGCTTGGTGAAGACAATGATTTGGTAGACCAGTTCCAACTGCTGTCTCAGTTGTACGTCTGGTTGGAGCGGCTAGGTATTTAAACCTGAGGACACACAGTCCCGGACACACAGTCCTCACCGTATTCTCCTTGAGCTAAGGTCACACAGACCTCGCCCAATCACTCGTGGTAAGTCTTCAGGTGACTTCCAAACCTTCACAAACTCGGTCACTCGGCGATCCACAATTTCCTCTTGGATGCTATAGACCATGACGCCTAACCGTCTGGAAGAAGCACAGTCTTCAAAGGTAACAAGCGTCGGATCCACGCAGGATCAATCTCTTCAGTGATGCTCAATCACTTGGGGTTTGTAGGTGTTTGGGTTTGGGTTTTCCTCACTTGATGATTTTCGCTCAAAGTCCTCGGAGGATGGGATGCTCTCAAATGACAAGTGTCAGTTTCTCTCGGAGCAGCCAACCAGCTAGTGGTTGTAGGGGGGCGGCTATTTATAGCCTAGGGAGCAGCCCGACATGATAAGACATAAATGCCCTTCAATGATATGTCCGTTAGGTGGGTAGATATTTTGGGACAGCTGGCGCATAGCACAGCAACGGTCGGAAATTTGAGTATCAAGTTCCTCAGGGCTGTCATGTTCCTCACCGTGTAGGCAATCCGCACTGGCGAATTCCTAACTCCTCAGTCAGAACAAATTCCTCAGAGACCAGAAGAACTTCGTCTCTGTCACTGAAGAATATGACTGAACTGTATGAGATTTCCAATGGCTTCACTCGAAGGGATTGGTAGGTGTAGGATTTTGAGTTGAGCATCACATGGAAATTTATCCTTAGTATTTCCTCGACCCCCTTTAACAGTACGATGTTTCCTATGACTCAAGAAAGAGAAAATGAAACAACGAAAACAAAAGTCTTCACGCTTCATGTTCCTCAAATGAATACCAAGTCTTCAAGGTTACACCAATTTCTTCACTTTCAAAGTCTTCAGAAAGTCTTCAGAATTCCAAAGTCTTCAGTCGAAGAACTTCATTTTTAGGGGTTGACTTTCTCTGTAAATATCAAACTCCTCATAGACTTATAGACCTGTGTATACTCATAAACACATTAGTCCCTTAACCTATAAGTCTTCAATACACCAAAATCAGTAAGGGGCACTAGATGCACTTACAATCTCCCCCTTTTTGGTGATTGATGACAATATAGGTTAAGTTTTCAACGGGGATAAACATATGAAGTGTAAATACTGATATCGAGGAATTTGATTGCAAGATATAGAAGAACTCCCCCTGAAGATGTGCATAGTGAGGAATTTGCTTTTGAAGCAATGCACACTTGAAGAGTTGAATCATGGAGATCTCCCCCTATATCTTGTAATTCATACACGCATTTGACATAATATATGAAGAATTTGAAATGCATGATGAAATATGGTGACTGATGTAATTCAGCATGCGTGCAATAACATTAACAAGGAATAAGCATGCAGAAGAAACAAGAAAAGTATCAGGCCACCATAGAGTTTAAGTTTACAACTCGATCCAACAAAGTCATCAGAAGAACGAGAGTTGTAACTTTAGAAAAAAAACGCCCATAAGATAGACCCGCTTGAAGACTAACTCAAATTTCTCCCCCTTTGTCATCAAATGACCAAAAGGGTCGAAAATGAGGACTAACGCCCCCTGAAGAATATCAAGGTGATGAAGGAGCGTCAGCGTTGTTGGGGTCGTTTGTTGTAGTTGGGCCTGCCGCAGTGTCGTCCAAGTCTTCATGTTCATCAGTGTCACGTGATGAAGAATAGGAGCTGGCCACCAAGGAAGGAACCTTGAGCTTCTTGTACTTCTTCGGAGGAGGTGCAGCCCAGTCAGGATCTTCCTTGAGACCCATTTTCTTCAGATCTTCTTCACTATAGACTTGAGACAGAACAGCCCAGGTACGGTTGAGAGTTTCATGAAGGTAGTAGTGGTTTTTCTTCACTGCATTGTGGGTAGCAGTCATGTTGTGAAGAATTGAACCAAACTGACGCTTGACCCATTTATGATTGCGATCAACCTTCTGGTGAAGACTGAAGAGAAGCTCACGGTCAATCATCACCCTGGGTGTTGTGCCTTGAGGATTTTGCTTGGGTGCGTTTGCGGCAGAGTCATGGGTGGCAGAGTCATCATTGGTGGAGTAGGATGCAGCCTTGCGAAATTGACCATCCAATGGACGAATGCCTTCATCAATTACAGCAGTAGCCTTGCCCTTTTCATCAACTGAAGGAAATGTCTGTTTGAGGACTTCAATTGGGGGCAAGTAGCTGCAATGGTTCAGTGTATCAGCTTTGTAGTTGAGTGAAGACCTTGTTATGATGAATCTCATAATCCACGGTGCATAAGGCTTCAACTCAAATGGTGACATTGCGACATTGGCCAGACTCCTCATGAAGAAATCATGGAAGTTGACGGGAACGCCATGAATGATATTGAAAAGCAGATTCTTCATGATGCCAACGACTTCTTATTCATTCGAGTCGTGGCCCTTGATAGGACTCAATGTCTTTGTCAGAATGCAATAGATAGTCCGAGGCACATACAACAATTCCTTCACAAGGAATTTTGTTCTTGGGGCCTGACCTGGCTCCAAAGGCTTCATCAGCACTTGCATATAGTGATCGGTAAGCTCAGGTTCATTGTAGACGCAACAAGCACCTGCAAGGGGCGGACTGAGAGGCAAAGCACGAAGCAATTCAGTAGCTGGTGCCTTGTAGTGAGTATTTTCAGACATCCAGTCCAGCACCCATGAATTTACATCTTCAGAGTTTCCGGTGATGTGCAGAGTTGCATAAAATTGAAGAATTAGCTCTTCATTCCAATCACATATGTCAGTGCAGAAATTTAACAGTCCAGCATCATAGAGAACACTGAGGACTGGGCCGAAGCACGGCAGAGATTCCATATCCACGTGAGGAATGTGCTCATGATCGAAGACTTTGTCTTTGTTGAACAGCACTGAGGAATAGAAATTTGCCTGGTTGGCAGTCCAGAAATGCCTCTTCCTTATGCGAGCAGAGTCATAAGGGTTGTAATCAGTGAAGAATACGTGCTCGCCGAAGAAATCATCCGCCTTGAATTTTTGCTTCCTTAGGAATGGATCCTTTGGCTTGGGCAGAGGAGTGTCAGTCAGTTGCATGATGACCTCAGGAATCGCAATCTCAGGTTCTTCAGGCTGAGGAATTTTTGGTTCCTCTTCAGTGGTAGCCTGGTTCTTCAAATCTTCATCAGCACTAGCGGCTAGAATGTCTTCATGAGCTTCATCAGATCCCATTTGAACTGTAGTGACTGGGGACTGAGGAATTTGCTGCAGTGGAGTGAAGAGTGGAGAATTGGGGTGCTGACTTTCCCAAAAGTCATCATTCATCACAGGTGTGGTACAGCCAATGTCCACATCTTCATCTTCAATTTCTTCAACGCCAGCCTCTTCAGCAGTAAACTAAGGCATAGGCGATGAAACTGTGGGGGTTGAAGGGATTTTATCCACTTCAATTTCTTCATCCATCTGCTCTGACGAAGCAGCAGAAGGATTTTCTTCATCAGATCCGCTAGGGATCACATATTCTTCATCAAAAGGGATGATTTCCTTTGATGGCATGGAGGAAACTGGAACAACATCAATTGGATTAGCAAATGAGCTTGTCAATTTCTTCATCTTCTTTGGTGCTGAAGAATATGAAGGAGTTGATGCTTTCCTTTTCTTCACTGCTGCACGCTCTGCAGCCTTGGTCTTCTTCACATCTGATGCAGATGGAAGAATTGGAGTTGGGGTAGGTGTAGGAGGAGCAGAGGAATGTGGTTGATTTTCTTCAGGCACAACTGATGCAGTTGCCCTGACCTCTACATTTTCTTTAGGCGCACCACTAGTGGGTGCCCTGGCAATTTCATCAGCGGCTGGAATGCAGTCATCAGCCCTAGAACTCACATTTTCTTCAGCAGCCTAATTGTCATCAGCGGTGCTGGCATGTTCTTCAGTTGGCTGAGCAGATGCTTTAGCCTGAGGAATTTCTTGTTGCGATGGGGCTGCAACATTTGAGGTGAACATGTTAGTCAGTTTGACAAACCTGACCATCGCTCCTTTCCAATCAGCATAGTAAGCATTGAAATCATCATTGAGGACTTTGATTTCAGACTGGATCTTCACAAGTTCATCAGTTGTCATAGAGACAACGTTGTTCTTCAGGAATTTCTCCTTCTTGTACTGTGCTTTCTTGAGCTGCCTGGCCTTCACAAATTTCCATTTTTCTTCTTGGATGAAGGCAGTCAGCATATGACTTTGACCAGGAGTCAACTTGAAGTCAGGCATAGGAGTGTTTGGGTCCTTGTGCCAGAGATCAATATAGTCGAGGATCAAGTTTGGATCCAAAAGCAGTGGCACATTTGTGCCCTTGGCTCTAGCAGCCCTGACTTGCCTATCTCTGATGATCTCAGCAAGTTCTCCATCATCAGCTTCGTCTTCTTCAGACGACACTTGGAAGGCGACCTGCTTCTTATGAGGACTTGGGCGAGAGCCTCGTCCAGCAGTGGTCTTTGTCTTCAGCAGTGAGGGTCCTGTTGAAGAATTTGGTGCAGCTGAGGAACTAGCTGAAGCTCCTGAGGCAATAGAGATGCCTGTAGTCCTTTGGCACGTGGCGAGATGCACAGGTGCTGAGGATTTTGTCGGAGCAGCTGAGGACTTTGGAGGAGCAGGAGCGGCGTGAGGAATTGGCCGTGAGGGCTTAGCTGAGGAAATTGGCCGTGAGGGCATTGAAGAAGAGGCACTTGGCTTGTGCGCAGGCTTCTTTGCCATGGATTTCTTCGGCCTTACAGAGGCCTCAGCAGCAGCAGTAGAGTCTTCGTTGAATTTCTTCACTGCATCTTTTGCCTGTTTGGCCAACTTAGCCTGGCGCTTGGCCCATTCTTCAGGAAAATCATCACCGCGCTTGATGCTAGTGGGATCTGCCTCTTGGCCAGGTGCCAATGGTGGTCTTGAGCATGGAGGAGTAACAACGAATTTCTTCATGTATTTTGGAGTCACATACCTGTACTCCCTCCAATCTTTTGCCCATCTCCTTTCTATCCTCTGAATGCGCACCTTGCGCTGATTCTTATCTTCCTCAAGGGGTGTGCAGTACCCAGCATAAATGTCCTCAGGGATTTCAAAGGCAGTATTGATTTCAGGCCTCTTTCCTCCTTTTTGTGGCTTCTTTCCATCAGCAATTTTCTTCAGTTGAGGAATTTGAATAATTGAACTCTCTGAAGAAGTATGCAACTTTTCTTCAAGGAATGCTGCAAATGAGTTAAGTTGATGAGAACCTAGTGATTCAGCAGCGGACATGAGTACCTGTGAACAGAGTATAGTTGCGAGGAATTTGGAGAGGTCATATGCGTTCTTAGAAGGTTTTTCAAAAAAGAATAAGTTTGAGGAATTTGACCAGATGAGTCTTGAAGAATTTCACTAAGCGTTCTTTGTCTTAGATTCCAGAGTTGTATAGATCGAAGATCCACACAATTGAGGGATCTTGAAGAAAAATGATGCTTAGAGAAACGAATCAAGAACAGATGACATGTGAGGTGTTTAGTGTGTGAAAAATTTGAGGAATAAACACCTTTGAAGATTTTGTAGAAGTCATTTGAATCAAAGAGGGCAGTAAAAGTAACTTTTAATTACCCTGGACGAAGAACATGACGAACTGGGATGTGGAGAAGTGAAGTTCGTCTGTGTAGATCTTCCACGCCCTAACTCGGCGGAGGAAGACGGCTACGGCGATGACGGAGAGAAGATTTTCGCGGCCGGCGCGAGTACGGCTGTGACGAGGTCGAGGCAGTGAAGCTCTTCCTCACCAGCGACGATGAAGTAGCGGCGGCGCTAGGGTTTGAGAAGCTCGAGCGGGAGAGAGGTCGAGCGGAGTAAAGGAAGTGAGGAAGGGAAGAGGGGGTATTTATAGCCACGGTGAAAAACTGTTCGCCCGAAGAACTTGGATGAACGTGCCCCTGACCCTTCTCATTCGCTTGACATGTGTCACCCACGTACTAAGAAGTGGAGATCATGTTAATCGTGGGTGAATAGATAAGTATATCGTGGGATGCGGAACGGTTTGAGCGGCAAAGCCAAAAATTTGGATAAGATAAGTTAAAAGTTCCGTTCGCAAATTCTTCAACTGACAAAAACACAGTGAAGATTTTGAACGAGTTTCAAATAGAACGCATATGAAGAATTTGTGAATAGATTGGGTTGAGTATTGCATAGAGGGGGAAGGGTCCGATCACATTCACTTAGCAGAAAAACCAACTTGAAGAATTAGCCATAAGTGAATGCTGTAGAGGACATAAACTCATATATATATATATATATATATATATATATATATATATATATATATATATATATATAGCCAATGAAGAAAAACGACGGAGAAGGTGAAGACAATGCAAAGTTGAAGAATATGAACAATCGAGGAATTTCAAAAACTGGGAAAAACTCAAATTGAAGATTTTCAACTTTTGTGGTGGCGTGACCCACCGTATAAGAATGATGATTTCAGACACCGCGTACAATTGTCGTAGGGTTCTGAGAATCAAATTCTTCATTAATTTCTTCACACTTAGAGTGTTATTCTTCATTGATTGAATAAAAACGTTACATCTAAGTCATCAATTTTGCATAAGTGTTAGGATGAGTGTCCTTTTCAAAGAACATTCGAAGATTCTAAGATATGTAGCTCACACCGCAACTTGCTAAACCTCTTCTCATCCAAGGGCTTTGTGAAGATATCGGCTAGCTGTTCTTCAGTCTTCACATGCTCAATAGAAATGTCGCCCTTCAACACATGATCGCGAAGAAAATGATGACGAATCTGAATGTGCTTTGTCTTCGAGTGCTGAACTGGGTTGTGAGCAATCTTGATGGCACTCTCATTGTCACAGAAGAGAGGCACATTCTTCACGTTGACGCCGTAGTCCTTGAGAGTTTGCTTCATCCACAGCAATTGAGCACAGCAAGAACCAGCAGCAATGTACTCAGCTTCAGCAGAAGACAGTGATACGCAGTTCTGTTTCTTCAAGGACCAACAGACCAAAGATCGTCCGAGGAAATGACATGTACCAGATGTTGACTTGGGGTCCACATGATCACCAGCATAGTCAGAGTCATAATATCCAATGAGATCAAAAGCCGAGCCCTTGGGGTACCATAATCCTAGTGTTGGTGTGTGAGCGAGATATCGAAGAATATGCTTCATAGCCTTATGGTGTGATTCCTTCGGTGTAGCTTGAAATCGGGCACACATGCAAACACTAAGCATAATAATTGGCCTAGATGCACATAAATACAATAAAGAACCAATCATGGAGCGGTATACCTTTTGATCGAAGTCAATACCATTTTCATCAGTGCACAGATGGCCATTTGTGGGCATCGGAATTTTGACGCCTTTGCAATCTTGCATGCTGAATTTCCTCAGTACATCCTTGAGGTATTTCTCCTGAGATATGAATATGCCATTGCGCTGTTGACGAATTTGAAGGCCTAAGAAGAATTTCAACTCTCGCATCATAGACATTTGATATTCTTCACTCATCATATAGGCAAATTCATCACTATAACGTTGGTCAGTACAGCCAAAGATGATATCATCAACATATATTTGGCACACAAACAATTCATCATCATATGATTTAGTGAAAAGAGTAGGGTCGAGTGAACCGGGTTTGAAGCCTTTCTTCATGAGGAATTCCTTCAAAGTATCATACCACGCCCGAGGGGCCTGCTTGAGGCCATAGAGGGCCTTATTTAGTCTGAAGACTTTGTCAGGATGCTTAGGATCTTCAAAACCTGGGGGTTGAGAAACATATACTTCTTCCTCAAGCTTACCATTGAGGAATGCACTTTTCACATCCATTTGATATAAAGTGATATCATGATGGTTAGCATAAGCAAGTAATATGCGAATATCTTCAAGTCTAGCAACAGGTGCAAAAGTTTCATCGAAATCAATTCCTTCAACCTGTGTGTAGCCTTGAGCTACTAGCCGTGCCTTATTCCTCACCACAAGGCCATTTTCATCTTGCTTGTTGCGGTAGATCCACTTCGTGCCAATGATATTGTGTTTGCGAGGATCTGGACGATTGACCAGTTCCCAAACGTTGTTGAGCTCGAACTGATGTAATTCTTCTTGCATGGCCTGAATCCACCCAGGCTCCAGAAATGCTTCATCTACCTTAGTGGGCTCTGTGATAGAGACAAAAGCATAGTGCCCACAAAAGTTAGATAAATGTGAAGCTTTTGAGCATGTGAGAGGACCTGGTGCTTCAATGTCATCGATGATCTTTTCAACTTGCACTTCTTTTGCAACGCGAGGATGAGTAGGTTGTCGTCGAGGAATTTGATCAGCATTTTCTTCAGCACCATTTTCTTTAGGTGCATTGGCTCGACGTTCTTCACATTCTGGAATGAATTCTTCAGCAGATTCTTCGGTAGGAATGACATCCACAGTAGCCTTGAACTTGATAGTTTCCTCGGGTGCTGGTTCATCTATCACAGAGGGTAGGTGCTCTCTTTGCGAGCCATTAGTTTCATCGAACCGCACATCTACAGTTTCAACAACCTTGTGAAGAACGTTGTTGAAGACTCTGTAGGTGTGCGAGTCCTTTCCGTAACCAAGCATAAAACCTTCATGTGCTTTCGGTGCAAATTTAGCATTATGATGAGGATCTCTAATCCAACATTTAGCACCGAAGACTTTGAAATAACTCACATTGGGTTTCTTGTCAGTGAGGAGTTCATAGGCAGTCTTCTTGAAGAATTTGTGAAGATATACCCTGTTGATGATGTGGCACGCAGTATAAATTGCCTCAATCCAGAAGTGACGAGGCGTCTTGTACTCATCAAGCATAGTGCGAGCCATCTCAACAAGAGTTCTATTCTTGCGCTCCACGACGCCATTCTGCTGAGGAGTATAAGGAGCAGATAACTCATGAGTAATACCAAGTTCATCAAGATAGTCATCAAGACCAGAATTCTTGAACTCAGTTCCATTGTCACTTCTGATGTGCTTGATCTTCACACCAAAGTTGGTTGAAGCCCTCGAGGAAAATCGTTTGAAGACTTCTTGCACTTCATGTTTGTAAGTAACAATGTGTACCCATGTGTAACGAGAGTAATCATCAACAATAACAAGCCCATAGAGAGATGCGTCATTTGTGACAGCTGGGTAATGGTTAGGACCAAAGAGGTCCATGTGAAGCAATTTGAATGGTCGAGTAGTGGTCATGATAGTCTTCGCTGGATGCTTAATCTTGGTCATCTTTCCAGCTTCACAAGCTCCACACAAGTGATCCTTGAGGAATTTGACATTCTCAATGCCAATGACATGCTTCTTCTTCGCAAGCGTGTGCAAATTCCTCATGCCTGCATGACCAAGTCGTCGATGCCATAGCCAACCTTCTGAAGCTTTTGCAAGTAGGCACACGGCTGGTTGCGGTCCTGTAGAGAAATCAACAATATACAAGTCTCCTCCCCTAAAGCCTTCGAAGACTTTGGAATTGCCAGCTTCCATAACCACAACACAATGATACTTGCCAAAGACAACTACCATATCAAGATCACAAAGCATTGAGACAGACATGAGGTTGTATCCTAAGGACTTGACAAGCATGACTTTGTCCATGTGTGGATCCTTTGTGATCGCAACCTTACCTAGAACCAATACCTGACTTTTGCCTTTGTCAGCGAAGATGATATGCTTAAGATGCGATGATGATAAGGGAGCATCAATCAATAGATTCTTGTCATCAGTCATGTGATTTGTACATCCACTATCGAGGACCCACTCAGTGGCTTTGGGTTGATCATCCTGCAGATGATTTAGTGCAGCTTACGAACTTCATATACTTCATCAGTGAAGAATATGACATCACAATTCATCAGACCAATTTCATCAAGCAATGCAACAGTTAAAAACAGTATGAGGACGTGAGAAATGAAAGTTCATTTCTTCATGATTAGCCTGCGTCCTTTCAGGCACTCTTCAGGTCTCCAGCAAATTCTTCAAACGTTCAAGCACGTCTGGAGACCTGACCCTGCAGAAGAGATTAGTTCTTTTTCTTCACCACCCACATCTGAAGGGGTGGCAAAGAGTTCGTCACTCTACGAGCTCCATATGAGAAAGGTGGCATAGAAGCCAATCCATTTCGTTTCACATAAGAGAAGTTAGGGTAAGCATATGAATAAGCAGAGAAATTCTTTGAGGACTTATGAACATAATGATTAGAAGAGTAATGCTCATATTCATAGCCCTTGGCTCTTCCCTGCGAAATAGAGTTGTTAGCACGATGATGTTCATATGAGGACTTTGATCCTCTTGAGGAATATGATCCATGTGAGGAATTTGGTCCGTATGAGGACTTGGATCCATATGAAGAATTTGGTCCATATGAAGAATTTGATCTGAGGTTCCTATTCTTCACAGGTGGTGTCATGAGGACATTCACCTGAAGACTTTCAAGGCACCTTTTGGGAACCCAGATTTTCTTCATAGGAGAACCGTTCCTGCAGTTAGTGCCAACATATCTAGCAAATACTTCACCATTCTGATTTTTGAACAGTTTATAGTTGGAGTCAAATGACTCATCAGAAGAATGAGAAGGTTCACATGTAAAGCCAGATAAATTGGATGGATCAACTGGAGGTCCCTTTGCAGCAACCCATGAGGTTTTGGGGTACTGCTCAGGCTTCCAATATGTACCATCAGCATTGAGTTTCCTCTCAAAGGCAATACCCTCTTTCCTAGGGTTCCTGTTGAGGATCTGCTTTTTAAGCACATCACAAAGAGTCTGATGCCCTTTGAGGCTTTTGTACATGCCTGTCATGTACAATTCCTTCAGCCCTGCATCATCAGTGATACTAGCAATGTCCTTAGATGAGGAATTAGTGATAGCAGAGACAGTTGAAAAATTTGTAGCATTAGAAGCATTTGAACATTCAGGTGAAGAATTAGCAGATTCACGTTCAATGCATTTCAAACATGGAGGAACAAAATCTTCCTGAGCAGCGCTGATTTGTTGAGCAAGTAATGAATCGCGCTCCTTCTGAAGATCTTCATAACTCACTCTTAGCTTCTCAAGATCTTGCTTTCTTTGAAGAAATTCATAAGAAAGCTTCTCATGATCAGACAAGAGAGTGTTATGATAACCTTGAAGGTTGTCAAACCTAGTCTGAAGTCTCTGAAGATTTTCAGTCAAGGTTTTAGTGCGATCCATTTCTTCACCCAACATATCATCACTTTTGTCTAGCATGTTTTGAACCTTTTCAAAAGCCTTTTGTTGTTTCACAGCAATCTTAGCAAGTTTAGAATAGCTGGGCTTAAGGTTTTCATCAGATTCATTCTCACTTGATTCAGAGGAGGTATATTTGAGTACCTTGGCACCCTTTGCCATGAAGCAGTAGGTGGGAGCGTAGTCATCATTGCCTTCATCAGCCTTGTTGGTGAGGTCATTTTCTTCAGTGTTGAAGATAGACTTGCTGACGAATGCAGTAGTGAGGGCTAGGCTCGCTACACCGGATTCGGAATCCTCAGATGCCTCCTCTTCCTCATTTTCTTCAGATTCAGCCTCAGAGTCCATTTCCTTGCCAATGAATGCCCGAGCCTTCTTGGAGCTGCTCTTCTTGTGAGATGAAGACTTTGAGGATTTTGATGATGAAGATTTTGAAGATTTCTTCTTTTTCTTCGCATCATCAGAACTGTAATCCTTGTATTTCTTCTTCTTTGATTCCTTTTCCCACTGAGGACAATCTTGAATGTAGTGTCCAGGTTTCTTGCATTTGTGACAAAGCCTCTTCTTATAGTCACTGGATGAGGAATCATTGCTCCTTGAGGGTTTTCCAAAGCGACCACGTCTTGAGAACTTCTGGAATTTCTTCACGAGCAGTGCTAGATCATGGCTCAGTTCTTCAGGATCACCAAGGCTGCTGTCAGAGTCTTCATCTTCAGACTCAGAAACTGCCTTGGCCTTCAGTGCACGTGATCTGCCATAGCTCGAACCATAGAGATCTCTCTTTTCAGCAAACTGGAACTCATGAGTATTTAGCCTCTCGAGGATATCAGTGGGATCAAGTGACTTGTAGTCAGCATGCTCTTGTATCATCAATGCCAGAGTATCAAATGAGGAATCAAGCGATCTCAGCAGTTTCTTCACCACCTCGTGGTCGGTGATGTCAGTGGAACCGAGCGCTTGAAGCTCGTTTGAGATGTCAGTGAGGCGATCGAAGGTTTGTTGAACATTTTCGTTGTCGAGTCTTTTGAAGCGGTTGAAGAGATTGCGAAGAACATCAAATCGAGAGTCACGCTGTGTTGAGACTCCTTCATTTACTTTGGACAGCCTATCCCAGATAAGCTTAGCAGTTTCCAAAGCACTCACTCTTCCATATTGTCCTTTTCTCAGATGGCCACATATGATATTCTTCGCTTGAGAATCGAGTTGCTTGAATCTCTTCACATGGGTAGCGTTCAGTGAGGGTTAGACAGAGGGAACACCATTTTCCACAACATACCAGAGATCGTTATCAATTGCCTCAAGATGCATTCGCATCTTATTCTTCCAATAGGGGTAGTCCGTCCCATTGAAGGTAGGACACCCAGCAGAGACCTTGATCATACCTGCGGTCGACATAACTAAAACTCCAGGCGGTTAAACCAAAATCACACATAACAAGGGAGTACCTTGCTCTGATACCAATTGAAAGTGCGTTATATCGACTAGAGGGGGGGTTAGGCGATTTTTATGAATTCTTCACTGAGGAATTTGTGGGTGAGGAAATTCCTTAGCGAAGAACTACTTGCAGCGGAATAAGTACTCAAAAGTATGCATAGCAGAACACAAGCATAGTCATCATGATGAAATGAAAACAAGCACAGAGTACAGAAAGCGTAAACACAGGGTAACACAGGATGAAGATAAACAGACTGAAGAAATTGAACTGAGGAAATTGAGAAAGTCTTCAGTCAAATTCTTCAAACATAGATATGAACAAGCATACAACACAGTAATGAGGAAATGAAAGAGTTGAGGAAATAGAACAAGTAAGCTTGGTGAAGACAATGATTTGGTAGACCAGTTCGAACTGTTGTCTCAGTTGTACGTCTGGTTGGAGCGGCTAGGTATTTAAACCTGAGGACACACAGTCCCGGACACACAGTCCTCACAGTATTCTCCTTGAGCTAAGGTCACACAGACCTCACCCAATCACTCTTGGCAAGTCTTCAGGTGACTTCCAAACCTTCACAAACTCGGTCACTCGGCGATCCACAATTTCCTCTTGGATGCTCTAGACCATGACGCCTAACCGTCTGGAAGAAGCACAGTCTTCAAAGGTAATAAGCTTCTGATCCACGCAGGATCAATATCTTCAGTGATGCTCAATCACTTGGGGTTTGTAGGTGTTTGGGTTTGGGTTTTCCTCACTTGATGATTTTCGCTCAAAGTCCTCGGAGGATGGCATGCTCTCAAATGACAAGTGTCAGTTTCTCTCGGAGCAGCCAACCAGCTAGTGGTTGTAGGGGGCGGCTATTTATAGCCTAGGGAGCAGCCCGACATGATAAGACATAAATGCCCTTCAATGATATGACCGTTAGGTGGGTTGATATTTTGGGACAGCTGGCGCATAGCACAACAACGGTCGGAAATTTGAGTACCAAATTCCCCAGGGCTGTCATGTTCCTCACTGTGTAGGCAATCCGCACTGGCGAATTCCTAACTCCTCAGTCAGAACAAATTCCTCAGAGACCAGAAGAACTTCGTCTCTGTCACTGAAGAATATGACTGAACTGTATGAGATTTCCAATGGCTTCACTCGAAGGGATTGGTAGGTGTAGGATTTTGAGTTGAGCATCACATGGACATTTTTCCTTAGTATTTCCTCGACCCCCTTTAACAGTACGGTGTTTCCTATGACTCAAGAAAGAGAAAATGAAACAACGAAAACAAAAGTCTTCACGCTTCATGTTCCTCAAATGAATACCAAGTCTTCAAGGTTACACCAATTTCTTCACTTTCAAAGTCTTCAGAAAGTCTTCAGAATTCCAAAGTCTTCAGTCAAAGAACTTCATTTTTAGGGGTCGACTTTCACTGTAAATATCAAACTCCTCATAGACTTATAGACCTGTGTATACTCATAAACACATTAGTCCCTTAACCTGTAAGTCTTCAATACACCAAAATCACTAAGGGGCACTAGATGCACTTACACCACAGAAAGGAGGAAAGAGGCCTGAAATCAATACTGCCTTTGAAATCCCCGAGGACATTTAAGCTGGGTACTGCACACCCCCTGAGGAAGATAAGAATCAGCGCAAGGTGCGCATTCAGAGGATAGAAAGGAGATGGGCAAAAGAGTGGAGGGAATACAGGTATGTGACTCCCAAGTACATGAAGAAATTCACACTCAATCCTCCATGCCCAAGACCTCCGTTGGCACCTGGCCAAGAAGCTGATCTCACCAGCCTCAAGCGTGGTGAAGATTATCTTGATGAATGGGCCAAGTGCCAGACCAAGCTGGCTAGACAAGCCATAGAAGCAGTGAGGAAATTCAATGAAGACTCTGCTGCTGCTGCTGCCACTGAGGCCTCTGTCAAGCCGAAGAAATTCATGGCAAAGAAGCCTGCGCGTAAGCCAAGTGCTTCACCTTCAATGCCCTCATGGCCAGAATCCTCAAAGCCCGCACGGCCAATTCCTCACGCTGCTCCTGCTCCTCCAAAATCCTCAGCTCCTCCGGATAAGTCCTCAGCTGTTCCGACCAAATCCTCAGCACCTGTGCATCTTGCCACGTGCCAAAGGACTACAGGCATCTCTATTGCCTCAGGAGCTTCAGCTAGTTCCTCAGCTGCTCCAAATTCTTCAACAGGACCCTCTCTGCTGAAGACAAAGACCACTGCTGGACGAGGTTCTCGCCAAGTCCTCACAAGAAGCAGATCGCCTTCCAAGTCTCGTCTAAAGAAGACAAAGCTGATGATGAAGAACTTGCTGAAATCATTAGAGATAGGCAAGTCAGGGCCGCTAGAGCCAAGGGCACAAATGTGCCTCTGCTTTTGGATCCAAAGTTGATCCTCGACTATATTGATCTCTGGCACAAGGACCCAAACACTCCTATGCCTGACTTCAAGCTGACTCCTGGTCAAAGTCATATGCTGACTTCCTTCATCCAAGAAGAAAAATGGAAATTTGAGAAGGCCAGGTAGCTCAAGAAAGCACAGTACAGGAAGGAGAAGTTTCTGAAGAACAACGTTGTCTCTATGACAACTGATGAACTTGTGAAGATCCCGTCTGAAATCAAAGTCCTCAACGATGATTTCAATGCTTACTATGCTGATTGGAAAGGAGCCAAGGTCAGGTTTGTTAAACTGACTAAGATGTTCACCTCAAATGTTGCAGCCCCATCGCAACAAGAAATTCCTCAGGCTGAAGCATCTGCTCAGCCAATTGAAGAACATGCCAGCACCGCTGATGACATTCAGGATGCTGAAGAAAATGTGAGTTCCAGGGCTGATGACTGCATTCCAGCCACTGAAGAAATTGCCAGGGCACCCACTAGTGGTGCGCCTGAAGAAAATGAAGAGGTGAGGGCAACTACATCAGTTGTGCCTGAAGAAAATCAACCACATTCCTCTGCTCCTCCTGCACCTACCCCAACTCCAATTCTTCCATCTGCATCAGATGTGAAGAAGACCAAGGCCGCAGAGCGTGCAGCAGTGAAGAAAAGGAAAGCATCAGCTCCTTCAGATTCTTCAGCACCGAAGAAGATGAAGAAATTGACAAGCTCATTTGCTAATCCAGTTGATGCTGTTCCAGTTTCCTCCATGCCATCAAAGGAAATCATCCCTTTTGATGAAGAATATGTGATCCCTAGCGGATCTGATGAAGAAAATCCTTCTGCTGCTTCGTCAGAGCAGATGGATGAAGAAATTGAAGTGGATAAAATCCCTTCAACCCCCACAGTTTCCTCGCCTATGCCTCAGTTTACTGCTGAAGAGGCTGGCGTTGAAGACATTGAAGATGAAGATGTGGACATTGGCTGTACCACACCAGTGATGAATGATGACTTTTGGGAAAGTCAGCACCCCAATTCTCCACTCTTCACTCCACTGCAGCAAATTCCTTAGTCCCCAGCCACTACAGTTCAAATGGGATCTGATGAAGCTCATGAAGACATTCCAGCCGCTAGTGCTGAAGAAAATGAAAATGAAGATTTGAAGAACCAGGCTGCCACTGAAGAGGAACCAGAAATTCCTCAGCCTGAGGAACCTGAGATTGCGATTCCTGAGGTCATCATGCAACTAACTGACACTCCTCTGCCCAAGCCAAAGGATCCATTCTCAAGGAAGCAAAAATTCAAGGCCAATGATTTCTTCGGCGAGCACGTATTCTTCACTGATTACAACCCTTATGACTCTGCTCGCATAAGGAAGAGGCGTTTCTGGACTGCCAGCCAGGCAAATTTCTATTCCTCAGTGCTGTTCAACAAAGACAAAGTCTTCGATCATGAGCACATTCCTCACGTGGATATGGAATCTCTGTCGTGCTTCGCGCCAGTCCTCAGTGTTCTTTACGACGCTGGACTTTTAAATTTCTGCACTGACATATGTGATTGGAATGAAGAACTCATTCTTCAATTTTATGCAACTCTGCACATCACCGGAAACTCTGAAGATGTAAATTCATGGGTGCTGGACTGGATGTATGAAAATACTCACTACAAGGCACCAACTACTGAATTGCTTCATGCTTTGCCTCTCAGTCCTCCCCTTGAAGGTGCTTGTTGCGTGTACAATGAACCTGAGCTTACAGATCACTATATGCAAGTGCTGATGAAGCCATTGAAGCCAGGTCAGGCCCCAAGAACAAAATTCCTTGTGAAGGAATTGTTGTATGTGCCTCGGACTGTCTATCACATTCTGACGAAGACATTGAGTCCTATCAAGGGCCACGACTCGAATGAAGAAGAAGTCGTTGGCATCATGAAGAATATGCTTTTCAATATCATTCATGGCGTTCCCGTCAACTTCCATGATTTCTTCATGAGGACTCTGCCAATGTCACAATTTGAGTTGAAGCCTTATGCTCCGTGGATTATGAGATTCATCCGAACAAGGTCTTCACTCAACTACAAAGCTGATACATTGAATCATTGCAGCTACTTGCCCCCGATTGAAGTCCTCTAACGGATATTTTCCTCAGTTGATGAAAAGGGCAAGGCTACTGCTGTTATTGATGAAGGCATTCGTCCATTGGATGGTCAATTTCGCAAGGCTACATCCTACTCCACCAATGATGACTCTGCTACCCATGACTCTGCCGCAACACACCCAAGCAAAATCCTCAAGGCACAGCACCCAGGGTGATGACTCACCGTGAGCTTCTCCTTAGTCTTCACCAGAAGGTTGATCGCAATCACAAATGGTTCAAGCGTCAGTTTGGTTCAATTCTTCACAACATGACTGCTACCCACAATGCAGTGAAGAAAAACCACTACTACCTTCATGAAACCCTCAACCGCACCTGGGCTGTTCAGTCGCACATTTATGGTGAAGAATATCTGAAGAAAATGGGTCTCAAGGAAGATTTTGACTGGGCTGCACCTCCTCCGAAGAAGTACAAGAAGGTCAAGGTTCCTTCCTTGGTGACCAGCTCGTATTCTTCATCACGTGACACTGATGAACATGAAGACTTGGACGACACTGCGGCATGCCCTACTACAACAAACGACCCCAACAACACTGACGCTCCTTCATCACCTTGATATTCTTCAGGGGCGTTAGTCCTCATTTTCGACCCTTTTGGTCATTCGATGACAAAGCGGGAGAAATTGGAGTTAGTCTTCAAGCGGGTCTATCTTATATGGGCGTTTTTTTTTTCTAAAGTTACAACTCTCATTCTTCTGATGACTTTGTTGGATCGAGTTGTAAACTTAAACTCTATGGTGGCCTGATACTTTTGCTGTTTCTTCTGCATGCTTATTCCTCGTTAATGTTATTGCATGCATGTTGAATTACACCAGTCACCATATTTCATCATACATTTCAAATTCTTCATATATTATGTCAAATGCATGTATGAATTACAAGATATAGGGGGGATCTCCATGATTCTACTCTTCAAGTGTGCATTGCTTCAAAAGCAAATTCCTCACTATGCACATCTTCAGGGGGAGTTCTTCTATATCTTGAAGACAAATTCCTCGATATCAGTATTTACACTTCATATGTTTATCCCCGTTGAAAACTTAACCTATATTGTCATCAATCACCAAAAAGGGGGAGATTGTAAGTGCATCTAGTGCCCCTTAGTGATTTTGGTGTATTGAAGACTTACAGGTTAAGGGACTAATGTTTTATAAGTGTACACATGTCTATAAGTCTATGAGGAGTTTGATATTTACAGTGAAAGTCCACCCCTAAAAATGAAGTTCTTCGACTGAAGACATTGGATTTCTGAAGACTTTCTGAAGACTTTGAAAGTGAAGAAATTGGTGTGACCTTGAAGACTTGGTATTCATTTGAGGAACATGAAGCGTGAAGACTTTTGTTTTCGTAGTTTCATTTTCTCCTTCTTGAGTCATAGGAAACACCGTACTATTAAAGGGGGTCGAGGAAATACTAAGGAAAAATTTCCATGTGATGCTCAACTCAAAATCCTACACCTACCAATCCCTTCGAGTGAAGCCATTGGAAATCTCATACAGTTCAGTCATATTCTTCAGTGACAGAGACGAAGTTCTTCTGGTCGCTGAGGAATTTGTTCTGACTGAGTTAGGAATTCGCCAGTGCGGATTGCCTACACAATGAGGAACATGGTAGCCTTGAGGATTTTGATACTCAAATTTCCGACCGTTGTTGTGCTATGCGCCAGCTGTCCCAAAATATCTACCCACCTAACGGTCATATCATTGAAGGGCATTTATGTCTTATCATGTCGGGCTGCTCCCTAGGCTATAAATAGCCGCCCCCTACAACCACTAGCTGGTTGGCTGCTCCGAGAGAAACTGACACTTGTCATTTGAGAGCATCACATCCTTCGAGGACTTTGAGCGAAAATCATCGAGTGAGGAAAAACCCAAACCCAAACACCTACAAACCCAAAGTGATTGAGCATTACTGAAGAGATTGATCCTGTGTGGATCCGACGCTTGTTACCTTTGAAGATTGTGCTTCTTCCAGACGGTTAGGCGTCATGGTCTAGAGCATCCAAGAGGAAATTGTGGATCGCTGAGTGACCGAGTTTGTGAAGGTTCGGAAGTCACCTGAAGACTTACCACGAGTGATTGGCGAGGTCTGTGTGACCTTAGCTCAAGGGGAATACAGTGAGGACTAAGTGTCCTAGACTGCGTGTGCAGGACTGGGTGTCCGGGACTGTGTGTCCTCAGGTTTAAATACCTAGCCGCCCTAACCAGACGTACAACTGAGACAGCAGTTGGAACTGGTCTACCAAATCATTGTCTTCACCAAGCCAACTGGTTCTATTTCCTCAACTCTTTCATTTCCTCATAACTGTGTTGTGCATTTGTCGATATCTGTGTTTGAAGACTTTGACTGAAGACTTTCTCAATTTCCTCAGTCTGTTTGTCTTCATCCTGTGTTATCCTGTGTTTACGCTTTCTGTACTCTGTGCTTGTCTTCAATTCATCATGATGACTATGCTTGTATTTTGCTATGCTTAATTTTGAGTACTTATTCTGCTGCAAGTAGTTCCTCGCTAAGGAATTTCCTCACTAGCAAATTCCTCAGTGAAGAATTCATAAAAATCACCTATTCACTCCCCTCTAGTCGATATAACACACTTTCACAACGTGATCATCAGATACCATTGTTCAAGGATCTTAGTCTCGCGGATGAAGTAGTGGTTAACGATGGAAAGGTTATATTTCTTGGAGTTAGTCCAACTTCTCATCGGGATTTTGAACACGGGAAGAACGGTATTTCTCCCGGGTCGAAGTTCTGAACCTTCTTGGAATTGAAGATGTGGCTCGACGACTACTCAGTTACGCATTATCGTCCGCACAAGGTGGTTCACTCAGACATGAAGGTGCCGGTACAAAAGAAGACACATCAGTTACATTATGGCCCGAATGAAAACTTTTTCTGTCATGCTTATGACACTTCTATGATGATAATTGTGACAAAAACACGTGTCATCATTGATGTGGTGGGATCCTACTTCTATGACATAAAATCATGACAGAAAATGGGCTTTTCGTCCTGGGCCGGCTGGAGATGCACCTGCATGACATTCTTTGGGCCGTCCATGACATAAAAAAGCATGGTAGAAGTGAGGGCGAGGACAATTTCGGGGAGTTCCTGGTTACGGTGGGTGGTCGGGGCCGAGCGATGCACTATGGTTTGCGTGTTTCTCTCATACGCGCGTGTGTGCAAGGCGCTCACTAACTGAACCCTTGCGAGGCAATCGCTTACTGAACCCGAGGCTAGCTACATACTGAAGCCGATCGATCGATCCCAGTACGTACTGAAGCTGATCGATCGATCCCTTCGCTACTAACTGAAACCTACTGATTCCTTTGCTGCTATCTGAACCTGATCAATCCTTCTTGCTGCTCACTGAAGCTGATCAAGCCCCCATGTGAAATGTAGCCAGCCGGTGCGTTGAGTAGCCTCTGGATGAACAGTGCCTGCTGCCATGCGCGCGATACGTAGAAACGAGTCGAGGCGCGTGGTGCGTCCAGCCGGTTGGCTGGCTATGGATGAAAAGTACCTGGTGCTGCCGCCCACTCGTACGTACGCCCCAACCCAGCCGGTGAGGGTTGGATGAATAGGACCACGTGGTAGTAGGCGGTTTCCGTTGGATGAACATGACCCCGAGGAGGCCGCCACACTCCACAGCCGGTTGGGGTGGATGAGCAGGACCCCGTGGAGGCTGGATGAATAGTAGCCGGTGGAGGCTAGAGGAAGTCGATGGTTGATGAACAGTAGCCCGTGGAGGCTGGTGCTACTTGTGAGTTGTGTTGGGATTTCCCCAAAGAGGAGAGGATGATGCAGTACAGTAGAGATAAGTATTTCCCTCAGTTATGAAACCAAGGTTATCAATCCAGTAGGAGAACGAAGCAACGACTCGTTAACAACACCTGCACACAAACAACAAATACTTGCAACCCAACGTGAACAAGGGGTTTTCAATCCCTTGACGGTTATGAGCAAGATTAAATTGTATAGGTTTTGATAGATAGATTAGAAAAAATGCAAAATAAAATAAATAAAAGAAAATTGCAGCAAGGTATTTTTGGTTTTAATATATCATAAAAGATAGACCTCGGGGACATAGTTTTCACTAGAGGCTTTTCTCAAGAAAATAGCATACAGTGGGTAATCAAATTACTGTTGGGAAATTGATAGAAAATCAAATAATTATGACGATATCCAAGGCAATGATCATACATAGGCATCACGTCCGAGACAAGTAGAACGAAACGATTCTGCATCTACTACTATTACTCTACACATTGACCGCTATCCGACATGCATCAAGTGTATTAAGTGCTTGGAAAAAGGGAGTAACACCTTAAGCAAGATAACATGATGTAGACAAGATAAACTCACATATGAATAAACCCTATGTTTTTACCCTTAATAGCAATGATACATACATGTCATGTCCCTTTCTATCACTGGGATTGAGCACTGTAAGATCGAACCCATTACAAAGCACCTCTTTCCATGGAAAGATAAATCAATCTAGTTGGCCAAACCAAACCAATAAATCAAAGAAGAAACATGAAACTATATTAATCATGCATAAAAGAGTTTAGAGAAAACTCAAATAATATTCATAGATAGATCTGATCATAAACTCACAATTCATCGGATCCCAACAAACACACCGCAAAAAGTCATTACATCAAATAGATCTCCAAGAACACCGAGGAGAACATTCGATTGAAGATCGCATAGAGAAAAGAAGCCATCTAGCTACTAACTATGGACCCATAGGTCCGTGCTAAACTACTCACACATCATCAGAGGGGCAACAAGGATGATGTAGAGCCCCCTCCGTGATCGATTCCCCCTCCGACAGAGTGCTGGAAAAGGCCTCCAGATGGGATCTCATGGTTCTTGAACTTACGGCGGCGAAAAAAGTATTTCATGGATTCCTCTATTGGTTTCACGATTTTAGAGAATTTTAGAGGCAGAGTTAGGTCAAACGGAGCCTCGTGGGCCCCACAAGCCACCAGTGTGCGCCTACCCCCTGGGGCATGCCCTGGTGCCTCGTGGGCCCACGCTTCATCATCTGGTCTTCTCCCGAAGCTTCTAGTGTCTCTTTTGTCCAGAAAAAAATCTTCAAAAAGTTTCATGGCATTTGGACTTCATTTTGTACTGATATCTTGCGAAACCAAAAACAAGCAAAAAATAGCAACTGGCACTGGGCACTAAGTTAATAGGTTAGTCCGGAAAAAGATATATAATTGCTTGAAAGTGTATATAAAACATCCAAGATTGATAATATAATAGCATGGAACAATAAAAAGTTATAGATACGTTGAAAACTTATCAAGTATCCCCAAGCTTAATTCCTGCTCGTCCTCGAGTAGTAAATGATAAAAACAGAATTTTTGATGTGGAATGCAACCTAACATATTGCTACTTCTTAAGCTTGTGTTGATTTTTCTCTTGAAGAGGAAAGGGTGATGCAGCAAAGTAGGAGGGACAAGCAAGTCTCCAATCTATGCACATGCACAAACTAACAAGCACTTGCACACAACACGAAAAAGGGGTTGTCAATCCCTTCATGGTCACGAACAAGAGTAGATCTGATAGAGATAGGTATAAAAGATAAATAAAAGAGCAAACTTAAGTAAATATAAATAAATTGCGGCAAGGTATTTTTGGCTTTTTGGTTTATAGATCTGAAAATATATGATGAAAATAGACCTGGGGGCCATAGGTTTCACTAGAGGCTTCTCTCTTGAAAGAAAACATACGGTGGGTAAACAAATTATTGTCGAGCAATTGATAGAAAAGTGCATAGTTATGACGATATCTAAGGCAATAATCATGAACATGAAGGAAATATGCATTAGAGGCAATAATAAATTTGTTATTTTATATTTCTTTATATCATGATAAATGTTATTATTCATGCTAGAATTGTATTAACCGGAAACTTGATACATGTGTGGATACATAGACAAAACACTGTGTCCCTAGTAAGCCTCTACTAGACTAGTTCGTTATTCAAAGATGGTTAAGTTTCCTAACCATAGACATGTGTTGTCATTTGATGAACGGGATCACATCATTAGGAGAATGATGTGATGGACAAGACCCACCCGTTAGCTTAGCATATTGATCGTTCAAGTTTTATTGCTATTGCTTTCTTCATGTCAAATACATATTCCTTCGACTATGAGATTATGCAACTCCCGGATACCGGAGGAATACCTTGTGTGCTATCAAACGTCACAACGTAACTGGGTTATTATAAAGATGCTCTACAGGTATCTCCGAAGGTGTTTGTTGGGTTGGCATAGATCGTGATTAGGATTTGTCACTCTGAGTATCGGAGAGGTATCTCTGGGCCCTCTCGATAATGCACATCATAAGAAGCCTTTCAAACAAAGTGACTAATGAGTTAGTTACATGATGATGTATTACGAAACGAGTAAAGATACTTGCCGGTAACGAGATTGAACTAGGTATGTTGATACCGACGATCGAATCTCGGGCAAGTAACATATCGATGACAAAGGGAATAACATATGTTATCATTATGGTTCGACCGATAAAGATCTTCATAGAATATGTAGGAACCAATATGAGCATCCAGGTTTCGCTATTGGTTATTGACCGGAGAGGTGTCTCGATCATGTCTACATAGTTCTCTAACCCGTAGGGTCCGCACGCTTAACGTTCGATGACGATTTTGTATTATATGAGTTATGTGATTTGGTGACCGAATGTTTTTCGGAGTCCCGGATGAGATCACGGACATGAAGAAGAGTCTCGAAATGGTCGAGAGGTGAAAGATTGATATATAGGACGATAGTATTCGGACACCGGAAGTGTTCTGGAGAGTACCGGGTACATATCGGGTCACCGGAAGGGGTTCCGTGCACCCCTGGCAAAGATATGGGCCTAATGGGCCAAGAGGGGAAACGCAGCAGCCAACATGGGCTGCTACGCTCCCCATATGGGCTGCACCAGAGGGAAAGGGAAAGAGGGGAAGAGATAAGAAAGGGGAGGGATTCGCCCTCCCCCTTCCTTCCCTCCTCCCTCCTCTTTCCTTCCCCCTCCGATGAATATGGTAAGGGGGGCGAATTGGACAAGGCCCCCAAGTAGGATTCCTCCTACCTAGGGCGCCCCTTGGCTGCTCCCTCTCCCTCCCACCTATATATATGGGGGGCAGGCACCTAGAACACAGAACAACATCTGTTAGCCGTGTGCGGCGCCTCCCTCCACAGTTTATGCCTCCAGTCATATTCACATAGTGCTTAGGCGAACCCCTGCGTGGATCACTTCACCATCACTATCACCATGCCATTGTGCTGACAGAACTCTCCCTCGACACTTTGCTGGATCAAGAGTTCAAGGGACGTCATCGAGCTGGACATGTGTAGAACACGGAGGTGCCGTAAACGTTTGGTGCTTGATCGGTCGGAATGAGAAGAAGTTCGACTACATCAACCGCGTTGTCAAACGCTTCGGCTTTCGGTCTACGAGGGTACGTAGACACACTCTGCCCTCTTGTTGCTATGCATCTCCTAGATAGATCTTGCGTGAGTGTAGGATTTTTTTTGAAATTGCATGCTACGTTCCCCATGCGGCCGGTCCTTGTTAAAGGTTAAAACAACAAACTTGATAAATCACCATTGTGGTTTTGATGCGTATGTAAGAATGGTTCTTGCTAGAAGCCCGTAGCAGCCACGTAAAACTTGCAACAACAAAGTGGAGGACGTCTAACTTGTTTTTGCAGGGCATGTTGTGATGTGATATGGTCAAGACATGATGTGATATACATTATTGTATGAGATGATCATGTTTTGTAAAAGTTATCGGCAACTGCCAGGAGCCTTATGGTTGTCGTTTTACTGTATGAAATGCAAACGCCATGTAATTGCTTTATTTTATCACTATGCATTAGCGATAGTTGTAGAAGCAATAGTTGGCGAGACGACCACGAAGCTACGATGGAGATCAAGGTGTCAAGCCGGTGACGATGGAGATCATGACGGTGCTTTGGAGATGGAGATCAAAGGCACCAGATGATGATGGCCATATCATGTCACATATTTTGATTGTATGTGATGTTTATCTTTTATGCATCTTCTTTTGCTTAGTACGGCGGTAGCATTATAAGATTATCCCTTACTAAAATTTCAAGGTATAAGTTTTCTCACTGAGTATGCACCGTTGCGACAGTTCGTCGTGCTGAGACACCATGTGATGATCGGGTGTGATAGGCTCTACGTTCACATACAATGGGTGCAAGACAGTTTTGCACATGCGGAATACTCGGTTTAAACCTGACGAGCCTAGCATGTACAGACATGGCCTCGGAACACTGGATACAGAAAGGTTGAATGAATCATATAGTAGATATGATCAACATAGAGATGTTCACCATTGATGACTACTCCATCTCACGTGATGATCGGACATGGTTTAGTTGATTTGGATCACTTATCATTTAGATGACTTGAGGGATGTCTATCTAAGTGGGAGTTCTTAAGTAATATGATTAATTGAACTTAATTTATCATGAAATTAGTCCTGATAGTATTTGCATATCTATGTTGTAATAGCTCGCGATATACCTCCTATATATATTTTGATACGTTCCTAGAAAAAACTATGTTTTAAAGATGATAGTAGCAATGATGCGGACTGGGTCCGTGATATGAGGATTATCCTCATTGCTGCATAGAAGAATTATGTCCTTGATGCACCGCTAGGTGACAAAAACCTGTTGCAGGAGCAGAATCAGACGTTATGAACGTTGACAAGCTCGGTATGATGACTACTTGATAGTTTAGTGCACCATGCTTTGCGGCTTAGAACCGGGACTTCAAAAATGTTCAGCTGGTGAGCATGTGCTCAGAATGATATTTCAGACTCATGCCCGTGTTAAGAGATATGAGACCTCTAACAAGTAGTTTGCCTACAAGATGGAGGAGAATAGCTCAACTGGTGAGCATGTGCTCAGAATGTCTGGGTACTACAATCGCTTGAATCAAGTGGGAATTAATCTTCCAAATAAGATAGTGATTGACAGAGTTCTCTAGTCACTATCACCAAGTTACTAAGAACTTCGTGATGAACTATAATATGCAATGGATGACGAAAATGATTCCCAAGCTCTTCGCGATGCTGAAATCGGCGAAGGTAGAAATCAAGAAAGAGCATGAAGTGTTGATGGTTGACAAGACCACTAGTTTCAAGTAAAAGGGCAAGGGAAAGAAACGGAACTTCAAGAAGAATGGCAAGCAAGTTGCCACTCCCATGAAGAAGCCCAAAGCTAGACCCAAGCCTGAAACTAAGTGCTTCTACTACAAAGGAAATGGTCACTGGAAGCGGAACTGCCCCAAATACTTGGCGGATAAGAAGGATGGCAAAAGTGAACAAAGGTATATATGATATACATGTTATTGATGTGTAATTTAGTAGTGTTCATAGCAACCCCTGGGTTTATGATACCAGTTCAGTTGCTGAGATTAGTAACTCGAAACAGGAGTTGCAGAATGAACGTAGACTAGTTAAGAGCGAAGTGACGATGTGTGTTGGAAGTGATTCCAAGGTTGATACGATCACCATCGCACACTCCCTCTACCTTCGGGATTAGTGTTGAACCTAAAATAAATGTTATTTCGTGTTTGCATTAAGCATGAATAATATTATATCATGTTTATTGCAGTACGGTTATTCATTTAAGTCAGAGAATAATTGTTGTTCTATTTACATGAATAAAACCTTCTGTGGTCATACACCCAAGGTGAATGGTTTATTGAATCTCGATTGTAGTGATACACATGTCCATAATATTAATGCCAAAAGATGCAAAGTTGATAATGATAGTGCAACGTACTTGTGGCACTGCCGTTTAGGTCATATTGGCGTAAAGCGCATGAAGAAACTCCATGCAGATGGACTTTTGAAATCACTTGATTATGAATCATTTGATACTTGTGAACCACGCCTCATGGCCAAGATGACTAAAACTCCGTTCCCCGGAACAATGGAGCGAGCTAATGACTTATTGGAAATAATACATACCGATGTATGCGGTTCGATGAGTGTTGAGGCACGCGGTGGGTATCGTTATTTTCTGACCTTCACAGATGATTTAAGCAGATGTGGGTATATCTACTTAATGAAATACAAGTCTGAAACATTTCAAAAGTTCAAAGAATTTTAGAGTGAAGTAGAGAATCATCGTAACAAGAAAATAAAGTTTCTACGATCTGATCGTGGAGGCGAATATTTGAGTTACAAGTTTGGCCTTCATTTGAAACAATATGGAATAGTTTCACAACTCATGCCACCTGGAACACCACAGTGTAATGGTGTGTCCGAACGTCGTAACCGTACTTTATTAGATATGGTGCAATCTATGATGTCTCTTACCGATTTACCACTATCATTGTGGGGTAATGCATTAGAGACAGCTGCATTCACATTAAATAGGGCACCATCTAAATCCGTTGAGATGACACCGTATTAACTATGGTTTGGCAAGAAACCTAAGATGTCATTTCTTAATGTTTGGGGTTGCGACACTTATGTCAAAAGGCTTCGGCCTGATAAGCTCGAACACAAATCCGAGGAGTGCGTATCCATAGTATACCCTAAGGAAACAATTGGGTACACCTTCTACCATGGATCCGAAGGCAAGATCTTTTTTGCACAGAATGGAAACTCTTGATGTCTACTACGCAACTTTATTCTTGTAGACTCGTGTTGGGCCTCCAAGCGCAGAATTTTGTAGGACAGTAGCAATTTTCCCTCAAGTGGATGACCTAAGGTTTATCAATGGGAGGTGTAGGATGAAGATGGTCTCTCTCAAACAACCATGTGACCAAATACAAGAAATCTCTTGTTTCCCCAACACACCCAATACAATGGCAGATTGTATAGGTGCACTAGTTCAGTGAAGAGATGGTGATAAAAGTGTAATATGTATGGTAGAAATATATTTTTATAATCTGAATAAATAAAAACAGCAAGGTAGCAATTGATGAAACGGACCAAAAACGGCATTGCAGTGCTTGAAAATGAGGCCTAGGGTCCGTACTTTCGCTAGTGCAATCTCTCAACAATGCTAATACAATTGGATCGTATGACCACCCCTCAAAGTGCGATGAAGAATCACTCCAAAGTTCCTATCTAGCGGAGAACATAAGAAGAAATTATTTGTAGGGTACGAAACCACCTCGAAGCTATTCTTTCCGATCGATCTATCCAAGAGTTCGTACTAAAATAACACCAAATAATTTAAGCCTAACCCACTTCCTATGCATAGGGATTTTGGGAGAAAATAACTTTTGGGAGCAAGAATCAATTAACATAGGAAGGCAAAACAAACATAACTTCAAGATTTTCAACACATAAATAGGAAACTTGATATTATTGCAATTCCTACAAACATATGTTTCTCCCTTATAATAATTTTCTGTAGCATCATGAAGAAATTCAACAATATAGCTATCACATAAAGCATTCTTTTCATGATCCATAAACATATATATTTTATTACTCTCCACATAAGCAAATTTATTCTCACGTGTAGTAGTGGGAGCAAACTCAACAAAATAACTATCACGGGATTGAAAATTAAAATCATGATGACAAGTTTCATGGTTATCATTATTCTTTATAACATGCATGTCATCACCATAATCATCATAGATAGCAACTTGGTTGTCATAGTCAATTGAAACCTCTTCCAAAATAGTGGATTCATCACTAAATAAAGTAATGACCTCTCCAAATCCACTTTCATAATTATAATCATCATAAATAGGAGGCATGCAATAATTATAACAAATTTGCACGTCAAATCTTGGGGGACTAAAAATATCATTTTCATCAAATGTAGCATCCCCAAGCTTGTAGGTTTGCATATCATTAGCATCATGGATATTAAAAGAATTCCTACTAACAACATTGCAATCATGCTCATCATTTATACCAAACATTCTATTGAATTCTTCTTCTATCAATTGAGCGCAATTTTCCTCTCCATCATTTTCATGAAATACATTATAAAGATGAAAATATGATGCAACCCCAATTCCATTTTTTTGTAGTTTTCTTTTATAAACCAAACTAGTGATAAACAAGAAACTAAAAGATTCAATTGCAAGATCTAAAGATATACCTTCATGCACTCACCTCCCCGGCAACGGCGCCTGAAAAGAGCTTGATGTCTACTATGCAACTTTGTTCTTGTAGACTCGTGTTGGGCCTCCAAGCGCAGAGTTTTGTAGGACAGTAGCAATTTTCCCTCAAGTGGATGACCTAAGGTTTATCAATCCGTGGGAGGTGTAGGATGAAGATGGTCTCTCTCAAACAACCCTGCAACCAAATACAAGAAATCTCTTGTGTCCCCAACACACCCAATACAATGGCAAATTGTATAGGTGCACTAGTTCGGCGAAGAGATGGTGATAAAAGTGTAATATTGATGGTAGAAATATATTTTTATAATCTAAATAATAAAAATAGCAAGGTAAAAATTGATAAAACGGAGCAAAAACGGTATTGCAATGCTTGAAAATGAGGCCTAGGGTTCGTACTTTCGCTAGTGCAATCTCCCAACAATGCTAATATAATTGGATCATATAACCACCCCTCAAAGTGCGATGAAGAATCACTCAAAAGTTCCTATCTAGCAGAGAACATTATTTGTAGGGTACGAAACCACCTCAAAGCTATTCTTTCCGATCGATCTATCCAAGAGTTCGTACTAAAATAACACCAAATAATTTCAGGTTCATAATACTCAATCCAACACAAAGAACCTCAAAGAGTGCCCCAGGATTTCTACCGGAGAAACAAAGACAAGAACGTGCATCAACCCCTATGCGTAGATTACCTCAATGTCACCTCTGGAATTCGCTAGTTGATTGCCAAAACATATATCAAGTGGATCAATACGATACCCCATTGTCACCACGGGTATTCATATGCAAGACATATATCAAGTGCTCTCAAATCCATAAAAGTATTCAATCTGATAAAACGAAATCTCAATGGGAAAACTCAATTCATCACAACGAGATAGAGAGGGGAAAACACCATATGATCTGACTATATTAACAAAGCCCGTGATACATCAAGATCGTGACATCTCAAGAGAGAGAGAGAGATTAAACACATAGCTACTAGTACAAACCCTCAGCCCCGAGGGTGGACTACTCCCTCCTCATCATGGTGGCCGGGAGGATGATGAAGATGGCCATCGGTGATGATTTCCCCCTCCGACGGAGTGCCGGAACGGGGTCTAGATTGTTTTTCGGTGGCTACAGAGGTCTGCAGTGGTGGAACTTCTGATATAGGTTAACCCCGAGGGCTTTTGCAATATTTGGTGATTTATAGGGCAAAGAGGAGGTGCGGGAGGCCACCGAGGTGGGCACAACCCACCTGGTGGGTTGTACCCCCCTCGGGGCACCCCCATGTGCTGCTCTGGCCCACTTCATGTCTTCTGGTCCATAAAAAATCCACAAAAAGTATCGCGGTGTTTGGACTCCGTTTGATATTGATTTCCTGCGATGTAAAAAACAAGCAAAAGACAACAACTGGCACTGGGTCAATAGGTTAGTCCCAAAAATGAAATAAAGTTGCTATAAAATGATTGTAAAACATCCAAGAATGATAATAAAACAACATGAATACTTCATAAATTATAGATACGTTAGAGACGTATCAACTTTCTAGAGAAGGATTTCTCTCGAAAGAAGTGAGTGGGAGGAAAGTAGAACTTGATGAGGTAATTGTACCTTCTCTCAATTTGGAAAATAGCACATCAGCGAAATCCGCCCCTATGATGCCTACACCAACTAGATAGGAAGCTAATGATGATGATCACGAAACTTCAGATCAAGTTACTACTGGACCTCGTTGGTCGAACAGAGCACGTTCCGCACCAGAGTGGTATGGTAATCCTGTTCTGGAAGTCATGTTACTAGACCATGACGAACCTACGAACCATGAGGAAGCGATGATGAGCCTAGATTCCGTAAAATAGCTTGAGGCCATGAAATCTGAGATGGGATCCATGTATGAGAACAAAGTATGGACTTTGGTTGACTTGCTCGATGACCCGCAAGCCATAGAGAATGAATGGATCTCAAGTTCAAGAGTTGACTACGATGAGACTTTCTCACCCGTAGCGATGCTTAAGTCTGTCCGAATCATGTTAGCAATTGCCACATTTGTGAAATCTGGCAAATGGATGTCAAATACTACATTCCTTAATGGATATTAAAGAAGAGTTGTATATGATGCACCCAAAAGGTTTTGTCGACCCTAAAGGTGCTAACAAAGTGTGCAAACTGCAGCGATCCATCTATGGACTGGTGCGAGCATCTCGGAGTTGGAATATACGCTTTGATAAGGTGATCAAAGCATATAGTTTTATACAGACTTATGATGAAGCATGTATTTACAAGAGAGTGAGTGGGAGCTCTGTAGCATTTCTAATATTATATGTGGATGACATATTGTTGATTGGAAATGATGTAGAATTTCTGGATAGCATAAAAGGATACTTGAATAAGAGTTTTTCAATGAAAGACCTCGGTGAAGCTACTTATATATTGGGCATCAAGATCTATAGGGATAGATCGAGACACTTAATAAGACTTTCAAAAGCACATACCTTGACAAGATTTTGAAGAAGTTCAAAATGGACCAGTCAAAGAAAGGGTTCTTGCCTGTGTTACAAGGTGTGAAGTTGAGTAAGACTCAGAACTCGACCACGGTAGAATATAGAGAGAGAATGAAAGTCATTCCCTATGCGTCGGTCATAGGTTCTATAAAGTATGCCATGGTGTGTACCATACCTATTGTGTACCTTGCCATAAGTTTGGCAGAGAGGTACCAATAGTGATCCAGGAGTAGATCACTAGACAACGGTCAAAATTATCCTTAGAGGACTAAGGAAATGTTTCTCGGTTATGGAGGTGACAAAGAGTTCGTCGTAAAGGGTTACGTCGATGCAAGCTTTCACACTGATCCGGATGACTCTGAGTCTCAATATGGATACATATTGTAAGTGGGAGCAATTAGCTAGAGTAGATCCGTGTAGAGAATTGTAGACATAGAAATTTGCAAAATACATATGGATCTAAATGTGGTAGACCCATTGACTAAACTTCTCTCATAAGCAAAACATGATCACACCTTAGTACTCTTTGGGTGTTAATCACATAGCGATGTGAACTAGATTATTGACTAGTAAACCCTTTGTGTGTTGGTCACATGTCGATGTGAACTATGGGTGTTAATCACATAAAGATGTGAACTATTGGTGTTAAATCACATGGCGATCTGAACTAGATTATTTACTCTACTGCAAGTGGGAGACTGAAGTAAATATTCCCTAGAGGTCATAATAAAGTTGTTATTTTATATTTCCTTATATCATGACAAATGTTTATTATTCATGCTACAATTATATTAACCGGAAACTTGATACATGTGTGGATACATAGACAAAACACCGTGTCCCTAGTAAGCCTCTACTTGACTAGCTCGTTAATCAAAGATGGTTAAGTTTCCTAACCATAGACATGTGTTGTCATTTTATGAACGGGATCACATCATTAGGAGAATGATGTGATGGACAAGACCCACCCACTAGCTTAGCATATTGATCATTCAAGTTTTATTGCTATTGCTTTCTTCATGTCAAATACATATTCCTTCGACTATGAGATTATGCAACTCCCGGATACCGGAGGAATACCTTGTGTGCTATCAAACATTACAACATAACTGGGTGATTATAAAGATGCTCTACAGGAATCTCCCAAGGTGTTTGTTGGGTTGGCATAGATCGAGATTAGGATTTGTCACTCCGAGTATCGGAGAGGTATCTCTGGGCCATCTCAGTAATGCACATCATAAGAAGCCTTGCAAGCATAGTGACTAATGAGTTAGTTATAGGATGCTGTATTACGGAACGAGTAAAGAGACTTGCCGGTAACGAGATTGGACTAGGTATGTAGATACCAACGATCGAATCTCGGGCAAGTAACATACCGATGACAAAGGAAATAACGTATGTTGTCATTATGGTTCGACCGATAAAGATCTTCATAGAATATGTAGGAACCAATATGAGCATCCAGGTTCCGCTATTGGTTATTGATCGGAGAGGTGTCTCGGTCATGTCTACATTGTTCTCGAACCCGTAGGGTCCGCACGCTTAACGTTCGATGACGATTTTGTATTATATGAGTTATGTGATTTGGTGACCGAATGTTGTTCAGAGTCATGGATGAGACCACGGACATGACGAGGAGTCTCGAAATGGTCGAGAGGTAAAGATTGATATATAGGACGATAGTATTCAGACACCGTAAGTGTTCTGGAGAGTAGTGGGTACATATCGGGTCACCACAAGGGGTTTCGGGCACCCCCCGACAAAGATATGGGCCTAATGGGCCAAGAGGGGAAACACAGCAGCTAGCAGGGGCTGCTAAGCCCCCATATGGGCCATACGAGAGGGAAAGGGAAAAGGCGAAGAGAGAAGGAAGGGGAGGGATTCGTCCCCCCTTCCTTCCCTCCTCGCTCCTCTTTCCTTCCCCCTCCGGTGAATATGGTAAGGGGGGCGAATTGGACAAGGCCCCCAAGTAGGATTCTTCCTACTTGGGGCGCCCCTTGGCTGCTCCCTCTCCCTCCCACCTATATATATGAGGGGGGAGCCTAGAACACACAACAACATCTATTAGCCGTGTGCAGTGCCTCCCTCCAAAGTTTACGCCTCTAGTCATATTCACGTAGTGCTTAGGCGAAGCCCTACGCGGATCACTTCACCATCACCGTCACCACGTCGTCGTGCTGACGGAACTCTCCCTCGACACTTTGCTGGATCAAGAGTTCGAGGAACGTCATCGAGTGGAACGTGTGCGGAACTCAAAGGTGACGTACGTTCGTTGGTTGATCGGTCGGAATGAGAAGAAGTTCGACTACATCAACCGCATTGTCAAACACTTCCGCTTTCGGTCTACGAGGGTACGTGGACACACTCTCCCCCTCTCGTTGCTATGCATCTCCTAGATAGATCTTGCGTGAGCATAGGAATTTTTTGAAATTGCATGCTACGTTCCCCAACAGAATATAGGCACCATGTCCGTGTCAAGTAGACCGAAATGATTCTGCATCTACTACTATTACTCCACACATCGACCGCTATCCAGCATGCATCTAGAGTATTAAGTTCATAAGAACAGAGTAACGCCTTAAGTAAGATGACATGATGTAGAGGGATATCCTCGCTACCCCTACTATGTCACTAGGTGAGGACACCGCAAGATTGAACCCAAAACTAAGCACCTCTCCGATTGCAAGAAAAACCAATCTAGTTGGCCAAACCAAACCGATAATTCGAAGAGAAATACAAAGATATTTAATCATGCATAAAAGAGTTCAGAGAAGACTCAAATAATATTAATAGATAATCTGATCATAAATCCACAATTCATCGGATCTCGACAAACACACCACAAAAGAATATTACATCGCATAGAACTCCAAGAACATCGAGGAGAACATTGTATTGAAGATCAAAGAGAGAGAACAAGCCATCTAGCTACTAGCTATGATCCCTTAGGTCTGTGGTAAACTACTCACGCTTCATCGGAAAGAGCGGCAAAAGGTTGATATAGAGGCCCTCCGTGATCGAAGCCCCCTCCGGCAATACACATCATAAGCTTGCAAGCAAATGACTAAGGAGTTTTTCAAGAGGTGATGTATTATGGAACGAGTAAAGAGACTTGCCGGTAACGAGATTGAACTAGGTATGAAGATACCGACGATCGAATCTCGGGCAAGTAACATATCGATGGACAAAGGGAATTACGTATGTTGTCATAACGGTTCGACCGATAAAGATCTTCGTAGAATATGTAGGAGCCAATATGGGCATCCAGGTTCCGCTATTGGTTATTGACCGGAGAGGTGTCTCGGTCATGTCTACATAGTTCTCGAACCCGTAGGGTCCGCACGCTTAACGTTCGTTGACCATATAGTGTTATATGAGTTATATGTTTTGGTGACCGAATGTTGTTTGGAGTCCCGGATGAGATCACAGACATGACGAGGAGTCTCGAAATGATCGAGGCGTAAAGATTCATATATAGGACGATAGTATTCGGACACCGGAAGTGTTTCGGGGGGTACCGGGTACTTATCGGGTCACCGGAAGGAGTTCCGGGCACCCCCGGCAAAAGATATGGGCTTATGGGCCAAGAGGGGAAATGCACCAGCCACAAATGGCTGGTGCGCCCCCCTATGGGCCAGCCTAGGAGGAGTAGGAAAGAGGGGAAGTGAAAGGAAAGAGTGGAATAGGATTCCCCCTTCCTTCCCTCTCCCCCCCCCCTCTGTTAAATATGGCAGGGAGGGCGCCACTTGGGCAGGACCCCAAGTAGGATTCGGCCTACTTGGGGTGCCTCCTGGCAGCCTCCCCTCTCCCTCCCACCTATATATATGCGGGGGCGCCCTAGCACACACTAGACAATTGCCTAGCCATGTGCGGCGCCCCCTCCACCGTTTACACCCCCGGTTATATTTTCGTAGTGCTTAGGTGAAGCCCTGCGGAGATCACTTTACCATCACCGTCACCACGCCATCGTGCTAACAGAACTCATCTACTACCTCGACGTCTTGCTGGATCAAGAAGGCGAGGAACGTCACCGAGCTGAACGTGTGCAGAATGCGGAGGTGTCGTACGTTCGGTACTAGATCGGTTGGATCGCGAAGAAAGTTTGATTACATCAACCGTGTAGTGAAATGTTTCCGCTTACGGTCTACGAGGGTACGTAGACACACTCTGCCCTCTTGTTGCTATGCATCTCCTAGATAGATCTTGCGTGTGCATATAATTTTTTTTTTTCCATGCAACGTTTCCCAATAGTGGTATCAGGGCCAGGTTTATGCATATATGATATGCACGAGTAGAACACAAAGAGTTGTGGGCGGTGATAATCATACTGCTTACCACCAATGTCTCATCTTGATTCGGTGGTATTGTGAGATGAAGTGGCCCGGACCAACCTTACATGTCCACGCACATGAGACCGGTTCCATCGACAGACATGCAACTAGTTTTGCATAAAGGTGGCTGGCGGGTGTCTGTTTCTCCTACTTTAGTTGAATCGAATTTGACTACGGCCGGTCCTTGAAGATGGTTAAAATAGCAAACTTGATGAAACACCGTTGTGGTTTTTGCCGTAGGTAAGAACAGTTCTTGCCAGAAACCCATAGCAGCCGCGTAAAACTTGCGACAACAAAGTAGAGGACGTCTAACTTGTTTTTGCAGGGTATGTTGTGATGTGATATGGTCAAGACATGATGTGATATACGTTATTGTATGACATGATCATGTTTTGTAAGATATCAGGCAACCGGGAGGAGCCTTATGGTTGTCTCTTTATTGTATGAAATGCAAACGCCATGTAATTGCTTTACTTTATCACTATGCATTGGCAATAGTTGTAGAAGCAATAGTTGGCGAGACAACCACCACGCTACATTGGAGATCAAGGTGTCAAGCCGGTGACGATGGAGATCATGACGTTTCTTTGGAGATGGAGATCAAAAGCATAAGATGATGATGGCCATATCATGTCACGTATTTTGATTGCATGCGATGTTTATCTTTTATGCATCTTATTTTTCTTAGAACGGCGGTAGCATTATAAGATGATTCCTTCACTTAATTTTAAGATAAAAGTGTTCTCCTTGAGGATACATCGTTGCTACTGTTCGTCGTTTCGAGACACCACGTGATGATCGAGTGTGATAAACTCTACGTTCACATACAACAGGTGTAAGACAATTTTACACCTGTAGAATACTTGGGTTAAACTTGACGAGCCTAGCATGTACAGACATGGCCTCGGAAAACTGGAGACCGAAAGTGTTGGGGATATTACCGCTGGGCGTAAACCGGCCAGGAGAGGCCGGGTTAACCCCATAAGTAGTTCATCTGTATCTGAAGTCCATGAAGACAGACGGTGACGCTTTATGAAGGCCCAGGGCCCAAAGCCGGTTTAAGGCCTCTAGACATAAACCGGCATTGATATGTAAACTTGTGTTGTAAGATAGAAGTAGCAGAGACCGAGCTGGACACGATTATGAGCCGGCCTCGAGATTCTGTAAACCGATGGGCGTCAACCCATGTATATAAGGGGACGACCCGGCGGCGGTTCAAGGACAACAGACAACAACTCGAGACTTAGGCAAAGCGTATTCGCTCCCTGGTCATCGAAACCCCAGCAATTCCATCACAACTAGATGTAGGCTTTTACCTTCATCATAAGGGGCCGAACTAGTATAAAACTCTCTTGCGTCCCTTGTCCGCTTTAACCCCTTTAAGTTAACCCGTAGCGATGGCTCCACGACTAAGTCCTTTCTCTAGGACATCTGCCGTGACAAAACCACGACAGTTGGCGCCCACCGTGGGGCTATCGCACGATGGTTTCAAGTTCTTGGAGGGCAACTTCGAAGGACTCAAGGGTTACGCTGTGGGCCGGATGACCAAGAGTCGTCGCGGCAAGCTCTACATCGACGATGCAGGCTGGGGCCCCGAGGCTGACTCAATCGAGTACGGGTACTGGGTCCCCTTTGGTAGCATACACGTTTGCATTGGCAAGATCGGCGAACCGGGCCCTGAGCCGGACATCTGCACCAACCTCGTCGAAATGGCTCAGCGTGCGGGATCTGCCTGGGTCAAGCCTGTCATGAAGCATGCCTTCGTGGGAGTTATCCATGGAGGGGAATCTAAGGATAGATCAGAATCTGGTGGTGAGACCGTCGTTTATTCCGGCGACGAGTCATCGACCAGAGAGACCGAGTCGTTATATCAGTTACAAGATGGCCGAATTGGGGGCTGTTCCGATGGCGACAGTATTCCGGACTCTTTTGATCTGCCAAACCGGGTTGCGATCTTCATGGCCGGTACGCAACCGGCGCTCCACTCTTTGACCGCAGCGGCGATGATTCCCAGATCAGCGGCGGCAACAGCGGCCGGGGCAGGAGGCCCTGTGCGACCGCCAGCTCAGGTTCTATCTGATCTGTTTGACGCGTTGGCAACGCTGATGGCGGAGGTTAACCCGGCGGATCAGGATGCACACAATGCGGAAATCGCGAAAGTGAAAGATCAGATCACCCAGGCCAAAGCCGACTTAGCAGCTGATGATACCAGGATGGCCGTGGAGCGGGCCGCTTTGGATGCACAAGCTTACCGGATTATGCTGGATCAGAGTGCGTCGAACGAAGTCCTGAAGAGGAGGTACCGATCTCGCCTGCCGCCGGTTTATGACGCTAGAAATCTCTTTAACACCCCAGGAGCAGGGACCGGTAATCCGCCGGTGGTAAACTGGGCGGAGGCACCTGGAGCAGGGGCGCCGGTTCAGCCAAGTTTGGTGGATCCGCCTCGTCAGAACAACATTGTAACACCGCATGTCCCCACACCACTGGGTCATTACTCTAACCCGATGGACAACATTGTCGCTGCCGCTTTACGGCTGGCGGCCATCCCGATCGAAGGCGATTCTCCGGCAGCGGTCGAGACGCGTCGGGTTAAGGAGCTTCTTCAGACAACCTTGGTTCAACAGGAGGCTTATTCATATAGTCGTGATCGGATTCATTCCACTCCCCATCCAAGCGGGAGTTACAGCAGGCGTATGGATGAACCGGCAGTGTCAAGCAATGCGCGGAACCGTGATACGCCCCGTGGCAATAACCCGGTGGGTGGTGCTGGTGATGCTCAGGAGGTGGTGGACCGGGCTCGGGCACGCAGAGAGGCCGAGTTAGCAGCGCAGCATGAAGCCCGGCAGCTTACTCCGGTTCGTCCAACCACATCGGTGGAACCAGGAGTTACCTCTAGTTCTTTGGGAGTGCCGTGTCCCGTCCTGCCGTTGCGCAATGTGCGCCTGCCCAAGGATTTCAAGGGCCCGCGCAAGGTGCCGAATTACACCGCCGATTTATCCCCTGAAACATGGGTCGAAAGCTATGAGATGGCCATGGAGATGCTGGATGTGGATGATGCGGCATGTGCGAAATACTTCACCATGATGCTAGAAGGGACGGCCCGCACTTGGCTAAAGAGCTTACCGGCTAATTCTATCAGGTCATGGGCCGAGTTGAGAGCCCGGTTTATTCAGAACTTCAAGGATACATGCAAGCAGCCCATGTCAATTGTGGACTTAGCTGCCTGTGTCCAGGAGGAAGGAGAGTCAACAACCCATTGGGTGCGCCGGGTTTCGGAGATTTTGCATTCATCGGACCGCATCAACGCTGACACCGCAGTTTTAACATTGGAAGGCAATTGCCGGTTTGAACCCCTGAAATTGAAGTTGGGACGGCTCAAACGTCATTGTAATGACATGGGAACTCTCATGGCTGCACTGGTGAAGTATGCCGACTCTGATAGTACCAAGGATCCCGAGTCTGACGATGATAAGACAGGGAAGGGAAAAAAGAGCGGCAACACCAAGGGGCAGCGCCACAACCCAGCGGGTCATGGAAACGGCGGCAAGCGTAAGGCGGACCACTGTTTAGACTTTATGGCTAATACTAATACACATGACAAGGGCCAGAGGCGTAAGGTTAAACCGCCCCAGCGCGGTGGAGGGCCAAGTCCTAATCTGGACCGTTTGTCTTATCTGTTGAACCAGCCCTGTCCAAAGCATGGGACGAAGGAGATCCCGTCCACGCACCTCTGGAAAGACTGTTACATCATGCAAGAGTTTAAAAATTCTGATTCTTTCCGGTATGATCATGGACCAGGAGGCGGTTCGGGCCCCGGGTCTCATGGGCCAGGTTATGGTGGAGGAAATTCCGGTTCAGGTTGCCACGGTAATCAGGGTGGACATAACAATCAAAGTAATCAAGGTAATCAAGGTGGCTATAATCATCAGGGCAATCAGCAGCAGAAGTAGCTGCAGTCGGGTTACCAGAGCAACCCGAAGCAGTTGAATAGCGGACAATATCATGTCTTCACCACTAGTTTGGACAAGCGCGATCAGAAGCTTCATAAAAGGGCGGTGAATGCCGTTGAACCGGCGGTGCCCCATTATTTGCGCTGGTCCGAGCAACCGATTGTGTGGAGTAGAGAAGATCATCCACCCCGGGTTGACAATCCGGGTCATCTGGCTCTGGGGGTGGCACCTCAGGTGGGAGGTTATAAGTTCACTAAGGTACTCATGGATGGAGGGAGTAGTATCAATATCCTTTATTATGAAACTTTCCGCCGCATGGGGTTAACAGATAAAAATCTTAAACCGTCCAATACGATGTTCCATGGCGTGGTGCCTGGTAAATCGGCATATCCTGTTGGTAAGATAGCTCTGGAGGTGGCTTTTGGAGATGAGCATGACTCGAGATCAGAAACCTTGACCTTTGAGGTGGTGAAAATCAGAAGCCCGTATCATGCCCTATTTGGACGGCCAGCTTATGCTAAGTTTATGGCACGGCCTTGTTATGTCTATCTGCAGCTCAAGATGCCAGGTCACAAGGGAACTATAACCGTGCATGGGAGCCGCAAGATTGCTCTGGAGTGTGAAGAAGGTGATGCGGCTTATGCTGAGTCGGTTTGTGCAACAAAAGAGTTGAAGTTTTACAAGGACAATGTTGATCCAGCAGATATGACTTCGTTGAAGAAACCAACTACAGAGCATGATCCGGCCCTGAAGTTTAAATCGGCTGATGAGACTAAGCTTGTTGACTTTGTGCCTGGCGATTCGTCCAAACAGTTTAGCATCAGCGCTAACTTGGATCCGTGAGAATCGGGACATCTTTGCATGGAAGCCTTCTGACATGCCAGGTGTACCGAGAGAACTAGCTGAGCACACTCTCAATGTTGATCCCAAGTATAAACCGGTCAAGCAGTTTCTCCGCCGGTTCAATGAAGAAAGACGCAAAGCTATTGGAGAAGAAGTAGCCAGGCTCTTGGCGGCTGGATTTATCGTTGAAGTATTCCATCCTGAGTGGTTGGCTAATCCGGTGCTGGTCCTTAAAAAGAACGGCACTTGGCGTATGTGTGTGGACTACACAGACCTTAACAAAGCTTGTCCAGCAGATCCTTTTGCCCTTCCCCGTATTGATCAAATTATTGATGCTACGGCGGGTTGCGAGCGTTTAAGCTTTTTGGATGCATATTCTAGTTATCATCAGATCAAAATGGCAGTTAAGGACCAGGAGAAGACATCCTTCATAACCCCTTTTGGAGCCTTCTGCTATGTGTCCATGCCCTTTGGGCTCAACAGTGCCCAGGCGACTAATCAACGGTGTGTGTAGAATTGTCTTCATAAACAGATCGGCCGCAATGTTCACGCCTATGTGGATGATATTGTGGTAAAATCAAGGAAGAAGGAGACATTGATTGATGACTTGAAGGAAACCTTTGATAACCTGCGGGTTTATAAAATGATGCTTAATCCGGCCAAGTGTGTCTTTGGTGTACTTGCAGGCAAGCTCTTGGGCTTTTTGGTGTCTAACAGGGTCATTGAAGCTAATCCGGAAAAGATCAAAGCCACCACCTCCTTGGCTAAACCAAAGTGTATCAATGATGTTCAACGGCTGGCTGGCCGGATTGCCGCGTTGAGCCGGTTTGTCAGTCGCCTTGGCGAGAAGGCCACCCCTTTATATCAGATGCTGAAGAAAACAGATAACTTCGTCTGGAGTGACGCCGCTAATGAAGCATTTGAGGACTTAAAGCGGCAGCTGGCTAATCCGCCGATTCTCGCTGCTCCAGTGGACAAAGAACCATTGTTGCTATATGTGGCGGCTAATGCTCGGGCTGTTAGTGTGGCTATTGTGGTGGAGCGCAAGGGGGCAGGAAAGGAATATCCGGTTCAGTTACTATATCAGTGAGGTACTTATTGACTCCAAGCAGAGGTACCCGCATTGGCAAAAATTGGTCTATGGGGTTTTCATGGCAAGCCGGAAGCTTAAGCAGTATTTCCAAGGTCATCCCATCATGGTGGTCAGCTCTGCTCCTTTGGGGGATATAATCCAGAACAGAGAAGCAACTGGTCGGATTGCTAAGTGGGCTATCGAGCTCGGGCCTCACGGGTTGAAATACATACCCCGAACGGCGATCAAATCTCAGGCACTTGTGGATTTCATTAATGATTGGACAGAATTACAAGCGCCAGAGGAGAAGCCGGATCATACTTATTGGACTATTCATTTTGATGGGTCCAGGCAATTGGAGGGCTCGGGGGCTGGAGTCGTATTAACTTCCCCACGAGGTGATAAGTTTTGTTATGTTCTCCGTTTAATGTTCCCTTGCACTAACAATGCAGCTGAATATGAGGCTTTACTCCATGGTCTTCGGATGGCTAAGGAGATGAACCTAAGCTGAGTTAAGTGCTTCGGTGACTCGGATCTGGTGGCTCAACAAGTGTCTGGCACTTGGGATTCCAAGGACCCACTAATGGCAGCATATTGTCATGAGGTGGATATTGTTGCATGTCACTTTAAAGGTTATCAGGTGGATCATGTGGACCGGCGGAAGAATGAAGCGGCGGACGCTTTAAGCCGCCTGGGTTCCCAACGTAAACCGGTTCCACCTAATGTCTTCCTGGATGTTTTGCATAATCCGTCCGTCAAGCTCCCTGGTGAAGAGGATTTGGCTGTTCCTGATCCGGAGGCTCAGTTGGTGGCGGCTCTTCATGTTATCCCGGATTGGACGGTTCCATACCTGGCGTATATGAACCGGGGCAAGTTACCAGAGGATGAAACTTTGGCCAGGCAGATAATCCGGCGGTCCAAGTCCATGACTATTATCAATGGAGAGTTACATCATTGCAGTGTGACAGGGGCGTTTCAACGTTGTGTGTCTCCTGAGGAAGGCCGTGAAATTTTGCGTGAGATCCACGAAGGAGATTGTGGTCACCACGCCGGTTCAAAATCTTTGGTGGCCAAGGCGTTTCGTCACGGTTTCTATTGGTTGACAGCTCATGCTGATGCGGAGGACTTGGTCAAAAGATGTGATGGCTGTCAGAAATTCTCAAGGCGTGCTCAGGTACCGGCTCAAGAATTGAGGATGATTCCAATCACCTGGCCGTTCGCAACTTGGGGGCTGGATATGGTTGGGCCTTTCAAGAGGTCCAGGGACAAGAAGACCCACCTTTTGGTGGCAATTGATAAGTTCACGAAGTGGGTGGAGGCAGAGCTAGTTAGTAAGTGTGACGCAGCCACGGCGGTTCAATTCATCAAAAAACTGATCTTCCGGTTCGGCTTTCCACACAACATTATAACAGATAATGGTACCAATCTGTCAAAAGGTGCCATGAAGGAGTTCTGTCAACGTGAGCACATCCGGCTTGATGTGTCATCAGTGGCTCACCCACAGTCTAATGGTCAAGCGGAGAGGGCCAATCAAGAGATCTTGAGAGGCATCAAACCCCGGCTTATGGTTCCTTTGCAACGGACGCCGGGTTGTTGGGTTGAGGAGTTACCTTCTGTGTTGTGGAGCATCAATACCACACCCAACAGATCGACAGGATACACACCATTCTTCATGGTTTATGGAGCGGAAGCAGTTCTTCCTAGTGACATCTGTCATGACTCGCCTCGTGTAGCGGCATATGTTGAAGCTGACAACGAGAAGGCACGGCAGGAAGCTCTTGACCTGTTAGATGAGGAACGTGACATGGCGGCAGCCCGTTCGGCGATTTATTAGCAAGATCTGCGTCGTTATCATAGCCGCCGGGTTAGAACCAGAACCTTTCAAGAAGGTGATTTGGTGCTTCGGCTCATCCAGGATCAGACGGTTATGCATAAGCTATCCCCCCCTTGGGAAGGACCCTTTGTGGTCAGCAAGAATCTGCACAACGGGTCATACTACCTAATCGATGTTCGAGAGCGCAAAGACTCACGTAAATCGGAGGAGGAGACCAACTGGCCGTGGAATATTGCTCATCTTCGGCCCTACTATAATTGAGCTATAGGTTGTGCTTATGTACATATTATGACATTGTATATATTATGATCAATATAATAAACCGGAACCCCAACTAAAGCGGGGTATCTATTGTTTTTCTTACATCATGTGTGGTTACATGGAGCTTGCAAAGCGGCATCCGGTTTACCCCTTGATTTAGCTTCTCAAAGCTTTATATTACATCACTTGGGGGCTTGGTCGTATCCGAACCATAGCTACACCTCTTGATCGGCGCAATGCCACAGCATCACTTGGGGGCTTGGTCGTATCCGAACCATAGCTACACCTCTTGATTGGTGCAATGCCACAACATCACTTGGGGGCTTGGTCGTATCCGAACCACAGTCAATGCCACAACATCACTTGGGGGCTTGGTCGTATCCGAACCACAGTCACACCTCTTGATCGGCTCAAAGCCACATCAATCCGGGGCCAAAGAGAGTGTTGTAAAACAATAGCTCAAACATAGGCACCCACTGAGCACAGCTCACAATGTTGCTTGGGGATTCTTTGCTGTCGAAATGAACTAAGAATCTACACTTGTAACAGGCTATCAAGCCATGGCTTGGAAGCCTGGTGTATACACCTAAAACCCCGGGTTAACCTGCCTATTTAAGTAAGTCACTCCTCCCAGGTAAACCTGGTATGACCCTTCGAACTTTGACAAGTTACTCTAAAATGAAGACCCTGAACTTGTCAAGTTAAAACGATGATTGGTTAAGGATCGAGGACCATCTTAAAAGGCTTTGCAAAAATGGTTTAACTCAGTGGCCTGGCAGCCCATGAAAAGCCTCGAATTTGGGGCCTGGCAGCCCGTGAAAAGCCTCGACTACAACGGTTTGTATTTGCCTTTTGCTAAGTTTTCTTTGTTTCATAAGATTTGTGATGTTTTTAAAACCGGTGTTTATCAACCCGGTTAGGCTGTCAACTACAAGTTGTCAGTACACGATCAAATTATAATCCGAAGACTATCAGCCCGGTCTGGTTTTGACTCAAAGTCACCAGTATGGAATAAACCGGTGTTTATCACAGCCCGGAACGGTTTTCTGATAAACCGGCATCATATAACAGGAGTTACTTCTACTCCGGATTAGGGTTATTACCCTCATTACAAAGTTGGTCAGCCAACACTATGCCTAAAGGTCACAGGTATCATATATTTCCATATTTGGTTATCTTTTACAACCTTGGTTATAAACCTTGGTCATATATATATTTGGGTATCATGACCCGCCCGGTGATAAACCGCCAGGGCGCTTTAAGCTTCTTATCTGCAGGAACAACTTGAATAAATAGCTATGGATTATGAACATCATATCCTAAGCATGGCGGATTAACACGCATCAGTTGCAGATAAATATGCACGAAGGCATAACAGACCAAGTGTTTTAACTAGCCTATTACAAGGCGTTTCAGTGCCCAAAGGGATAATTGTTTCTCAGTAAGCATTGCAGCATGTGGAAGACTAAACCGGCCCCCGGATTATGATTGCTTATCAGCTGGACCTGACGGCTGCGGATCATCTTGCACCGGTTCATCTTCTTCGTCTCTACCCAGCGGCTGGAAGTCAATAGTTGTCCAGTCAATTCCAGTTAACGCTTGGAACACAGCTTTGTCGCTTATAAGGGTGGACGGTTCAATATCAGGGACATAAGTGTGCTTGCGGATTGGAGGGATCAGATTTTACGCTTCCGGAATTGGTGCAGCAACCCGTCTGTTCTTGTCATCATAACTTGCCTGATAGTATGAGAGATCAACTTCTTCAGCCAATTGACAAACCAGTGGACGTACTTCCCGATTTATGGCGCGGAGATCCTCCTGGCCAAATTATGATCTGTCTTCTTTTAAGCTTGGGAAGCCTTTAGCCACGTCCACCGGATCAAGATCAGGCACCCACGCCTTTGCCCGGGTTAGAGCGGTCAGAGCTCCGGCCCTTGCCGCAGCTTTCTTTAGTTCTTCAACCCGGGCAGGCAGCATGGATAGCCTTTCTAAGGTGTCTTTGATCAATGTTGGAGGAGGTTTATTGTGTGAAGCGGTGCAAATGATCCGATGCGCACCGGTATACAGCTGCTCTATCAGAGTATAGGCCGCTTTCAATTTCTTCTGTACGTCAGAGCCCAAATGGCTAATACGAGTTCCTGTATCATTATAAACGTCAGTAAACCAGCAACACATGGGAGAGATATGTTGAAAGTATTAAGGAAAAGATGTTTTACCGAACACAGCTGCAGTCATGGCATGAATCTGCCGCTTTACGCCGGACAGTTCATCAACCACCGGTTTAAGAGCGGCTTCTGCTTTTTCAGCCCTTTTTATCAAAGCGGATTTTTCAGTCTCCCAATCCGCCCGCTCTTTGTTGAAGCCCTCTTTCAGTTTCTCCATAGCGCCTAGAGCGCAGGTCAATTCTTCCTTCGCTCTGGAGGTTTCAGCTTGTTGAGATTTGAGGTTCTCTTGCAGATCAGCGGTTTGGCTTTCCTTCTTGCTCAGTTCAGCCTATAAAGAGACATATATAATGAGTGGACAGTACATATTTGAAGTACCAAGCACATAACAAGTTATGCCCTTAGTACTTGGGGGCTAATGCATATTTGCTCTTTATCGGAAATTTTTACAAGTCCCAAGCACAATACAAGTATTAAGCTTGGAACTTGGGGGCTAATGTGTATTTGCTCATAAAATGCTGATATGGGAATTCTTCTACAAAGTCCCGGTTCATCTTTATAAAGTTAAACCGGCCCTTGGGGGCTACATCAGTGAAGTTAAGATGCATTGTTGCAAACATGAAATGGTTACTAAGTCCCGGTTTAAATTAGTATCTTAAACCGTCACTTGGGGGCTACTGGAGTTGATAAGCTGCAATTAAATATAAGAGAGAAATACTTATGAAGTTACCTCATATCGCTCCTTCATCATATTTACCAAACCGGCTTCATAGTCACGGCTGGTGTATAGACAGTTCAAGAAGCCGGAGTGAAGGTCTTGAGCATTCAGATGGGCATAATTGGACAAATCGGCGTTCCATTTGCCTTTGCCAATTGCAGAGAGCTCATCTTTGGCAGTATGCTTTGACAAAGCGACTGGATTGCCAGGAGTGGTATGGCCAGTACCAGTAATCATAATATCATCATCTTTGTCATCAGCAGCCGTTACTGGGGATGGCGGTTTGTCAGTATTTTTCACCGGACTGACCGGTTTGTCATCAGTCCAGATAGGGTTGGTTGGCTGATCAGCATGGCTTGTGGTGTCAACTTCTGCCTGCTCAGCAACGAAGTCATGATCTTGAGGCGGCGGGTCATTCAGTATGGCATCAATGTTGGTCTCTTCAGGATCTGGAGTTTTCTCCGGTTCAACAGCCACGTCTTCATCAGCCGGTTTATTCAACCGAGCTTTCTTGCTGGGTCTGGGCTTGGCGCTGAGAAAAATAAACATGAGGATTAGTACAGTATATCAAAATAGCAACATCAAGTACAACAACAAGTGTATAGCTCACCCAAGAACCATTTTGAGGGGTGGAAGTTTTGTGGCCGACGACTCGCCAGAAGATGAGTGAGAAGTACCCTGATAATTTGAATCAGACGGGTTAAGAGGCTGGCGGAAACAACCTGCTTTGGGGCACGAAGTATCAATTGTATAAGAGATATGTGATCGGCGTTTCTGAATCGGACTGTTCGCTAAACCGGCGGAGGTAACTATGTAGCGACCAGACCTCAAATGGTCTGTGCTGCTGTGCACCAGTGTCATCCCTGGATCAGTAATGCTGACACGCACAGTACAAATGGAGGATTTATAACAGAGTAGCAATCACACACTTATTACATCGAATATCTCCGAAGAGATTAAGTATGATAAATATGGCTTAAGGCCATCTAAAACGATAACAGCGGAAGACTTGGAAGATAAGTGAGTCCATCAACTCCAGCGGCATCACTGAGTATAAGACCACGACCTAAGGCACCTTACTCGTCGTCTGAAAAGTCTGCAACATGAAACGTTGCAGCCCGAAAACGGGTCAGCACATAGAATATGCTGGCAAAGTAGCACATAGAGAATAATGAACAATAATAATGCTATACTACATGCATATATGGCTGGTGGAAAGCTCTACGGTTAAAGTTTATGCGAAAAGCCAATTTTTCCCTACTACAAAGGAATAAATTATTTTAATTATCATGGTGGTTGTTAAACATTGAGAAGGTACCTCCAACTCAATCCCAGTCAAGTGTCATCATTAACCCAACAAAATTAATTAAAAGTAACATGGTGATGAGATCCAAATGATAATCCAGGTACTACATACTCAAGTTGTCCATAACCGGGGACACGGCTAACCATGATTAGTTTGTACACTCTGCAGAGGTTTGCGCACTTTTCCCCACAAGACTCGATCGCCTCCGTTTTATTTCTCGCACTGCATGGTGTTTGAGAAACGGATGACCGAGACACAGTCTTTCAGAAACAATCACTCTACTCTGGATGGACCGGTACACCTACTTTCCCCTACATCTGCTAGCCCACCTCTTCAAGAGATCATGTAACCTACTCAAATATGCTAGAGCCCATAATAGCTTGTGGCTGCACACGGAAGTTTTCTAGCATGAATAATCTTATGATCCCTTTGAGCCTGGGTGGCGGACCTTATAAAATCAGACAACACTGGGTTCTCCAGGTGCCTCAATCCACCCAGATGTGAGTTTTAGTTTCCACCTTAAGTTGAACCATTAATAAACATCTCACATCTGTCATGAATATCTCTCAAACCCAATCCACGTCTACGGGCATAGCATGGCAATAATAATAGCAACGTAGAAGTAACTCCCAAGGGTTTGAATAGAAAATAGGTAATAGGTACTACCTCAACTACTTCCCAGTACCCACAATTTAATTAGATCATAATTATGCAATGTTTGAGGAATAGATCTAATGCAATAAAAACTGGGTATGGAAGTATGATCAAAGTGTTACTTGCCTTGCTGATGATCCGCAAAAACTAGCGATTCGAAGTAACAAGCGGCACACTCCGGGTACTCTATCGCAAACAAACAAGCAAACAATAAGTACTCATCTAATGCACAGGTAAAACTCGAATGAAAGATCCAACCAGAAAGTTCAACTTAAGAACTCCGGTTTGCAAAAAGAATCAACACGAAAGAAGCAACGAAAGTCAAACGGCGAAAGAAACAAGCTTCGTTTACTAATCTGGATCTAGGTCAAATTTTACTGTAGCAAAAACTTGTTTGAGTAGGTTAAACGGAAAGAGAATTTCGAGACGAAACTCTAGGCGCTTGAATCGCCTGATTCCGATAAACGAGCGAGAAGTTAAACAGAAACGAAGATTCGATCAGAAATCGAATCTGAGATAATCGCAGAAAAATCCAACGAAAAAGAAAAACGGACGAACGGTTAAAGAACGAACGTTCGTTAACAGAGAAAAACCGACGAACGCGTTCGTTAAAACGAACGGTTCGGTGAACGCTCGTAAAATAACAAAACCGAAAAAAACCGATCTAGGTTTTTTTATAAAACGAACGGTTTTTTTTAAACAAAAACCACGAACGAGGCGAGGTGCGGCTACCTCGACGGGGTGTGCTCCGGCGGGGCTTGGCCGGCTCCGGCGAAGGGCGGCGGGGCGGCGGGGTGCGGGGGTGCGAGGGGCGGCGAGGGGGCGGCGGCAAACGGCGGCGGCGGCGGCTCCCGTGCGGGCGGCGGCGGCGGCAAGTGCGGCGGCGGCGGCGGGCGGGGTGAGGGGAGAGGGGGGTGCGGGGTATATAAAGGGGGAGGGGGGAGCTCGGCTTGGAGGAGGGGGCAAGCTCCGGCGGCGGGGTGGCTCCCATGTCCATGGCGGACACGGCGCGGCGGCGTCCCGTGCGCGGAGAGGAGAGGGGCGCGGGGTGGGCCGGCGCTCGGCTGGGCTTCGGCCCGGTCGGGCGTCGCGCAGTTTTTTTTAACTTTCCGCGAAAAAATAATTCATAGAAAAATAAATAAAATTCAGAAAAATATAAAATAAATTTTCCCCGTCTAGTTAGAAAATCTAGAATAGGGTGAACATTTTTTTAACACAAAATAAAATATTTTGGAAACATGCAATATTTTTAATGCAATAAAAATTGCAAATAAAATCCGAATAAATTCCAATAAATGATTTTAACATTTTACCTCCAGTATTTCAATTGTTTTGGAGAAGTCATATTTTCTCCTCTCATTTATTTTTAAAATGAAATATTTTTCCGGAGAGAAAATAATTAAAACCAAAATCCTCGTCTTATTATTTGATGAAAATCAAATATGAAAATTCGAGAAAATCCCCAACTCTCTCCGAGGGTCCTTGAGTTGCTTAGGATTTATCGAGGATTTGTCAAAATGCAATAAAACATGATATGCAATGATGATCTATGTATAACATACCAAATTGAAAATTTGGGATGTTACAAACCTACCCCCCTTAAGATGAATCTCGCCCTCGAGATTCGGGTTGGCTAGAAAACAGGTAGGAGTGGTCCTTCCGTAGGTCTTCCTCTCGCTCCCAGGTGGCTTCATCTTCCGTGTGGTGACTCCACTGGACTTTGCAAAACTTGATAACCTTGCTGCGGGTAACTCGGCTGGCATACTCAAGAATCTTAACTGGTTTCTCCTCATAGGTCAAATCACTTTCCAGCTGAATCGCTTCCAGTGGCACGGTATCTCTCAGCGGTATCTCAGCCATCTCTGCGTGGCACTTCTTCAACTGAGAAACGTGAAATACATCATGTACTCCAGACAATCCTTCGGGCAATTCCAGCTTGTAGGCAACCTCTCCCATACGTTCCACAACTCTGTATGGTCCGATAAAACGGGGCGCTAACTTTCCCTTAACTCCAAAGCGCTTCACTCCTCGAAGTGGTGATACTCGAAGATACACTCGGTCTCCGACTTCGTTAACTGTCTCCTTTCGTTTAGAATCAGCATAACTCTTCTGTCTGGACTGGGCTACCTTGAGCCTATCGCGAATCAACCTCACTTTCTGTTCAGACTCCTTAATCAAATCTGGTCCAAACAACTGACGGTCTCCAACTTCGTCCCATAACAACGGTGTTCTACACCTCCTTCCGTACAAAGCTTCGAAAGGGGCCATCTTCAAACTGGTTTGATAACTGTTGTTATAAGAAAACTCCGCATATGGCAGGTTGTCGTCCCAACTAGATCCATAATCTAGTGTGCATGCTCTCAACATGTCCTCCAAAATCTGGTTGACTCTCTCGGTCTGTCCATCTGTCTGCGGGTGAAAAGCTGTACTGAATTCCAGCCTGGTTCCCAATGTTTCATGTAACTGCTTCCAAAACTTCGAGGTAAATTGGGTTCCCCTGTCTGATACAATGGTCCTCGGAACTCCATGCAAACATACGATCCTGGTCATGTATATCTTTGCCAATTTAGCACTGGTGTAAGTGGTCTTCACTGGAATGAAATGAGCCACTTTCGTCAAACGGTCGACTACTACCCATATCGAGTCATAGCCTGAACGAGTCCTGGGTAATCCTGTGATAAAATCCATGCCTATTTTATCCCACTTCCATTCGGGTATCGGCAATGGTTGTAGCAATCCTGCTGGCTTCTGATGCTCTGCCTTCACTCTCTGACATACATCACAAACTGCTACATACTCCGCAATATCCTTCTTCATTCCGGTCCACCAGAAAGTATTCTTCAGATCCAAATACATCTTGGTATTCCCTGGGTGAATCGAGTATGGTGAATCACGGGCTTCTTGCAAAATCAACTTCCTGATCTCCGGATCATTTGGCACATATACACGGTCCTCAAACCATAAGGTATCGTGCTCATCCTCACGAAATCCCTTGGCTTTTCCTTTGCTCATCTTCTCCTTTATCTCTTCAATCTCCTTGTCTGTCTTCTGGGCTTCTCTGATCCTTTCCATCAAGGTAGACTGAATCTCCAATGTCGCTAAATAGCCTCTTGGGACTATCTCCAAACATAGCTCGCGAAGGTCCTCGGCTAACTCCTGAGGTAACTCTCCTGTCATGAGGGTGTTGACATGACTCTTGCGGCTCAACGCGTCTGCTACTACGTTAGCCTTTCCAGGGTGATAATGCAATCTCAAATCATAGTCCTTAATGAGCTCCAACCATCTCCTCTGTCTGAGGTTTAACTCCTTCTGCGTGAAAATATACTTCAAACTCTTGTGATCTGTGTACACCTCACAATGGTTTCCGATGAGAAAATGTCTCCATGTCTTCAATGCATGCACCACGGCTGCTAATTCCAAATCATGCGTAGCATAATTCTTCTCATGGGGTTTAAGTTGTCGTGAAGCATATGACACAACTCTTCCTTCCTGCATAAGTACTGCTCCAAGTCCTCAACGAGAAGCGTCGCAATAAACTTCATAATCCTGCGTTGATCTGGTAGAATCAACACTGGTGATGTAACCAATCATTTCTTCAACTCCTGGAAACTAGCTTCACATTCCTCAGTCCAATTGAATTTGGTGTCCTTCTTCAATAGCTCAGTCATGGGCTTAGCAATCTTCGAGAAATTCTCGATGAATCTCCGGTAGTATCCTGCAAGTCCAAGAAAACTCCGGATTTCTCCAACTGTCGTGGGTGATTCCCAACTTGTCACTGTGTCAACCTTGGCAGGGTCTACTGCTATTCCTATCTCCAGAAATAACATGTCCAAGGAATCCAACTTCCTTCAGCCAAAATTCACATTTGCTGAACTTGGCATATAACTGATGTTCTCTGAGCTTCTCAAGTACCAATCGTAAATGCTCCTCATGCTCTTCCTCATCCTTGGAAAAGATTAAAATATCATCAATGAACACCACGATGAACTTATCCAGAAACTCCATAAACACTTTGTTCATCAGGTTCATGAAATAGGCAGGTGCGTTAGTCAGTCCAAATGACATAACGGTATACTCATACAATCCATATCTGGTGGTAAAAGCCGTCTTAGGTATATCCTGCTCTCGAATCTTTAACTGATGGTATCCCGATCGTAGATCGATCTTGGAAAATACTTTAGCTCCTTGTAGGCGGTCAAACAAATCATTGATCATTGGCAGTGGATACTTGTTTTTGATGGTCACTTCATTCAATCCTCGGTAATCAACAACCATCCTCAGCGATCCATCTTTCTTCTCTACTAGAAGTACTGGTGATCCCCAAGGTGACGAACTTGGGCGAATATAGCCTTTATCCAATAACTCCTTGATCTGCTTCTTAATTTCCTCCAAATCCTTTGCTGGCATCCTGTACGGTCTCTTAGATATTGGCCCTATGCCTGGCAAAAGTTCAATCAAGAACTCAATGTCTCTATCTGGTGGCATGCCTGGCAACTCTTCTGGAAATACATCCGGATAATCCTTCACCACTGGTACTTCCTCCTGTACAATTCCTGATAAGGAATTTACTTGAGTCCTCTTCGGCATATGCCGGGATACATACTTGATCCTTTTTCCTTCCGGGGTGGTAAGCAAAATCGTCTTGCTGGCACAATCGATGTTTCCACCATACAACGATAGCCAATCCATTCCCAAAATCACATCCAAACCTTGCAATTCCAAAACAATGAGGTCTGAGGGGAAAACATGCCTTCCAATGGCCAATGGTATCTGAAAACATCCTTGGCTTGCCATATACTCTGCTCCTGGCGAGGTTACTAACATAGGGGTTTTGAGAACTTGGGTGGACATCTTAAACTTATTCACGAATCCCCTTGATATGTATGAATGCGATGCACCAGTATCGAAAAGAACGGTTGCAGTAAATGACTTAACCAAAAACTTACCTATTACTGCATCAGGCTGAGCTTCAACCTCCTCCACTCTCACGTGGTTCACATGTCCTTTGTTGAACGGGTTCGGCTTCTTCCCAGAGCTTCCATTGCCATTTCCATTTTGGGCTTCAGGACAATCAGTTGCATAATGTCCAGTCTTCTGGCACTTGAAACAAGTAATGTGACTTAGATCCCTCTTGGTTGGGGTAGATGGGTTGGTGCGGTTCTGTCCGTTGCCTCCTCCATTCCCATTACCATTCTTGGAGCCATTATGGTTGTGCGAACTACCTCCTCCATGGGTATGCTGAAACTGTCCTCCCGGTTTTGGGGCAAATCGTGGCTTCTGCTGAGCTCCAGAATTGTACTTTCCTTGTCCATACTTCCTCTTGCGGTTTTCAATCTGCTGTTGCTTCCCTTCAATCATGAGAGCTCTATCTACCAGCTCCTGGTAGTTGTTGAAGGTTGCTACCATCAACTGCATACTCAGTTCATCATTCAGTCCTTCCAAAAACTTCTCCTGCTTGGCTGCATCTGTAGCAACGTCATCTGGTGCATAACGTGCTAACTTACTGAAATCCTCAACATACTGGCCTACGGTGCGTCCTCCTTGGCGTAGGTTGCGAAACTCACGCTTCTTCATAGCCATAGCTCCTGCTGAAACATGAGCTGTACGGAAAGCTTGCTGAAACTGGTCCCATGTGACAGTGTCAATAGGGTGCGTGGCTGTATAATTCTCCCACCATGATGCTGCGGGTCCATCAAGCTGATGTGCGGCAAAACGCACTCTTTCCGCATCTGTGCATCCTGCAGTGGTCAACTCCCTTCCAACTTTGCGGAGCCAATCATCTGCAACAATCGGCTCGGTGCTACTGGAAAACACCGGCGGGTTTAGCCTTAAGAAACGGGCTAAGTGATCAACAGGTGGTGGTGGCGGTGGGTTGTTGTTGTTGTTGTTGTTGTTGCCTTGGTTCTGCACTAACACTTGCATCAGGGCATTCTGTTGCTGAATCAACTGGGTGATCTCTGGCGGGAAAACAAATCCGGTGTCGCGTCTCGGAGGCATCTGATAGGTTTTAGAAAAGATCAGAGTTAAGAATAGAATGAGGTCTAGAGAGAAAACACTACCCATATGCTCATGAGACAATTACAATCAATATCACTCAATCAATTCAAACAAGGCATAACAATCGATCTAACTAGCCTTACAAAGTGCTTGAACTATACTATTATATGGGGGAAAACTACTACTGATATGGTGGTCTAATAAAATTCTAATCCGTTGAAGACTCCATGATGTCTGCTCCACCTTCGTCAACAAAATCATCTTCGCTTGGTTCCGAGTCAGTGTCGTCGATGATGATGTAGTTATCCGGACAAGTGCATTCGTCGTCTTCTGCTTTTGGCACTGGATTTCCCATGAATACTCCAATCTTCTTCTCCAGGTCGTCATTCTTCCCTACTAGTGCGATGATTTCCTCCATAAAATCCTCGCGTGTAGCCTTGAGTTCTTCTTGGAGCTCCTTGATCTTGGTTAATGCCTTCTTCAGTTCTTCCTTGTCCGTGCACATCTGGTTCTCCTGGCGACGAATATGTTGGTTTTGCTCCTGGATGAAAGCTGCAATTGATCCATCCTTCTTGGTTCTGATCAACTCCCATTGCGCGTCTCGGCGTCCACAAATTTGGTAAATTGTATCCTTAAGCTCCTGGTGATAGACTTCTCCAATGCGTCCCATGGCGATGTGTGCGGCCATGCTCTTCCCTAAACTCCAGGTTGGTGCTTCGAAAACCAATCTTATGGGTTCAGTAACTGTCACAAACGTCCTTCCTGGAATGTGAACTTGAATCTTCCAGCTCTCCTCTTCAGGTAATGTGGCGTTGTAGGTTCCGGTGATGCTTGGTATTCCTATGTTCAAGTACTTGGTGACTTCCTTCAAGTGTCGACCAAACGGCATGTCTTCATCGGGTTGCATGAACTTGCTCCTTGCATCCGCCATTCCTAAAAGAGTAGAAAAAGGAGAGGGGTCAGAAATGAGAAGAGAGAAGCTTTCTAGGGCTTAAGCTTAGTGGTCGTGTCCTACAGTCAGCGTGTGCTCTGATACCAACTTTGTAGCGACCAGACCTCAAATGGTCTGTGCTGCTATGCACCAGTGTCATCCCTGGATCAGTAATGCTGACACGCACAGTACAAATGGAGGATTTATAACAGAGTAGCAATCACACACTTATTACATCAAATATCTCCGAAGAGATTAAGTATGATAAATATGGCTTAAGGCCATCTAAAACGATAACAGCGGAAGACTTGGAAGATAAGTGAGTCCATCAACTCCAGCGGCATCACTGAGTATAAGACCACGACCTAAGGCACCTTACTCATCGTCTGAAAAGTCTGCAACATGAAACGTTGCAGCCCGAAAATGGGTCAGCACATAGAATATGCTGGCAAAGTAGCACATAGAGAATAATGAACAATAATAATGTTATACTACATGCATATATGGCTGGTGGAAAGCTCTACGGTTAAAGTTTATGCGAAAAGCCAATTTTTCCCTACTACAAAGGAATACAATATTTTAACTATCATGGTGGTTGTTAAACATTGAGAAGGTACCTCCAACTCAATCCCAATCAAGTGTCATCATTAACCCAACAAAATTAATTAAAAGTAACATGGTGATGAGATCCAAATGATAATCCAGGTACTAGATACTCAAGTTGTCCATAACCGGGGACACGGCTAACCATGATTAGTTTGTACACTCTGCAGAGGTTTGCGCACTTTTCCCCACAAGACTCGATCGCCTCCGTTTTATTTCTCGCACTGCATGGTGTTTGAGAAACGGATGACCGAGACACAGTCTTTCAGAAACAATCACTCTTTACCCTGGATGGACCGGTACACCTACTTTCCCCTACATCTGCTAGCCCACCTCTTCAAGAGATCATGTAACCTACTCAACTATGCTAGAGCCCATAATAGCTTGTGGCTGCACACGGAAGTTTTCTAGCATGAATAATCTTATGATACCTTTGAGCCTGGGTGGCGGACCTTATAAAATCAGACAACACTGGGTTCTCCAGGTGCCTCAATCCACCCAGATGTGAGTTTTAGTTGCCACCTTAAGTTGAACCATTAATAAACATCTCACATCTGTCATGAATATCTCTCAAACCCAATCCACGTCTACGGGCATAGCATGGCAATAATAATAGCAACGTAGAAGTAACTCCCAAGGGTTTGAATAGAAAACAGGTAATAGGTACTACCTCAACTACTTCCCAGTACCCACAATTTAATTAGATCCTAATCATGCAATGTTTGAGGAATAGATCTAATGCAATAAAAACTGGGTATGGAAGTATGATCAAAGTGTTACTTGCCTTGCTGATGATCCGCAAAACCTAGCGATTCGAAGTAACAAGCGGCACACTCCGGGTACTCTATCGCAAACAAACAAGCAAACAATAAGTACTCATCTAATGCACAGGTAAAACTCGAATGAAAGATCCAACCAGAAAGTTCAACTTAAGAACTCCGGTTTGCAAAAAGAATCAACACGAAAGAAGCAACGAAAGTCAAACGGCGAAAGAAACAAGCTTCGTTTACTAATCTGGATCTAGGTCAAATTTTACTGTAGCAAAAACTTGTTTGAGTAGGTTAAACGGAAAGAGAATTTCGAGACGAAACTCTAGGCGCTTGAATCGCCTGATTCCGATAAACGAGCGAGAAGTTAAACAGAAACGAAGATTCGATCAGAAATCGAATCTGAGATAATCGCAGAAAAATCCAACGAAAAAGAAAAACGGACGAACGGTTAAAGAACGGACGTTCGTTAACAGAGAAAAACCGACGAACGCGTTCGTTAAAACGAACGGTTCGGTGAACGCTCGTAAAATAACAAAACCGGAAGAAAACCGATCTAGGTTTTTTTTTATAAAACGAACGGTTTTTTTTAAAACAAAAACCGGCGACGAACGAGGCGAGGTGCGGCTACCTCGACGGGGTGTGCTCCGGCGGGGCTTGGCCGGCTCCGGCGAAGGGCGGCGGGGCGGCGGGGCGGCGGGGTGCGGGGGTGCGAGGGGCGGCGAGGGGGCGGCGGCAAACGGCGGCGGCGGCGGCTCCCGTGCGGGCGGCGGCGGCGGCAAGTGCGGCGGCGGCGGCGGGCGGGGTGAGGGGAGAGGGGGTGCGGGGTATATAATGGGGGAGGGGGAGCTCGGCTTGGAGGAGGGGGCAAGCTCCGGCGGCGGGGTGGCTCCCGTGTCCATGGCGGACACGGCGCGGCGGCGTCCCGTGTGCGGAGAGGAGAGGGGCGCGGGGTGGGCCGGCGCTCGGCTGGGCTTCGGCCCGGTCGGGCGTCGCGCAGTTTTTTTTAACTTTCCGCGGAAAAATAATTCATAGAAAAATAAATAAAAGTGAGAAAAATATAAAATAAATTTTCCCCGTCTAGTTAGAAAATCTAGAATAGGGTGAACATTTTTTTAACACAAAATAAAATATTTTGAAAACATGCAATATTTTTAATGCAATAAAAATTGCAAATAAAATCCGAATAAATTCCAATAAATGATTTTAACATTTTACCTCCAGTATTTCAATTGTTTTGGAGAAGTCATATTTTCTCCTCTCATTTATTTTTAAAATGAAATATTTTTCCGGAGAGAAAATAATTAAAACCAAAATCTTCGTCTTATTATTTGATGAAAATCAAATATGAAAATTCGAGAAAATCCCCAACTCTCTCCGAGGGTCCTTGAGTTGCTTAGGATTTATCGAGGATTTGTCAAAATGCAATAAAACATGATATGCAATGATGATCTATGTATAACATACCAAATTGAAAATTTGGGATGTTACAAACTACCTGGCCGCTGTGCCGGGTTGTACGGCGAGCCTCGTGCTGCTGTGTCTTCAAAAGCAAGTTTGGGTCCAAGTAAGCAAGGGGGTGAGAAAATTTTACTTTCCGGTTTGCTCGACGGATTTTTGATGTCGGCAGAGGATCTGAATCGGAGGTAAGAATTATTACCTCTACATCATCAGCATGACTGCCTTCAGTCGTCGTCCTGATAATAATCATTGTCAATGAGGTGTACGAAAAATGAACCAAGAGAGTCAAGTTCTACCTCTGATTCCGGATTACCCACATCGTCATCAGCTGGTAGATCGGAGGATGCGGTGGTCCTTTTCTTGGCAGGTTTTTTAACAACCTTGGTCTTTGGACGAACTGGCTTCGCCGGTTTGTCTTGCGGCTTCACCGATTTGTCTTGTGGTGGTTTCTTGTTCCAGAACAGATCATCACCCTGTCAGAAAATAATCACGCTTTCAGAGAATATTTGGACAGAAGCAACTTTAGATAAAAAGATTATATGATTCTTACAGCTGGTGGTTTGTTGAAGGTTCAGAAAGGGAGTAGTCCGGTTTGGGCACAGATAGCCTCCGGTTCATTCATCATCTTTTTTACAGCCTCAGTGACTTCTGCATCTGTAAGCTGAATGTCAATGTGCCGCTGAGCATCCTTTAAACTCCCCGTATACTCACACATCAAACCGGAGCGCCGGCTTAAGGGCAGAATACTCCAGCTTATCCAACAACGAGCAAGATCAACTCATGTCAAACCGTTTGCCATGAAGGCTCTAAGCTTTGATAATTGAGGAGCATAGTTGGCCCTTTCTTTTGTAGTCAACCTCTGAGGAAAAGGATGTGTGTTGCTCAGGCGTTCAGGGCGGTAACCCGGCAGGGGGTTTTCATCAGGTGGAGATGTATCCTTGAAATAAAACCAGGACTGGTTCCACTCTTTGGGGTGACTATGGAGCTTGGGGTGAGGGAAAGTGGTTTCTTTCCTTTTCTGAATCGCCATTCCGCCCAGTTCCATATTGGGACCATCCGAGAACTTTGTGCGACGGTTTAAGTGAAAAAAATCCCTAAACAGTTCGACTGTAGGTTCCTCTTGCAGATAAACCTCACAGAAGACTTGGAAGTGGCAGATGTTGGTCACAGAATTGGGACCGATGTCTTGAGAGCGCAGCTGAAAATTGGCTAGTACATCTCAGAAATTTTTTGAACCGGGGGGGCTAAAACCTCGACTCAGATGGTCAGCAAATACGACTACCTCTCCATCCTTGGGTGTAGGAGGATTTTCCGGGCCAGGGACCCTCCAGTGGATGACATCTTTCTTGGCTAAAGCGCCCGTTTTAACAAGATTGTTTAACTGTTCTTCGGTTACTCGAGAAGGAGCCCAATTGCATTCATAGACTTGCTTGGCCATGGCAATGAAAGATCTGAAACATGATTATTGCCGGTTTAAGATTTACAATGGACAACTATACAACGGTATAAGGATGTAAGCATATTGTTAAACCGGAATTGGTTATTCGTAAACCAGAGTCTGACAATGGAAACAATAGAATGATGAATGCATTGGCGGTTCAACAGGGGACTAATGGTATCTACTGGGTCATCATTCTTCATATGAAGTTAAACCGCCCAATATGGTATTAAAAGTGTATAAGTGAAGGAGGAAACAAGTTTCACAGTTTGGCATGAGAACTTCAGATCTGCCGTGTGTTGGATAATCAAAATATATTCTGGTCTAATATCAAGCGCTCAAAAAGTTCAGTGAGTTCAGATGAGTTGGATATCAAGCAGGTGCCTTAACAAGAAGAAAGGAGTCTAAACTACAAAAGGCGCTGAAAATAGTCAGATCTAACTGGCCATTGGTGCTACCGAAGGAAGAACAACTTCAAGCTATGAAGAACACCGAACCCTAATGGCGGATCTAGGGCGAGAAGAAGAGGGACTTACTGGTGCAGGAGGAAGCAGCGGAGGATCACCGCTTTTCTCTGATACGATCAGGTTGATGCAGCAGCCTTTGTTGAAGAAGAGGCGAAGGACGACGACGGCGGCAGAGTTTGAGGGTCGGTCGGCGCGAGGAAGACGACGACGCAAAGAGGCACAAGGGGGAAAATGGAAAGACCCCCTGGCCCTATTTATAAGGGCAGAAAGATAAGCGTCAGGCGCGAAAATCGAGGAGCCTAAATTCTGGATATGAGGCGGAGCTGTCGCCTCGATTGACGGAGGCTCATTAATGAAGGCGGATTATACACTGTTTTAAATAACAGGTGATGTCGCGGCGGTTTACCATGGTCCTAGAAGATGAGGTCACGGTGGTTTACAAGATTATGTGAAGATGTTGAAGAAGAAATTTTATTAAGTATTGAGGATTGACATGAACCAGTTCAAATCAATCTGGGCCTAATGTTGGGGATATTACCGCTGGGCGTAAACCGGCCAGGAGAGGCCGGGTTAACCCCATAAGTAGTTCATCTGTATCTGAAGTCCATGAAGACAGACGGTGATGCTTTATGAAGGCCCAGGGCCCAAATCCGGTTTAAGGCCTGTAGACATAAACCGGCATTGATATGTAAACTTGTGTTGTAAGATAGAAGTAGTAGAGACCGAGCTGGACACGATTATGAGCCGGCCTCGAGATTCTATAAACCGACGGGCGTCAACCCATGTATATAAGGGGACGACCCGGCGGCGGTTCAAGGACAACAGACAACAACTCGAGACTCAGGCAAAGCGTATTCGCTCCCTGGTCATCGAAACCCCAGCAATTCCATCACAACTAGACGTAGGCTTTTACCTTCATCGTAAGGGGCCGAACTAGTATAAAATTCTCTTGCGTCCCTTGTCCGCTTTAACCCCTTTAAGTTAACCCATAGCGATGGTCCACGACTAAGTCCTTTCTCTAGGACATCTGCCGTGACAAAACCACGACAGAAAGGTCGAACATGAGTCCTATAGTAGATATGATCAACATAGAGATGTTCACCATTGATGACTACCCCATTTCACGTGATGATCGAACATGGGTTAGTTGAATTGGACCATGTATCACTTAAATAACTTAAGGCATGTTAATTTAAGTGGGAGTTCATCAGTAATTTGATTAATTGAACTTAAATTTATCATGAACTTAGTCTTAATAGTTTTTGCATATCTATGTTGTAGATCAATTGCTCGCATTATAGCTCCCCTATTTTTGATATGTTCCTAGAAAAAAATAAGTTGAAAGATGATAGTAGCAATGATGCGGATTGGGCCCGTGATCTGAGGATTATCCTAATTGCTACACAAAAGAATTATGTCCTTGATGCACCACTAGGTGACAGACCTATTGCAGGAGCAGATGGAGATGTTATGAACGTTTGGCAGGCTCGATATGATGACTACTTAATAGTTTAGTGCGCCATGTTTTACGGCTTAGAACCGGGACTTCAAAAACATTTTGAACGCCACGGAGCATATGAGATGTTCCAAGAGCTGAAATTGATATTTCAGACTCATGTCCGTGTCGAGAGGTATGAGACCTCTGACGAGTACTTTGCGTACAAGATGGAGGAGAATAGCTCAACCAGTCAGCATGTGCTCAGAATGTCTGGGTACTACAATCGTTTGAATCAAGTGGGGTTAATCTTCCAGATAAGATAGTGATTGACAAAGTTCTCGAGTCACTATCACCAAGCTACTAGAACTTCGTGATGAACTATAATGTGCAAGGGATGACGAAAATGATTCCCGAGCTCTTCGTGATGCTGAAATCGACAATGGTAGAAATCAAGAAAGAGCATCAAGTGTTGATGGTTAACAAGACCACTAGTTTCAAGAGAAAGGGCAAGGGAAAGAGAGGGAACTTCAAGAAGAATGGCAAGCAAGTTCCCGCTCCCATGAAGAAGCCCAAAGCTGGACACCAAGCGTAAAATTGAGTGCCTCTACTGCAAAGGAAATGGTCACTGGAAACGGAACTGCCCCAAATACTTGGCGGATAAGAAGGATGGCAAAGTGAACAAAGGTATATTTGATATACATGTTATTGATGTGTACCTTACTAGTATTAATAGTAACCCCTGGGTATTTGATACTCGTTCAGTTCCTAAAATTTGTAACTCGAAACAGGAGTTGCAGAATAAACAGAGACTAGTTAAGGGCGAGGTGACGATGTGTGTTGGAAGTGATTCCAAGGTTGATACGATCACCATCGCACACTCCCTCTACCCTCGGGATTAGTGTTGAACCTAAATAAATGTTATTTGGTGTTTGCGTTGAGCATGAATATGATTTTATCATGTTTACTGCAATACGGTTATTCATTTAAGTCGAAGGATAATTGTTGTTCTATTTACATGAATAAAAACTTCTATGGTCATACACCCAATGTGAATGGTTTATTGAATCTCAATCGTAGTGATACACATATTCATAATGTTGATGCCAAAAGATGCAAATTTGATAATGATAGTGCAACATACTTGTGGCACTGCCGTTTAGGTCATATTGCTGTAAAGCGCATGAAGAAACTCCATGCAGATGGGATTTTGGAATCACTTGATTATGAATCATTTGATACTTGCGAACCATGCCTCATGGCAAGATGACTAAAACTCCGTTCTCTAGAACAATGGAGCGAGCTAATGACTTATCGGAAATAATACATACCGATGTATGCGGTCCGATGAGTGTTGAAGCACGCTGTGGGTATTGTTATTTTTTGACCTTCAGAGATGATTTGAGTAGGTATGGGTATATCTACTTGATGAAACACAAGTCTAAAACATTTGAAAAGTTCAAAGAATTTCAGAGTGAAGTGGAGAATCATCGTAACAAGAAAATAAAGTTTCTACGATCCGATTGTGGAGGCAAATATTTGAGTTACGAGTTTGGCCTTCATTTAAAACAATGTGGATAGTTTCCCAACTCACGCCACCAAGAACACCACAGCGTAATGGTGTATCCGAACGTCATAACTGTACTTTATTAGATAAGGTGTGATCTATGATGTCTCTTACCAATTAACCACAATCATTTTGGGGTTATGCATTAGAGACAGCCGCATTCACGTTAAATAGGGCACCGTCTAAATCCGTTGAGACGACACTGTATGAACTATGGTTTTGCAAGAAACCTAAGCTATCGTTCTTAAAGTTTGGGGATGTGATGCTTATGTCAAAAGGCTTCAACCTGATAAGCCAAACCTAAATCGGAGAAGTGCGTCTTCATAGGATACCCTAAAGAAACTATTGGGTACACCTTCTACCACTGATCTGAAGGCAAGATCTTTGTTGCTAAGAATGGGTCTTTTCTAGAGGAGTTTTCTCTCTAAAGAAGTGAGTGGGAGGAAAGTAGAACTTGATGAGGTAATTGTACCTTCTCTCGAATTGGAGAGTAGCACATTAGAGAAATCTGTTCCCGTGATGCCTACACCAACTAGAGAGGAAGCTAATGATGATGATCATGAAACTTCAAATCAAGTTACTACTGGACTTCGTAGGTCGAACAGAGCACGTTCCGCACTAGAGTGGTACAGTAATCCTGTCTTGGAAGTCATGTTATTAGACCATGGCGAACCTACGAACTACGAAGAAGCTATGATGAGCCCAGATTCCAATAAATGGCTTGATGCCATGAAATCTGAGATAGATCCATGTATGAGAACAAAGTGTGGACTTTGGTGGGTTTGCCCAATGATCGGCAAGCCATTGAGAATAAGTGGATTTTCAAGAGGAAGACGAGCACTGATGGTAATATCACTATCTACAAAGCTCGACTTGTCACAAAAGTGTTCTCGACAAGTTCAAGGGGTTGACTACAATGAGACCTTCTCACCTGTAGCGATGCTTAAGTCCGTCTGAATCATGTTAGCAATTTCCGCATTTTATAATTATAAAATTTGGCAAATGGATGTCAAGAACTGCTTTCCTTAATGGATATTAAAGAAGAGTTGTATATGATGCAACCAGAAATTTTTGTCGATCCTAAAGGTGCTAACAAAGTGTGCAAGCTCTAGAGATCCATCTATGGACTGGTGCAAGCATCTCAGAGTTAGAATATATGCTTTGATGAGGTGATCAACGCATATGGTTTTATACAGACTTATGGTGAAGCCTGTATTTACAAGAAAGTGAGTGGGAGCTCTGAAGCATTTCTGATATTATATGTGGATGACATATTATTGATTGGAAATGATATAGATTTCTAAATAGCATAAAAAGGACACTTGAATAAGATGTTTTCAATGAAAGACCTCGGTGAAGCTACTTATATATTGGGCATCAAGATCTATAGGGATAGATCGAGACGCTTAATAGGACTTTCACAAAGCACATACCTTGATAAGATTTTGAAGAAGTTCAAAATGGATCAGTCAAATAAAGGGTTCTTGCCTGTGTTGCAAGGTGTGTAGTTGATTAAGACTCAAAACCCGACCATGACAGAAGATAGAGAGGGAATGAAAGTCATTCCCTATGCCTCAGCCATAGGTTCTATTAAGTATGTCATGTTGTGTACCAAACCTGTTGTGTACCTTGCTATGAGTTTGGCAAGGGGGTACAATAGTGATCCAGGAATAGATCACTGGACAACGGTCAAAATTATCCTTAGTTCCATAAGAGGACTAAGGAGATATTTCTCGATTATGGAGGTAATAAAGAGTTTGTTTTAAAGGGTTACGTTGATGCAAGCTTTGACGCTGATTCGGATGACTCTGAGTCTCAATCTGGATAAATATTCAAAGTGGGAGCAATTAGCTAGAGTAGCTCCATACAGAGCTTTGTAGACATAGAAATTTGCAAAAAATACATACGGATTTGAATATGACAAACCTGATGATTAAACTTCTCTCAAAAGGAAAACATGATCACTCCTTAATACTTTTTGGGTGTTAATCACATGGCGATGTGAACTAGATTATTGACTCTAGTGAACTCTTTGGGTGTTGGTCACATGGCGATGTGAACTATGGGTGTTAAATCACATGGTGATGTGAACTAGATTATTGACTCTAGTGCAAGTGGGAGACTGAAGGAAATATGCCCTAGAGGCAATAATAAAGTTGTTATTTTATATTATATTTCCTTATTCATGATAGAATTGTATTGATCGAAAACTTAAATACATGTGTGAGTACATAAACAAATATTGTGTCCCTAGTAAGCCTCCACTAGACTAGCTCGTTGATCAAAGTTGGTTAAGTTTTCCTAACCATAGACATGTGTTGTCATTTGATAACGGGATCACATCATTAGGAGAATGATGTGATGGACAAGACCCATCCGTTAGCTTAGCATAATGATTGTTCACTTTATTGCTATTGCTTTCTTCATGTCAAATACGTATTCCTTCGACTATGAGATTATGCAACTCCCGAATACTGGAGGAATACCTTGTGTGCTATCAAACGTCACAATGTAACTGGGTGATTATAAAGATTCTCTTCAGGTATCTCTGTAGGTGTTTGTTGAGTTGGCATAGATCGAGATTAGGATTTGTCACTGCGAGTATCGGAGAGGTATCTATGGGCCCTCTCGGTAATACACATCATAAGCTTGCAAGCAAATGACTAAGGATTTAGTCACAAGGTGATGTATTACGGAATGAGTAAAGAGACTTTCCAGTAACGAGATTCAACTAGGTATGAAGATACCGCGATCAAATCTTGGGCAAGTAACATACCGATGGACAAAGGGAATTACGTATGTTCTCATAACGGCTCGATCGATAAAGATCTTCGTAGAATATGTAGGAGCCAATATGGGCATCTAGGTTCTGCTATTGGCTATTGACTGGAGAGGTGTTTCGGTCATGTCTACATAGTTCTCGAGCCCGTAGGGTCCGCACGCTTAACGTTCGTTGACGATATAGTGTTATATGAGTTATATGTTTTGGTGACCTAATGTTGTTCGGAGTCCTGGATGAGATCACTGACATGGCGAGGAGTCTCGAAATGGTTGAGAGGTAAAGATTCATATATAGGACGATAGTATTCGGACACCGGAAGTGTTTCAGGGGGTACCGGGTACTTATCGGGTCACCGCAAGGAGTTTCGGGCACCCCCGACAAAAGATATGGGCCCTATGGGCCAAGAGAGGAAACGCACCAGCCACAAGGGGCTGGTGCGCCCCCCATATGGGTCGTCCTAGGAGGAGAAGGAAAGAGGGGAAGGTAAAGTAAAGAGTGGAATAGGATTCCCCCTTCCTTCCCTCTCCCCCCTCTTTCCTTCCCCCTCGATTAAATATGGCAGGGGGGCGCCACTTGGGGAGGACCCCAAGTAGGATTCGCCCTACTTGGGGCGCCTCCTGGCAGCCTCCCCTCTCCCTCCCACCTATATATATGTTGGGGGCGCCCTAGCACACACCAGACAATTGCCTTGCGGTGTGCGGTGCCCCCCTCCACCGTTTACACCCCTGGAAATATTTTCGTAGTGCTTAGGCGAAGCCCTGCGGAGATCACTTCACCATCACCATCACCATGCCATCGTGCTGATGAAACTCATCTACTACCTCAACGTCTTGCTGGATCAAGAAGGACAGGAACGTCACCGAGCTGAACATGTGTAGAACGCGGAGGTGTCGTACGTTTGGTACTAGATCGGTTGGATCGTGAAGAAAGTTCGACTACATCAACCGCGTTGTGAAGCGCTTCCGCTTACGGTCTATGAGGCTACATAGACACACTCTCCCCTCTCGTTGCTATGCATCTCCTAGATAGATCTTGCGTGTGCGTAGATTTTTTTGTTTTCCATGCAACGCTTGCCAACCTATATCTCAGATGGCTATGGAAATGCCATAATAGGTAGGTATGGTGGCTGTTTTGAGGAAGGTATATGGTTGGGTTTAATGCACCGGCGAAAATTGTGTGGTACTAGAGAGGCTAGCAATGGTGGAAGGGTGAGAGTGTGCATAATCCATGGACTCAACATTAGTCATAAAGAACTCACATACTTATTGCAAAAATTTATTAGCTATCGAAACAAAGTACTACACGCATGCTCCTAGGGGGGTATATTGTTAGGAAAAGACCATCGCTCATCCCCGACCGCCACTCATAAGGAAGACAATCAAAGAATAAATCATGCTCCGACTTTATCACATAACGGTTCACCATACGTGCATGCTACGGGAATCACAAACTTTAACACAAGTATTTCTACCAATCCACAATTACTCACTAGGATGACTTTAATATCACCATTTTTATATCTCAAAACAATTGCAAGGAATCAAACGTCTCATAGTATTCAATGCTCTTTATATGAAAGTTTTGCTTATATCCCTCTTGGATGCCCATCATATTATGACTAAATTCATAACCTAAGCAAATTACCATGCTGTTTAGAGACTCTCAAAATAATATAAGTGAAGCATGAGAGTTTATCAATTTCTATAAAATAAAGCCACCGCCGTGCTCGAAAAAGATATAAGTGAAGCACTAGAGCAAACTGCCTAGCTCAAAAGATATAAGTGAAGCACATAGAGTATTCTAATAAATTCACGATTGATGCGTGTCCCTCTCAAAAGCTGTGCGCAGCAAGGATGATTGTGGTAAACTAAAAAGCAAAGACTCATATCATACAAGGCGCCCCAAGCAAAACACATATCAAGTGGTGAATAAAAATATAGCCTCAAATAAATTTAACGATGGAACGAAGACGAAAAAGGGGATGCCATCCGGGGCATCCCCAAGCTTAGATGCTTGGTTGTCCTTGAATAATCCCTTGGGGTTCCTTGGGCATTCCCAATCTTAGGCTCTTGCCACTCCTTATTCCATAGTCCATCAAATCTTTACCCGAAACTTGAAAACTTCACAACACAAAACTCAACAGAAAACTCGTGAGATCCGTTAGTATAATAAAATAAATCACCACTTTAGGTACTGTTGTGAACTCATTATAAATTTATATTGGTGCAATATCTACTGTATTCTAGCTTCTTCATGGTTCATACCCCCCAATACGACCCATAGATTCATCAAAATAAGCAAACAACACATAGAAAAAAGAATCTGTCAAAAACAGAACAGTCGGTAACAATCTGAAAACTTCGTATACTTATGTAACTCCAAAAATTCTTAAAAATTAGGACAATCTGGGAAATTTGTATATAAATCTTGTGTTTTTTAACAATAAAATCATGGGGTTTTTTTTACATTAAGTTCAACGAAAATCCAGGTGATTGTGTACAAAAGCTTGGTAAGTTTTAAGAACCAATGTGAATAAAGCACTTATTATTTAAATATATTTATAACAAAATCCTCAGCCCCTGTTTATTTTTTGATAACATTGCTGCGCCCAACCCAACATTATAATTAGAACCAGCCCAACAAAATCGTGTATGTCGAGAAAGTGCAAATGGGCTTTAATTTTTTAGGAAAAAAATAAATGGGCCGCATGGCCGCTACATTATTTGTTCACCCAGCCCAGCAGATTCGTGTTTTTCGATAAAGTGCAAATGGGTTGTAGTTTTTTAGAAAAATAAATAAATGGGCCGCTTGGACGCTACATTATTTCACTAATACAACGAGGTGCTATATAAACGGTTTTTAACCCCTTTCAGTGACGGTGTTCTGAACCGTCGCCTAGTGAGTGACTGTGATAGGGGGTCCTTCCCACACGACCCAGAAACCGTCGGGGATATGCCCTCCTGGCACACATGCTCGGCAAAAAATGGGGTCGTGTGCGACCGGTGAGTGATCAAATACAGTTATACGTATAGTAGTGCTAAAAAATTACAATTATACACGCGGAATCGTTTCCGGTCGTAAGTACATCCCACACAGTCAGTTCTCGCTAAACGTTTCCGTTCATATGTACATTCCACACAGTCAATCCAAGAAATATGTTTATGTTAGTATGTACATCCCACACGATTAATCCAAGAAGTGCGTTTCCGCTCGTATATACATCCCACATAGTCGCTCCAAGGAAAACATTGCCGTTCGCAGGTACATCACACACAATTTTCCCCATTAAATAGTTTGTGATAGCGTTGCCATTGCACATGATATTAACAATTTTATCGTTTGTGTTATTGAATGCATCACACACGGTGCATAGAAGAAAAACTGTGTGGCAAAGGCTGTCCATCACACACACTTTTTATGTGGGAAACGTTTGCGCAAGGTGGCCTAACGCAAACAGTTTTCAAGAGAATGTCGTGTGTGATTGTTCATTAATCTAACACGGTTTATTCCTAGAAACTGTGTGCGTTGCTTGAGGTCATCTCCCACGGTGTTTTCTCAATAACCGTTTGCAATAGAAAAACCCAATTAGCAGGCTAATTGGCCATTAGCAGGCTAATTATCCTATTATTAATAATCCATTTATTAATCTAATTGGCATTTCATATTAAGCACCCAATATATTTCATTTTCATATTAAGGAAGCAGGATTTCATAATTGAAATACATCAGAGTACAACATCATATAGCTTCAGCACTCAGCTACCCCATTAGACAACTGCACCAGCACCAAGTTTCACATGCAACATCTATAACCTTTCAAAATTAGCATCATAGACGGTGCATAGACAGATGAATCTCATCTGGAAAACTGCTGAAGCGGAAGGCGAATATTGAGCCTTCATTGAAGTTGAAGGTCTTTGCAACTTTAGGCCAGTGCCTATGGATGATTGACCGTCCATCCTTCGTCCTCTTCAGGAACACTTCAATATTGAACCGTGGGTGTTGTATGAATACCTTCCTCACCTCCTGACCATAGAGGTGGTTTGAGAGGTAATCATCAGTGTACTGCTTTGGAAAGGCCTGAAAACAAGGATGTGCATAAATATCTTATCTATATTGGAAATGGGGCAAAGGAATAAAAAAGGCAAGGTATAATAGTTAGTACCATCCTGTAGTGAACTGATGTCTTCTTCATTGTGCAGACAAAGATCTTAGTGTTTTTTGTCGCTAATTTCTTTATCCTAACAATCTTTCTGAGTTTCTTGACTTAACTGATATTCATGGACAACTCATTTCCCCATATGCAAAAGGGTCAAACATTGGGTCAAAACCTCTGACAGCAGGACCTACATGTGCAAGACCAAATTGTTAAAAACCTAAATATTAGAATGGTTCCTGCAATTGCACAATAATGTGATATTATACAAAGGACCATGCATGTGCAAACCTCGATTGTAAACCTCAGTGCTTCCCATTGTTTCCCTACAACACATATAAGGTAGTTAGTGATCAGGTTAAGTGAGGGTTCGCATGCTATTAGTAAAATATGTTGATGAAAAATAAGCACATTATAGATTCATCAGATTAATGCAAGCCACATGGAAAACCCATTTATCCAAACCAAGCATGATTAAGAACTAGGAAATATAGCAATTGTATATGTTTCTCATGTATTAAGTGTAGCCAAATTCGGTTTATTCCTCACATGCACAACAATAAAAAATTCTACCCACGACAATTGGACATCGCATTGCAGAATTGAACCAAGCAGTTAAATAAACACCACAACAAATGAATCAAACATTAACTGAGCACCACATTGCACAATATAACATACTCCTAATAGAAGATCAGACAGTTAACCAAACCAAGCATGCTTAACAACTTGGAAATATAGCAATTGTATTTGTTTCTCATGTATTTAGTACAACCAAATTTGATTTATTTCTCACATGGTATACAATAACAGAATGCACCCACAACAATTGAACGTCGCATTGCAAAATTGAACCAAACAGTTAACTCAACACCACAACAAATGAACCAAACATTAACTGAGCACCACATTACACAACATAATATACTCCTACTTGAAGATCAGACAGTTAACCAAACCAAGCATGCTTAACAACTTGGAATATAGCAATTGTATTTGTTTATCATGTATTTAGTACAGCCAAATTCAATTTATTTCTCACATGGTATACAATAACAGAATGCACCCACAACAATTGAACATCGCATTGCAGAATTGAACCAAACAGTTAACTAAACACCACAACAAATGAACCAAACATTAACTGAGCACCACATTGCACAATATAACATACTCCTAATAGAAGATCAGGAAGTTAACCAAAACAAGCATGCTTGACAACTTGGAAATATAGCAATTGTATTTGTTTCTCATGTATTTTGTAAATATAAATTCGATTTATTTATCACATGGAAGACAATACAAAATTGCACCCTGAAGAATTGAACATCACATTTGCAGAATTGAACCAAACAGTTAACTGAAGACGACAACTAATTAACCAAACAGTTAATAAGTGAGCACCACATTGCACGACATATAGAACATATACACTAGAGCAACAGATTGCATCGTAAAAGTAGATAGCACAGTTCAATAGAATTTGTTAAGGAAAGGCAGGAGCAGCACATGCAACGGGTAAACTAACCATGCTTAACCAGCATAGCTAGTACACTGAACATGGGTCCTCATAGTGAGCTCATAAGACAAGCTACTCCTCATCGTCGGAAATGTCGATGATGATTGGCTCCTTGGACATGGAAGAGGGCGAGGCCTCCGCATCGTGGGTGCCCTCGTCGTAGTGGCGAGTTGCCTGAGCCGCTCCGGGCACCAACATGCTGGCTCTTGAGTTGAGGTAAGCACATGCACGCTGAGAAAACAACTCATAGTCTTCATTGAAAGCACCGAGGGTGGCCTCCAGAAAACGCCACGAACTGTCAGCAAACCGCGCCGCGGCATCGGCGCGCGAGGCGTCGACGATGGCCTTGACGGCGAGGTGCTCCTCCAAGATCTGGGGGTCGGCGCGAATGGCAGCCATCGCGACCTCATCCACGCGTGCGGCCGCGATTTGCTTCTTCGCTGCCAAATGCTCCTTGAGCTCCTGGCTATACTGTGTGCACCATGGCTTAGGACAGAGCTTATTTGGTGGAGGGGTCGATGATTTGGGTGGAAGGCGTTGCGTCGACGGTCGGGCATGTCGGATGTGGAAGGAGGATGAGGGTTGGGTGTGGATTACCTGCCTGGATAGACGAGGCCGAGCAGCATGAAGAAGGGTCGTCGGCGAGGAGGCGGCACTGCAAGCAAGGAGTGAAGGTTTCAAGAACTTGGAAAGGAAGGCAGAAACAGGGGAATGTGGCTTTTGGTAAGGGGGAGGGGGCGGGGAGGTAGATATTTCCGCGGAAGCCAATATTTTTGAATCGGCTCAATGAAAAAACTGGCGTGCAAAGTGTCATCAGACACGGTCCCTTATTCAGCACTGTGTACAATATGTGAACATCACAAATGATTCATATAGCTTTACCCGTGTGTGATGAGTTTGAACATGAAAAAATTTGGTTCGAATTTTCCTGGTTACAGTGGTCATCCACGTCATTGCATAATTTGGGTACACAAAGGAGACTACAGCACACCCACACTTCTTAATCGAGTAATTTCAGCAATTAAACAGAGCTAGCTGACCTAAACATTACTATAACAAATTAAAGAGTGACTCTCTTAATTAAACAAAACAAAGAGTACTATTACGGCTGGTGCTCGTCGATCTCAGCCGCCTCAGCTCGCGCCGGACGATCTCCTGGGGACGGGGTTCCATGGCATCCATCGCACCATACTCGGCAAGCATCTCGCCATCCACATCCACCATATCTTTGGAATAGGCTGCCACGAGCTGGGCATGGGCGGCCGCGATCTGGGCTTGGGCGGGATCCATCATGGAAAGGTATGCCGCACAGGAACGGATGGCTGCTCGAACACTCTATGCGATTGCCAACTCTTCGGTCGTGGGTTGCCGACCATTGTCGGAGAAGCTTCGTTCGATTTGTGCGGTGACCGCCATGAGCTGGGCGTGGGGCCTCGACATGGTCGTCGGCGGTCTCCATCAGGGCTAAGGCCGCTGCTGCGGAACGGATAGTTGTTGTGCCACTCTCGCCAGTTGCTATCCCCAAGGCAGATGTTGCTGCCGCCACCTGAGAAGACACGACGGCCGTTTGGGCTGCCTTGGCTGCCCGGTCGCAGATTGCGGCTGCGCTCACGAAGCTTGTTAGCATGCGCCTGGCGGCTGCGGCCGCGCTCTCGCCGGAGTGGGCCGCCGAAGTTGCCCTCACGAAGCGGGTCCACGTCCCCATCTTTCAGCGGCGACGATTGAATAGTGAAATGATATTTGGAGAGCGAGCTAGTGTGCTTGACACGGTGGCCGTGGACTATAGCCGACGCACCTTCTCGCGCAAGCAGTATGCGTACTATACTCTGACGATGCTTGAAGATATTTTGTGCTGCATATCACACGGTTGATGATAATACACTGTGTGCGATCTACTTGATTTTTCATCTTGATTGGAAAATCAATATTTTGGGGTCACGGCTGCAAAGGATGGTGTTTGAATTGCTAGAACTTTTATCTGTAGTGAATATGCAACTATAGGTGGTCGTCAAAAAAATTGGAATTTTTCAGGGTTCGGTTGGACATTTTTATACATTAACTTGGTTTTCTAGGCATTTTAGGTGCACAATTCAAAATTAAACTACATGCACATGCTCCGGTGCACCAAAATGGGTTGTAAAATGATATATGTGTCCATGGGTTGGTGCTTATGTCCCATGCAAGAAATGGGGATGAATCTCAAACACCACGGCACCGTGGCTCTCCTGCAAACGTTGAGGTGCTTGCTTTTGTAATTCTAGTAATCCAAAACTTGTTTGAAATTCATGAACCTTGGCATGCTATCATGGAATGGTATCAACATGTTGGGGTAAAAAATATTGTCCCATTTGGGGTAGGTTATGGTATAAGCTTCTCACAAACCAGAGTTTCTCACAAGAAGCCTCATGGTCCCGGTAGGGAAACGTGTCACCTTTGTGGGCGAAATGATATCTGTTGCCTCTTCTTGCTTTCAAAACATTTCTAGTGTCAACATAGAACAACATGAGTGTTGTGTCATTTTTTGGGATTTTTCGTGGTTTGCCTCGACATTTTTATACATTAACTGAGTTTTCTATGCATTTATGTGCATAATTCAAATTTGAACTACATGCACATGCTCTACTGCATATAAACGGGTTGAAAAATCAAATGCATGTCCTTGGTTGCAACCTTAGGTCCCATGCAAGAAATGGGAATGAATGTCAAACACCTTTGCCACCGTCGCTCGCCCGCTAACATTGAGGTACATGGTGTTAAAATTCTAGTAAATCGAAAACTCGTCTGAAATTCATGAAACTTGACATGCTATCCTGGAACGGCATAAACATGCAGTGGTAAAAATATTGTCCCATTTGGGGCAGGTTGGGGTATAAGCTTTTCACAAACTAGAGCTTCTCGCAACAAGCCTCATGGTTACGGTAGGGAACATCTAACCTTTCTGGACGAAATGATATCCATTGCCTCTTCTTGATTTCAATTTTTTCTCTAGTGTCAACATAGAACAACAGGAGTGTTGTGTTAAATTTTGGAATTTTTCGGGGTTCATTTGGACATTTTTATACATTAATTGAGTTTTCAATGCATTTATGTGCATAATTCAAATTTGAACTACAGGCACATGCTCTAATGCATATAAATTGGTTGAAAATTCAAATATGTGTCCTTGGTTGCATGCTTAGGTCCCATGCGAGAAATGGGAGTGAATGTCAAACACCCTTCCACCTTCACTCGACCGCAAACATTGAGATGCATGGTTTTTAAATTCTAGTAAATTCAAAACTCGTCTGAAATTCATGAAACTTGGCATGCTATCATGGAGCGGCATCAACATGCCGTGGTAAAAAATTTATCCCATTTGAGGCAGGTTTGGTTATAAGCTTCTCACAAACCATAGCTTCTCACAACAAGCCTGATTGTTTCGGTAGGGAACGTGCCACCTTTGGGGACGAAATGATATCCGTTGCCTCTTATTGCTTTCAAAAAAGTTCTAGTGTCAACATAGAACAACAGTGGTGTTGTGTTAAATTTTGGAATTTTTCGGGGTTCGTTTGGACATTTTTACACATTAACTGGGTTTTCTAGGCATTTTATATGAATTGGTTGAAAAATCAAATATGTGTCCTTGGGTGCATGCTTAGGTCCGATGCAAGAAATGGGAATGAATTTCAAACACCAGGGCACTGTTGACTGCCGGCATAACATTGAGATACTTTGTTTTTAAATTCTAGTAAATCCAAAACTCGTATAAAATTCATCAAACTTGGCATGATATCATGGAATGGCACCCGACATGTTGTGCTATTTTTCGTGTCCATTTTGAGAGAAGGCGCACTCGAATAATAGCCAACAAAGGCATTTTGAAACAAATAGTTGCCACTATAACATCTCAAACATTTTGTAAAATTTAAATCGTGTGTGTTCTGTTAACCATTCACGTGACGCCATGACTCACTCTTCTAATGACTAGGAGGTGTCGTGTGGGCAAGTGCTTGACTAAACGGGAGGCGTGCGAGCTGTACTCTGATGCGCAGGCTTAACGAAAGCGTGCGAGCTGTACACCGCGCAAGCTCACTTGGAAGCGAGCCCTTTGACTTCCATGGCCGCTTGTCTTGCTCGCATCCTCTCCATTAATGGCGCCCAAGCTGCAGTTTAATACGGTTTCTAAATATAAAACACTCATCGCAAACGTTTTAGTTAGAACCCGTATGCAAACCGACAACTTCCCTAGGAAGCCTAGCGAAAGTGTGCCGAGCAGGATTTGTGCAACTCTTGATCGCAAACGTTTTAGATAGAACACCCGCATGTAAACCGATAGCTTCCCCAGTAAGCCAAGGGAAAATATGCCAAGCAGGATTTGTGCAACTCTTCATCGCAAACATTTTAGATAGAACACCTGTATGCAAAGTGAGAGCTATGGTCTTCCGCAGTAAGCCAAGGGAAAATTCGTCGCGCTAGATTTGTGCATCTCTTCAAGACAAACGGTTCAGACTGAATAAGGTAAGCGAAGCAAGACTTCGGCGCTAAGCCAAGAGAAAATCTGGCAAGCAGGATTTGTACCTCCCTTCAGCGCAAACGGCTTTGTCGGATGACCCGTGTGCAACCACGTACAGACAATTTGGTAAGATTTGCATATGTAATATTGGGTATATTGCCATTTGTCAAACTGAAAGATTAACATTTGTTGATCTAGTACCATTGCCATTTGTCAACCTTGTAACACTGCAATTTGTCAAAATATGCAGCTAAAAATCACTACCACTATCCAATTTTTGCAACTACAATTCAGTAATTAAGCATAGATTTCATTCATAGATTAAGCAGTCGTTCTTTATACAAACAGGTCAACTCTATAGCTGAACCGACCAAACTTTTCCCCAATTGTTGCCAACCACGTACTGAAATAGCTAGTTCAACTATATATACTAGCTAATTTTAAGTGTGTTGTATAGTTCCACCAAATCAATAGTCAGATGAACTGAACAAAATAGCCCTAAATACTACTACTACGGAGGGGATTTGTACTACTTCCGGTAGCCTCTCCTCTGCCGAGCGTGCTCAGTAAGAGGAAGAGGAGGAGGAGCCTACCGACGAGCTGGACAACTGCAATACGGTGCCTGCCGCTGCTGCACCTTCAGCGACACTCACCTCGAACGCCCTCTAGCGCTCCAGACGACCCCTCTTGAAGCGGCGGGACTTCTCGTAGATCTTCTGATTCCTCGCCTCTTCTTTGGTGTGTGCTGCGGCTACGGCTGCGGTAAGGCTCTTTGCGTGCTCGACGAGGCGCTCCTCCTCCTCCCGCAGGAACTTGATGTAGTGTGCAAGGTCGCTGACGCACGTGCGGGCCTCCACCTCCGCCTCCCGCCTTCGGTATTTTTTATTAGTAACAAGTAAATATTTTGTTTGGAGGTAAGAAACTTGCGATATTGGGTGGCGGAGCGGGTGATGATCCCGGCGGTCGACGGTGGGCTGGCGACCACGGCGGCCGACGATGGGGTGGCGGCCACGACCACCACCTCCTGCCTTCGGGCCGCGGTGGCGGAGCGGATGATGGTCACGGTGGGCGGCAATGGGGTGGCGGCCACGATGGCTGATAACCCACAAGTATAGGGGATGGCAACAGTTTTTGAGGGTAGAGTATTCAACCCAAATTTGCTGATTTGACACAAGGGGAGCCAAAGAATATTCTCAAGTATTAGCAGTTGAGTTGTCAATTCAACCACACCTGAAAGACTTAATATCTGTAGCAAAATATTTAGTAGCAAAGTAGTATGGAAGTAATAGTAACGGTGGCAAAAGTAACACTAGTAGTTTTTGTAGCAATCATAACAGTGGCAACGGAAAAGTAACTAAGCAAAGATCAATATGTGAAAAGCTCGTAGGCAATGGATCAATGATGGATAATTATGTCGAATGTGATTCCTCATACAACAGTTATAATATAGGGTGACACAGAACTAGCTCCAGTTCATCAATGTAATGTAGGCATGTATTCCGAATATAGTCATACGTGCTTATTGAAAAGAACTTGCATGACATCTTTTGTCCTACCCTCCCATGGCAGCGGGGTCCTATTGGAAACTAAGGGATATTAAGGCCTCCTTTTAATAGAGTACCGGACCAAAGCATTAACACTTAGTGAATACATGAACTCCTCAAACTACGGTCATCACCGGGAGTGGTCCCGAGTCACTTCGGGGTTGCCGGATCATAACACATAGTAGGTGACTATTGACTTGCAAGATAGGATCAAGAACTCACATATATTCATGAAAACATAATAGGTTCAGATCTAAAATCATGACACTCGGGCCCTAGTGACAAGCATTAAGCATAACAAAGTCATTGCAACATCAATCTTAGAACATAATGGATACTAGGGATCAAACCCTAACAAAACTAACTCGATTACATGGTAAATCTCATCCAACCCATCACCATCCAGCAAGCCTACGATGAGATTACTCACGCACGGCAGTGAGCATCATGAGATTGGTGATGGAGGATGGTTGATGATGACGATGGCGACGGATTCCCCTCTCCGGAGCCCCGAACGGACTCCAGATCAGCCCTCCCGAGGAAGATTAGGGCTTGGCGGCTGCTCCGTATCGTAAAATGCGATGAATCCTTCTTCCCCATTTTTTCTCCCTGAAAGTGAATATATGGAGTTGGGTTGAGGTCGGTGGAGTCCCAGGGGGCCCACGAGGCAGGGGTGCGCACCCCAGGGGGGCGCCCTGCACCCTCGTGGACAGGGTGTGGGCCCCCTGATGCTAATTCTTTCGCCAGTATTTTTTATTAATTCCAAAACGTGTCTCCATGGATTTTCAGGTCATTCCGAGAACTTTTATTTCTGCACAAAAATAACACCATGGCAGTTCTGCTGAAAACAACGTCAGTCCGGGTTAGTTCCATTCAAATCATGCAAGTTAGAGTCCAAAACAAGGGCAAAAGTGTTTGGAAAAGTAGATACGTTGGAGACGTATCAAGTCCCCCAAGCTTAAACCTTTGCTTGTCCTCAAGCAATTCAGTTGACAAACTGAAAGTGATAAAGAAAAACTTTTACAAACTCTGTTTGATCTTGTTGTTGCAAATATGTAAACCCACCATTCAGGTTTTCAGCAAAGATTATGAACTAACCATATTCACAATAACATTTAGGTCTCATGTTTACTCATATCAATGGCATAATCAACTAGCGAGCAATAATAATAAATCTCGGATGACAACACTTTCTCAAAACAATCATAACATGATATAACAAGATGGTATCTTGCTAGCCCTTTCTGAGACCGCAAAACATAAATGCAGAGCACCCCTGAAGATCAAGGACTGACTAGACATTGTAATTCATGGTAAAAGAGATCCAGTCACAGTCATACTCAACGCAAATTAATAGCAATGCATGCGAATGACAGTGGTGCTCTCCAACTGGTGCTTTTTAATAAGAGGATGATGACTCAACATAAAAGTAAATAGATAAGCCCTTCGCAGAGGGAAGCAGGGATTTGCAGAGGTGCCAGAGCTCGAGTTTTGAAACAGAGATAAATAATATTTTGAGTTGCATACTTTCATTTTCAACATAACAACCAAGAGATCTCGATATCTTCCATGCTACACACATTATAGGCGGTTCCCAAACAGAATGGTAAAGTTTATACTCCCCCACCACCAACAAACATCAATCCATGGCTTGTCCGAAACAACGGGTGCCTCCAACTAACAATAATCCTGGGGGAGTTTTGTTTGCAATTATTTTGATTTGATTTGAGCATGGGACTGGGCATCACGGTTACCGGCCATTTTCTCATGAATGATGAGCAGAGTCCACTCATCGTGAGAATAACCCACCTAGCATGGAAGATATAGACAGCCGATACATGAGCTATTCGAGCATACAAAACAGAATTTCATTTGAAGGTTTAGAGTTTGGCACATACAAATTTACTTGGAACGGCGGGTAAATATCGCATATAGGAAGGTATGGTGGACTCATATGGAACAACTTTGGGGTTTATGGAAGTGGATGCACAAGCAGTATTCCCGCTTAGTACAAGTGAAGGCTAGAAAGAGACTGATAAGCGACCAACTAGAGAGCGACAACAGTCATGAACATGCATTAAGATTAATCAACAATGAGTGCAAGCATGAGTAGGATATAAATCACCATGAACATAAATATCATGGAGGCAATGTTGATTTTGTTTCAACTACATGCGTGAACATGTGCCAAGCCAAGCCACTCGAATCATTCAAAGGAGGATACCACCCTATCATACCACATCACAACCATTTTAATAGCATGTTGGCACGCAAGGTAAACCATTATAAGCTCCTGATACGTCTCCAACGTATCTATAATTTTTTATTGTTCCATGCTATTATATTATCCATCTAGGATGTTTTATATGCATTTATATGCTATTTTATTTATTTTTGGGACTAACCTATTAACCTAGAGCCCAGTGCCAGTTCCTGTTTTTTCCTTGTTTTTGAGTATCGCAGAAAAGGAATACCAAACGGAGTCCAATTGATGTGCCAATTTTTGATGATTTTTATGGACCAAAAGAAGCCCCCGGAGTAAAAGAGTTGGGACAGAAGAGTCTCGAGCCGTCCATGAGGGTGGGGGGGCGCCCTACCCCCTGGGCGCGTCCCCCTATCTCATGGACGACTCGGAGACCCCCCCTGACGTGAGACCTACCCCAAAAATTCCTATAAATACAGAAACCTCCAGAAAATAACCTAGATCAGGAGTTCCGCCGCCGCAAGCCTCTGTAGCCACCAAAAACCAATCGGGACCCTGTTCCGGCACCCTGCCGGAGGGGGGATCCCTCACCGGTGGCCATCTTCATCATCCCGGCGCTCTCCATGACGAGGAGGGAGTAGTTCACCCTCGGGGCTGAGGGTATGTACCAGTACCTATGTGTTTGATCTCTCTCTCGTGTTCTTGATTTGGCACGATCTTGATGTATCGCAAGCTTTGCTATTATAGTTGTATCTTATGATGTTTCTCCCCCTCTACTCTCTTGTAATGGATTGAGTTTTCCCTTTGAAGTTATCTTATCGGATTGAGTCTTCAAGGATTTGAGAACACTTGATGTATGTCTTGCATGTGCTTCTCTGTGGTGACAAAGGGATATTCACATGATCTACTTGATGTATGTTTTGGTGATCAACTTGCGGGTTCAGTGACCTTGTGAACTTATGCATAGGGGTTGGCACACGTTTTCGTCATGACTCTATGGTAGAAACTTTGGGGCACTCTTTGAAGTTCTTTGTGTTGGTTGAATAGATGAATCTGAGATTGTGTGATGCATATCGTATAATCATACCCATGGATACTTGAGCTGACATTGGAGTATCTAGGTGACATTAGGGTTTTGGTTGATTTTTGTCTTAAGGTGTTATTCTAGTACGAACTCTAGGATAGATCGAACGAAAAGAATAGCTTCGTGTTATTTTATTACGGACGCTTGAATAGATCGATCAGGAAGGATAACTTTGAGGTGGTTTCGTACCCTACAATAATCTCTTAGTTTGTTCTCCACTATTAGTGACTTTGGAGTGACTCTTTGTTGCATGTTGAGGGATAGTTATATGATCCAATTATGTTATTATTGTTGAGAGAACTTGCACTAGTAAAAGTATGAACCCTAGGTCTTGTTTCAACGCATTGCAATACCGTTTGTGCTCACTTTTATCATTAGTTACCTTCTTGTTTTTATATTTTCAGATTACAAAAACCTATATCTACCATCCATATTGCACTTGTATCAGCATCTCTTCGCTGAACTAGTGCACTGATACAATTACCATTGTATTGGGTGTGTTGGGGACACAAGAGACTCTTTGTTATTTGGTTGGAGGGTTGTTTGAGAGAGACCATCTTCATCCTACGCCTCCCACAGATTGATAAACCTTAGGTCATCCACTTGAGGGAAATTTGCTATTGTCCTACAAACCTCTGCACTTGGAGGCCCAACAACGTCTACAAGAAGAAGGTTGTGTCGTAGACATCAAGCAATTTCTGGCGCCGTTGCCGGGGAGGTGAGTGCTTGAAGGTATATCTTTAGATCTTGCAACCGAATCATTTAGTTTCTTGTTTTATCACTAGTTTAGTTTATAAAAGAAAACTACAAAAAGAAAATGGAATTGAGGGTGCCTCATATGCTGCATCTTTTTAATGTCTTTTGTGAAAATAAGGATTTCGATAATTGTGCCAAAGTTTTAGAAGAAGAATGCATTAAAATGTTTGGCACTAAATATTTGAATGATGAGCATGATTGCAATGTTGTTAGTATGAATTCTTTGAGTATCCATGATGCTAATGATATGCAAAGCCACAAGCTTGGGGATGCTACGTTTGATGAAGATGATACTTTTAATCCCCCAAGTTTTGATGAGAATATTTATTATGATGAAAGCATGCCTCCTATTTATGATGATTATATTGATGAAAGTGGATTTGGAGAGGTCATGACTTTATTTAGTGATGAATCCACTATTTCGGAAGAGGTTCCAATTGATTATGAGAACAAAGTTGCTATCTATGATGATTATTGTGATGACATGTATGCTATAAAGAATAATGATAACCATGAAGCTTGTCATCATGATTTTAATTTTCAATTGGATTATGCTTCACATGATAGTTATTTTGTTGAGTTTGCTCCCACTACTATTCCGAATGAGAAGAATTTTGCTTATGTGGAGAGTAGTAAATTTTCTATGCTTGTAGATCATGAAAAGAATGCTTTATGTGATGGTTATATTGTTGAATTCATTCATCATGCTACTAAAAATTATTATGAGGGAGGAATATATGCTTGTAGGAATTGCAATAATATCAAGTTTCCTCTCTATGTGCTTAAAATCTTGAAGTTATGCTTGTTTTGCTTTCCTATGCTAGTTGATTCTTGTTCCCATAAATTATTTACTCACAAAATCCCTATGCATAGGAAGTGGGTTAAACTTAAATTTGCTAGTCATATTCTTCATGATGCTCTCTTTATGTTTCAATTCTTATCTTTTATGTGAGCATCATTGAAATCATCATGCCTAGCTAGGGGCGTTAAACGTTAGCGCTTGTTGGGAGGCAACCCAATTTTATTTTAGTTATTTGCCTTTTGCTCCTGTTTAGTAATAAATAATTCATCTAGCCTCTGTTTAGATGTGGTTTTATTGTTTTAGTTAATATTTGTGCCAAGTAGAACCTTTGGGAGACTTGGGTGAAGTCTTTGCGATCTTGCTGTAAAAAAATAGAAACTTTTGCGCTCATGAGATTATCTGCCTTTTTTTACTGGAGAGTGATTTTAGGTTGATTCTTTTTGTAGATGATTAATAGACAAATTCCTCAAGTCCACCAATTTATTTCAGAAATTTTGGAGTTACAGACGTGTTCGAATGATACAGATTACCACAGACCGTTCTGTTTTTGACAGATTCTGTTTTCATTGTGTTGTTTGCTTATTTTGATGAATCTATGAGTAGTATCGGAGGGTATGAACCATAGAGAAGTTGGAATACATTATATATTACACCAATATGAATTTATAATGATTTCACAACAGTACCTAAGTGGTGATTTATTTTCTTATACTAACGGAGCTTACGAGTTTTCTGTTGAGTTTTGTGTTGTGAAGTTTTCAAGTTTTGGGTAAAGATTCGATGGACTATGGAATAAGGAGTGGCAAGAGCCTAAGCTTGGGGATGCCCAAGGCACCCCAAGGTAATATTCAAGGACAACCAAGAGCCTAAGCTTGGGTATGCCCCGGAAGGCATCCCCTCTTTCGTCTTCGTTCATCGGTAACTTTACTTGGAGCTATATTTTTATTCACCACACGATATGTGTTTTGCTTGGAGCGTCATTTTATTTTATTTTGTTTTGCTTGCTGTTTAAATAAAATACCAAGATCTGAAATTCTTAAATGTTAGAGAGTCTTCACGTAGTTACATAATTATTCAATTACTCCTTGATCTTCACTATATCTTCCGGAGTAGTTTGTCGTTCGCTCTAGTGCTTCACTTATATCTTTTTAGAGCACAGCGGTGGTTTTATTTTTAAGAAATAGATGAACTCTTATGCTTCACTTATATTATTTTGAGAGTCTTAAACAGCATGGTAATTTGCTTTGGTTACGAATTTAGTCCTAATATGATGGGCATTCAAGATGGGTATAATAAAAACTTTCATATAGAGTGCATTAAAAACTATGAGAAGTTTGATACTTGATAATTGTTTTGAGATATAAAGATGGTGATATTAGAGTTGTGCTAGTTGAGTAATTGTGAAATTGAGAAATACTTGTGTTGAGGTTTGCAAGTCCCGTAGCATGCACGTATGGTAACCGTTGTGTGACAAATTTGAAGCATGATGTGTTCTTTGATTGCTTTCGTTATGAGTGGCGGTAGGGGACGAGCGTCTTTTCCTACCAATCTATCCCCCTAGGAGCATGCGCGTAGTGCTTGGTTTTGATGACTTGTAGATTTTTGCAATAAGTATGTGAGTTCTTTACGACTAATGTTGAGTGCATGGATTATACGCACTCTCACCCTTCCATCATTGCTAGCCTCTTCGGTACCGTGCATTGCCCTTTCTCACCTCGAGAGTTGGTGCAAACTTCGCCGGTGCATCCAAACCCCGTGATATGATACGCTCTATCACACATAATCCTCCTTATATCTTCCTCAAAACAGCCACCATACCTACCTATTATGGCATCCCATAGCCATTACGAGATACATTGCCATGCAACTTCCACCGTTCCGTTTATTATGACACACTTTATCATTGTCATATTGCCTTGCATGATCATGTAGTTGACATCGTATTTGTGGCAAAGCCACCATTCATAATTTTTCATACATATCACTCTTGATTCATTGCACATCCCGGTACACCGCCGGAGGCATTCACATAGAGTCATATTTTTGTTCTAAGTATCGAGTTGTAATTCTTGAGTTGTAAGTAAATAAAAGTGTGATGATCATCATTATTAGAGCATTGTCCCAGTGAGGAAAGGATGATGGAGACTATGATTCCCACACAAGTCGGGATGAAACTCCGGACGAAAAAAAAGAGGCCATAAAAAAGAGAGAGAAGGCCCAAACAAAAAATAATAAAAAATATAAAAAATGAGAGAAAAAGAGAGAAGGGGCAATGCTACTATCCGTTTACCACACTTGTGCTTCAAAATAGCACCATGATCTTCATGCTAGAGAGTCTCCTATGTTGTCACTTTCATATACTAGTGGGAATTTTTCATTATAGAACTTGGCTTGTATATTCCAACGATGGGCTTCCTCAAAATGCCCTAGGTCTTCGTGAGCAAGCAAGTTGGATGCACACCCACTTAGTTTCTTTTGTTGAGCTTTCATACATTTATAGCTCTAGTGCATCCATTGCATGGCAATCCCTACTCCTCGCATTGACATCAATTGATGGGCTTCTCCATAGCCCGTTGATTAGCCGCGTCGATGTGAGACTTTCTCCCTTTTTGTCTTCTCCTTATAACCTCCATCAACATATTCTATTCCACCTACAGTGCTATGTCCATGGCTCGCGCTCATATATTGCATGAAAGTTGAAAAAGTTTGAGAATACTAAAGTATGAAACAATTTCTTGGCTTGTCGTCGGGGTTGTGCATGATGGGAGCATTTTGTGTGACGAAAATGAAGCATGGCCAAACTATATGATTTTGTAGGGATGAGCTTTCTTTGGCTATGTTATTTTGAGAAGACATAATTGCTTGGTTAGTATGCTTGAAGTATTATTGTTTTTATGTCAGTATTAAACTTTTGTCTTGGATCTTTCGGATCTGAACATTCATGCCACAATAAGGAAAATTACATTGAAAATTATGTTAGGTAGCATTCCACATCAAAAATTCTATTTTTATCATTTACCTACTCGAGGATGAGGAGGAATTAAGCTTGGGGATGCTTGATACGTCTCCAACGTATCTATAATTTTTTATTGTTCCATGCTATTATATTATCCATCTAGGATGTTTTATATGCATTTATATGCTATTTTATATGATTTTTGGGACTAACCTATCAACCTAGAGCCCAGTGCCAGTTTCTGCTTTTTTCCTTGTTTTTGAGTATCGCAGAAAAGGAATACCAAACGGAGTCCAATTGACATGCCAATTTTTGATGATTTTTTATGGACCAAAACAAGCCCCCGGAGTAAAAGAGTTGGGCCAGAAGAGTCTCGGGCCGTCCAGGAGGGTGGGGGGCGCGCCCTACCCCCCTGGGCGCGTCCCCCTATCTCATGGACAACTCGGAGACCCCCCTGATGTGAGACCTATGCCAAAAATTCCTATAAATACAGAAACCTCTAGAAAATAACCTAGATCGGGAGTTCCGCCGCCACAAGCCTCTGTAGCCACCAAAAACCAATCGGGACCCTGTTCCGGCACCCTGCCGGAGGGGGGATCCCTCACCGGTGGCCATCTTCATCATCCCGGCGCTCTCCATGACGAAGAGGGAGTAGTTCACCCTCGGGGCTGAGGGTATGTACCAGTAGCTATGTGTTTGATCTCTCTCTCTCTCTCCCGTGTTCTTGATTTGGGACGATCTTGATGTATCGCGAGCTTTGCTACTATAGTTGGATCTTATGATGTTTCTCCCCCTCTACTCTCTTGTAATGGATTGAGTTTTCCCTTTGAAATTATCTTATCGGATTGAGTCTTTAAGGATTTGAGAACACTTGATGTATGTCTTGCATGTGCTTATCTGTGGTGACAATGGGATATTCACGTGATCTACTTGATGTATGTTTTGGTGATCAACTTGCGGGTTCAGTGACCTTGTGAACTTATGCATAGGGGTTGGCACACGTTTTCGTCATGACTCTATGGTAGAAACTTTGGGGCACTCTTTGAAGTTCTTTGTGTTGGTTAAATAGATGAATCTGAGATTGTGTGATGCATATCGTATAATCATACCCACGGATACTTGAGGTGACATTAGGGTTTTGGTTGATTTGTGTCTTAAGGTGTTATTCTAGTACGAACTCTAGGATAGATCGAACGGAAAGAATAGCTTCGTGTTATTTTACTACGGACGCTTGAATAGATCGATCAGAAAGGATAACTTTGAGGTGGTTTCGTACCCTACAATAATCTCTTCGTTTGTTCTCCGCTATTAGTGACTTTGGAGTGACTCTTTGTTGCATGTTGAGGGATAGTTATATGATCCAATTATGTTACTATTGTTGAGAGAACTTGCATTAGTGAAAGTATGAACCCTAGGCCTTGTTTCAACGCATTGCAATACCATTTGTGCTCACTTTTATCATTAGTTACCTTGCTGTTTTTATATTTTCAGATTACAAAAACATATATCTACCATCCATATTGCACTTGTATCACCATCTCTTCGCCGAACTAGTGCACCTATACAATTTACCATTGTATTGGGTGTGTTGGGGACACAAGAGACTCTTTGTTACTTGGTTGCAGGGTTGTTTGAGGGAGACCATCTTCATCCTATGCCTCCCACGGATTGATAAACCTTAGGTCATCCACTTGAGGGAAATTTGCTACTGTCCTACAAACCTCTGCACTTGGAGGCCCAACAACGTCTACAAGAAGAAGGTTGTGTAGTAGACATCAGCTCCTAGCTAATTAAGCATGGCATGAGCAACTATAATCTCTAATCTTTATTGCAAACATGTTTCATTCATAATAAGCTGAATCAGGAACGATGAACTAATCATATTTACAAAAACAAAATAGGTCGAGTTCATACCAGCTTCTCTCATGTCAATCAGTCCATCATATATCGTCATTATTGCCTTTCACTCACACGACCGAATGGTGTGGATAATAATAATAGTGCACGTGCATTGGACTAAGCTGGAATATGCAAGCGTTCAATACAAGGGAGAAGACAAGGTAATATGGGCTCTTTGTTAAATCAACAATAATGCATATGAGAGCCATTCAACATTTTCATCATGATCTTCTCCTCTCGACCCCAAAAGAATAAGAAAAGAAATAAAACTATTTACACTGGAAAGCTCCCAACAAGCAAAAGAAGAACAAGAAATATTTTTGGGTTTTTTTAATTACTACTACTACAGGCATGGAAAGTAAACTAGCTAAAAGCTAAAACTAATTTTTTTGGTTTTTCTTAAGGTTTTCAAACACACAAGATGAAGACTTGGAAAACAAAATAAACTAGCATGGATAGTACAATGAAAAAGTATGAGCACCGACAACTAGAATGAGTGTGTGAACATGAATGTAATGTCGGTGAGAAATACGTACTCCCCCAAGCTTAGGATTTTGGCCTAAGTTGGTCTATGGCCACTGCTGGCCTGGCGGATATCCAAAGTTGTAGCTGGGGTCATACTGAGAAGCAGCAACTACTACCTGAAGAGCTGCAGCTTGGAGGTGAGCTGGCTCCGTCATCCTCTCATACTCGTTCGCCTCCTCCCTGGTTATAACATATCTCCTTTGTGCCTGAAAGTTAAAGAAAGTAGGAGTAGGGAGGGCAACATGGACAGTGCGCTGTCTGTCAAAGATTAGTCGGTACTGGAGGAACTGTTCATTCCTCTCAAGAAACTGATGGTGCACCATAGCACTATAATGTAGATAAGCAGGAGGAAACTTCATATCATTTCCATGTATGGGTACACCAAGATAATTAGCTACACGAGTTGAATAAATCCCTCCAAACAAATCTCCACTTGTACCGTTAAGATGCAACCTTCGTGCAACAGTGGCCCCCAAGTTATATTGTTTATCGCCTAATACCGCACTCTTGAGGACACTAAGATCTAGAACGCACAAGTGACAAGCCTCATATTTACCGTTAATGCATCTACCTATAAAGAGAGCAAAATAATGTATGGAAGGGAAATGAACGCTCCCTATGGTAGCTTGTGTGATTTCCCTAGATTCCCCCACAGTGATACTAGCAAGAAAGTCTTTATACTCAGATTTGCGAGGTTCTCTAACATTGCCCCACTGCGGGAGTTTACAAGCAGTATTAAAATCTTCTAGGTCCATGGTATATGATTTATCATAAAGATCAAATAAAACAGTGTGAGAATTGCGCGAGGATGTAAATTTAAACCTCCTCACAAAGGAATTAGTTAGGTAGTGGTACTGAAGGCACTTATCTGACACGAAGTCCTCAAGATCAGCATTACGCACATACGTGTCAAATTCATCCTTGATGCCTGCCTGGACCATAAACTCCTCTGACGGCCATTCACAAGACAGCACATGAGCTTCCCTCAGTGGTTCATCGTCTGGCTCACGTATCGCGAGCCTTGGTTCTTGCTTCCTTGAGGAACCACCTTGATACATTTTCCTAAACATTTTTCTTTCTCTGAAAAATTTCTGAAATTTTAGTGACTCAAAATAAAAGTGAACCAAACTCAACAAGATTGATATCAACTACTCCCACAAGTGCCTAGAGGCTAAATCATGCATTAAAACTACTTTGGACCATATAAATTTGACATGCAAGCTCAAGAACAGGGTCACCTAGGCAGCAAAAAATTGCAATAAATAAAGCACTAGAACAAAAACTAATTGGACCAATGGAGGAGTCACATACCGAAGAACAATCCCCCAAAACAGTTTGCTGAATGGAGCTTTGAGCAAAGAGATCGAAAATGGCAGCAAGATGAGCTAGAACACGAGTTTGAGCTATGGGAGGATTTTTTCTGGAGGAAGACGAAGTGAGTGGGTGCTGGAATAAGTGGAGGGGGTCCACGTGGGGCCCACGAGGCAGGGGAGCGCCCGAGGGGGGTGGGCGCACCCTGTGCCCTCGTGGCCAAATAATGGGTCCCCCTCGTGTGTTCTCAGTGCCAGAAATTCTTAAATATTCTACAAAAAATCATATATCATTTTCAGGACATTTGGAGAACTTTTATTTTTGGGGTATTTTTTATTGCAAGGATAATTCAGAAAATAGACAGAAAATACTATTTTTGCTTTATTTAATCTAAATAATAGAAAGTAAAAGGAGGGCACATAGAGTTGTTCTTTGTAACTTCATCTATCTCATGCTCATCAAAAGGAATCCACTAACAAGGTTGATCAAGTCTTGTTAACAAACTCTTTCCGAATAACATGAAACAGGAGAGTTTTCGAATAACAGTAGGTTACCTCAACGGGGATATGCATGTCCCCAACAATAAGAATATCATATTTCTTCTTGACAGTAGGAAGAGGGAATTCAAAACCTCCAATAGTAATCGTTGAAAATTTTCCAATAGAATTGATACTGTGGACTTGAGGTTGTTTCCTCGGAAAGTGTACCGTATGCTCATTACCATTAACATGAAAAGTGACATTGCCTTTGTTGCAATCAATAAAGCCCCTGCAGTATTCAAAAAGGGTCTACCAAGGATAATCGGCATACTATCTTCCTCAGGAATATCAAGAATAACAAACTCCGTTAAAATAGTAACGTTTGCAACCACAACAGGCACATCCTCACAATACCGACAGGTATAGCAGTTGATTTATCGGCCATTTGCAAAGATATTTCAGTAGGTGTCAACTTATTCAAATCAAGTCTACGATATAAAGAGAGAGGCATAACACTAACACCGGCTCCAAGATCACATAAAGCAGTTTTAACATAGTTTCTTTTCATGGAGCATGGTATAGTTGGTATTCCGGAATCTCCTAGTTTCTTTGGTATTCCACCTTTAAAAGTATAATTGGCAAGCATGGTGGAAATTTCAGCTTCCGGTATCTTTCTTTTATTTGTAACAATATCTTTCATATACTTAGCATAAGGATTCATTTTAAGCATATCAGTCAAACGCATACGCAAAAAGATAGGTCTAATCATTTCAGCAAAGCGCTCAAAATCCTCATCATCCTTTTTCTTGGATGGTTTAGGAGGAAAAGGCATGGGTTTCTGAACCCATGGTTCTCTTTCTTTACCGTGCTTCCTAGCAACGAAGTCTCTCTTATCATAACGTTGATTCTTTGATTGTGGGTTATCAAGATCAAAAGCGGGTTCAATCTCTACATCGTTGTTATTGCTAGGTTGAGCATCAACATGAACATCATCATTATCACTAGGTTTATGTTCATTACCAGATTGTGTTTGAGCATCAGAAATAGAAATATCATTGGGATTCTCAGGTGTGTCAACAACAGGTTCACTAGAAGCATGCAAAGTCCTATCATTTTTCTTTTTCTTCTTCTTAGAAGGACTAGGCGCATCAACATTAGTTCTCTGAGAATCTTTCTCAACTCTCTTAGGGTGGCCCTCAGGATACAAAGGTTCCTGAGTCATTCTACCCCCTCTAGTCATAACTCTAACAACATTATCATTTTTCTTATTATTTAATTCATTAAGCAAATCATCTTGTGCTTTAAGCACTTGTTCTACTTGAGTGGTAACCATAGAAGCATGTTTACTAATAAGTTTAAGGTCACCTTTAACTCTAGACATATAATCACTCAAGTGTTCAATCATATAAGCATTACGTTTCAATTGTCTACCAACATAAGCATTGAAGTTTTCTTGTTTAACAATAAAATTATCAAACGCATCCAAACATTGGCTAGCAGACTTATTATGAGGAATATCACCTTCATCAAATCTATAGAGAGAATTTACCTTTACTACCTGTGTCGGGTTATTAAGACCATGTATTTCTTCAATAGGTGGTAAATTCTTAACATCTTCATCTTTAATACCTTTTTCTTTCATAGATTTCTTTGCCTCTTGCATATCTTCAGGACTGAGAAATAGAATACCCCTTTTCTACGGAGTTGGCTTAGGAGTTGGTTCAGCAAGTGTCCAATCATTATCATTACTCAATATATTATTGAATAGAAATTCAGCTTGCTCAACAGTTCTTTCCCTGAAAACACAACCAGCACAACTATCCAGGTGGTCTCTGGAACCATCAGTTGGTCCATTATAAAAGATATCAAGTATTTCATTTTTCTTGAGAGGGTGATCAGGCAAAGCATTAAGTAATCGGAGAAGCCTCCCCCAAGCTTGTGGGAGACTCTCTTCTTCAATTTGCACAAAATTAAATATTTCCCTTAAGGCAGCTTGTTTCTTATGAGCGGGGAAATATTTAGCAGAGAAGTAATAAATCATATCCTGGGGACTACGCACACAACCATGAGCAAGAGAATTAAACCATGTTTTAGCATCACCCTTTAATGAGAACGGAAATAACTTAAGGATATAGTAGTAACGATTCTTTTCCTCATGAGTGAATAGGGTGGCTATATCATTCAATTTAGTAAGATGTGCCACAACAATTTCATATTCGTAGCTATAAAAAGGATCATATTCAACCAAAGAAAAATTAACTCAGGATCGACAGAGAAATCATAATCCTTGTCAGAAATACAGATAGGTGAAGTAGCAAAAGCAGGGTCATATTTCATTCTAGCATTCAAAGACTTTTCTTTCATCTTAGCTAACAGTTTCTTAAGATCATATCTATCTTTGCAAGCAAAAAGGTCTCTAGCGGTATCTTCATCCATAACATAACCTTCAGGCACATCAGGCAATTCATATCTAGGGGGATAATCTTCATCATCACTTTCATCAATATTATCTGTTTCAATAATTTCATTCTCTCTAACCCTAGCAAGTTGTTCATCAAGAAATTCACCTAATGGCACAGTATTATCAAGCATAGAAGTAGTTTCATCATAAGCATCATGCATAGCAGATGTGGCATCATCAATAACATGCGACATATCAGAATCAATAACAGGTGTAGGTGTCGCAAATTTACTCATAACAAAAGGTGAATCAAGTGCAGAGCTAGATGGCAGTTCCTTACCTCACCTCGTAGTTGAGGGAAAAATCTTGGTTCTTTCATCTTTCAAGTTCCTCATAGTGATCAACAGATATAAATCCCAAGTGACTCAAAGAATAGAGCTATCCTCCCCGGCAACGGCGCCAGAAAATAGTCTTGGTAACCCACAAGTATAGGGGATCGCAACAGTTTTCGAGGGTAGAGTATTCAACCCAAATTTATTGATTCAACAAAAGGGGAGCCAAAGAATATTCTCAAGTATTAGCAGTTGAGTTGTCAATTCAAGCACACCTGAAAGACTTGATATCTGCAGCAAAATATTTAGTAGCAAAGTAGTATGGAAGTAACGGTAATGGTGGCAAAAGTAACAGTAGTAGTTTTTGTAGCACTCGTAACAGTGGCAACGGAAAAGTAACTAAGCAAAGATCAATATGTGAAAAGCTCGCAGGCAATGGATCAATGATGGATAATTATGTCGGATGCGATTCCTCATACAACAGTTATAACATAGGGTGACACAGAACTAGCTCCAGTTCATCAATGTAATGTAGGCATGTATTCTGAATATAGTCATACGTGCTTATGGAAAAGAACTTGCATGACATCTTTTGTCCTACCCTCCTGTGGCAGCGGGGTCCTATTGGAAACTAAGGGATATTAAGGCCTCCTTTTAATAGAGTACCGGACCAAAGCATTAACACTTAGTGAATACATGAACTCCTCAAACTACGGTCATCACCGCGAGTGGTCCCGATTATTGTCACTTCGGGGTTGCCGGATCATAACACATAGTAGGTGACTATTGACTTGCAAGATAGGATCAAGAACTGACATATATTCATGAAAACATAATAGCTTCAGATCTGAAATCATGGCACTCGGGCCCTAGTGACAAGCATTAAGCATAGCAAAGTCATAGCAACATCAATCTTAGAACATAATGGATACTAGGGATCAAACCCTAACAAAACTAACTCGATTACATGGTAAATCTCATCCAACCCATCACCGTCCAGCAAGCCTACGATGAGATTACTCACGCACGGCAGTGAGCATCATGAAATTGGTGATGGAGGATGGTTGATGATGACAATGGCGATGGATTCCCCTCTCCGGAGCCCCGAACAGACTCCAGATCATCCCTCCCGAGGAAGATTAGGGCTTGGTGGCGGCTCCTAAAACATGATGAATCCTTCTTACCGATTTTTTTCTCCCCAAAAGTGAATATATGGAGTTGGGGTTGAGGTCGGTGGAGTCCCAGGGGGGCCACGAGGCAGGGGGCGCCCTGCACCCTCGTGGACAGGGTGTGGGCCCCCTGATGCTGATTCTTTCGCTAGTATTTTTTATTAATTCCAAAATGTGTCTCCGTGGATTTTCATGTCATTCCGAGAACTTCTATTTCTGCACAAAAATAACACCATGGCAGTTCTGCTGAAAACAGCGTCAGTCCGGGTTAGTTCCATTCAAATCATGCAAGTTAGAGTCCAAAACAAGGGCAAAAGTGTTTGGAAAAGTAGATACATTGGAGACGTATCAACAGCCACCACCCGCCTTCGGGCCACGGCGGCGGAGCAGGTGATGGCCCTGGCTTTCCACGGTGGTGTGGCGGCCACGGTGGAAGACGGTGGTGTGGCGGCAACGGCGACTGGCAACACCTGCCGATGGGCAGCAACGGCGGAGCGTGTGGTGGGTATTCCGCGCACAGCCAATAGGGATGCCACGCGCACTACACTACGTCGGGGACTCCACCGCCGCCGTGGTGTAGCCTCCCAGCTGGAGCTGTCCTCTGATGACGGCGGAGTGGCTAAGCGACGACGATGGACCGGTGCCATTCACAATTGTTGGAGAAGCAGAAGAGATAAGCTACAGGGAGGGAGGGTAAAATGCGACGCAGGACTCGTCGACCATGAGGGTTTATATAGTAGGTTGGTAAGCATTGGGATTTTGGGGGATTTCACCGAGTCGGGCGGGAACCTGCGCGGTTGCGCGGGAACGGGCTCACCACCGTTTGGCCAAAAGAGCCCCCCCCCCCCCCGCACTGCTCAAGCTTGCGCTCGAAGCCGTCTGCGGCAGCGGGGTGACAAGACGTGCGAGAGGAGGACGAAAGGACACGTACACATACGGTTAATCAAAAAACGGTTGGGATTTAATTACCTACTATACCCCCGTCCTGGTTTATAAGTAGGATTTAACTAATAAAATACAAATGCATGTCGCCAAAGATTATATCATTGGATTCGTATTTGAACATAGTTTCCAATTATATAATTTTTGTAACATGCATTAACATTTTGTTGGTTAAATTTAAGGTTAAAATATGGCATAGAATATAAAGGGGCTAAATAGGCCAAGACGGCAGTAGTAGCACATGGCCGCTCTCTACGCAGCGACGCAACTGTCGGCCGGCTTGTAGACAACCATTTCGCGTGTTCAACTGCTCTATGCGTGTGGTTGTTTGCGGTTGAGGCGGACGCGACGCGCTCTGCTCTCGCATCCCTCCGGGCACTCTGCCCTCGTCCCTCCATGCGCGCTGCCAGTGTTTGGGGCCGGCGCATGATCATGCATGTTCATGTGCATATGGTTCCATCGGGTGCGGCGCGACGATGCAGTTACCCATTGCAAAAACTGCCATGCGGACGCGCCGAGAATCCAGGACGCCCGGCCCCCATTTATTCCTGCGGCCATTTACCTTCATCTCTCGCGCCACACGACACAATAAGCACACCCACGTCGACACATACAGAGAGGACATCCAGCGGTTCCAATGGCGCTCCCAGCGGCTGGCGACGACAACGGCGGGCAGTTCACCACGCATCACGTAGTTGACACTCGCGTGAGGGGGAAGGTACTCTCGGTGGTGTACATGAACGATCTGGTCTAGGTGGAGAGCTCCATCCAGACTATGGAGCAGTTGCTTGCTGAGGACAAGTACCAAGTGTTCGGCTTCCACCTCGAGTACACCATCGGTCGTGCCGGGCACGATCGGTTGCCGTCGCCCAGTTGTGCGTGGGACATGACCTCCTCGTCTACCACTACCACCTGGCCACAAGGCCTTGCGAGCGCTTCTCCAGGTTTATCAATAGCTCCGACTACAGTTTCACTACGGTGGACAGCACCAATGATCTAAAAGCGCTCAAGGTTTCGGGCTTGAAATGCCAGAATCTTGTTAACATCCAGGACCACTACAAGGTCTGGGGCAGCAACAACAACAAACAAAACTCCCTGGTTGACCTCGCCTCAGCCATCATCGAGCCCTACTATATGAAGATGAAGGATGAGAGCAAGAAGGACAAGAACGCCTGGCACAGTGTCTGGCAAGAGAGACCGGATGAACAACACGTCTAGTATGTAGCCAAGGACGCGTACACAAGCTATGAGATGTACATGCAGATCATTAACATGAGGGAGTGTCTTGTTCCTGTCCCAGACGAGGGATCAAGCCATAGAGCAGTGGCGGCAGCGTCACAAGAAGTAGATGACTAGACGACCGTTTCTCCTAGTTTAGAATGCATACAATTGTTTATTGAGGTGTATGCGAATGATGTGTATAGTAACTTATGTAATTGGATGTTTATTTCAGTTTTATATATATATATATATATATATATATATATATATATATATATATATATGTTATTCTTCTGTAGACAGAGAAAATCACACGGCTTATTAGCAACAATCGTCTGTGTTATTATTGGCCTTTGCACATATTTCTGATTACGGACCTGTTTGCCGCGTAACACACACATCTTGTTCAGTTGAACCATTTCTATCGTGTTGCCTAATCACACATAGTTCATCCTAGTGAACTGTATGTCGTATATCGCACACACCCTCATCTGGTTGTCTATCTCTGTTGTTCTGTGATACGTCTCCGTCGTATCTACAATTTTTGATTGTTCCATGCCAATATTCTACAACTTTTACATACTTTTGGCAACAATTTATATGATTTTCTTGGACTAACATATTGATCAAGTGCCCAGTGCGAGTTCCTGTTTGTTGCATGTTTTTTGTTTCGCAGAAAATCCATATCAAACGGAGTCCTAACGGGATAAAAACTTACGGAGATTTTTTTGGAATATATGTGAATTTTGGGAATTGGAATCAATGTGAGACGATGCCCGAGGTGGCGACAACGCAGGGGGCGCGCCCCAGGGGGGTAGGGCGCGCCCTGGGCCCTTGTGGCCACTCCGTTGGTGCCCTTCTTTGGCCGCAGGAAAGCTAATATCCGGATAAAAATCGTGTTAAAATTTCAGCCCAATCGGAGTTACGGATCTTCGGGAATTTAAGAAACAGTGAAAAGCCAGAATCTGGGAGCGCAGAAACAGAAGGAAACAGAGAGAGAGAGAGAGATCCAATCTCGGAGGGGCTCTCGCCCCTCCGCTGCCATGGAAGCCAAGGACCAGAGGGGGAAGCCTCCTCCCATCTAGGGGAGGTCAAGGAAGAAGAAGAAGGGGGGCTCTCTCCCCCTCTCTCCCGGTGGCGCCGGAACGCCGCCGGGGCTATCATCGTGACGGCGATCTGCACCAACAACTTCGTCGTCATCATCACCAACTCTCTCTCCCCCTCTATGCAGCGGTGTACCACCTCTTCTCCCCGCTGTAATCTCTACTTAAACTTGGTGCTCAATGATATATATTATTTCCCAATGATGTATGGCTATCCTATGATGTTTGAGTAGATCCGTTTTGTCCTATGGGTTGATTGATGATCGTGATTGGTTTGATTTGCATGTTTTATTATTGGTGATGTCCTATGGTGCTCTCCGTGTCGCGCAAGTGTGAGGAATTCCCGCTGTAGGGTTTGCAATATGTTCATGATTTGCTTATGGTGGGTGGCGTGAGTGACAGAAGCACAGACCCGAGTAAGTAGGTTGTTTGCGTATGGGAGTAAAAGAGCACTTGATAATTTAATGCTATGGTTGGTTTTTACCTTAATGATCTTTAGTATTTACGGATGTTTGCTAGAGTTCCAATCATAAGTGCATATGATCAAAGAAGAGAAAGTATGTTAGCTTATGCCTCTCCCTCATATAAAACTGCAATAATGATTACCGGTCTAGCTATCGATTGCCTAGGGACAAATAACTTTCTTGCATAACAAAAAGCTCTCTACTAAAACTAACTTAGTTGTTTCTTTATCTAAACAGTCCCTAGATTTTATTTATGTGCTCTTTATTATCTTGCAAACCTATCCTACAACACCTGCAAAGTACTTCTAGTTTCATACTTGTTCTAACTAAAGCGAACGTTAAGCGTGCATATAGTTATATCGGTGGTCGATAGAACTTGAAGGAATATTTGTTCTACCTTTAGCTCCTCATTGGGTTCGACACTCTTACTTATCAAAAGAGGCTAAAACTGATCCCCTATACTTGTGGGTTATGAAGACCTTTTTCTGGCGTCGTTGCCTGGGAGCAATAGCGTGGGGTGAATATTCTTGTCTGTGCTTGTTTGCTTTATCACTAAGTAGGTTTTATTTGCTATTCTAAGTTGCTCTCTATCTTTAGTTATGGATATGGAACACAAAATACCAAAAAAATTAGGTGTACTTGCTACTCATGGAGATGTGGAACCTCCTAAAACCCTTGATGCTCGTTATGTGGAAAATGTTAAATACTACTTTGATAATCCTGAGAAAACCCCGTCCAACTTGATAATGGGAGACACGACAACATGAATACTTTAGGTATTATCGCTTGACCCAAAAAGGGAAACTATTATGGGATCAAATTTATATGTTGCATTGGTATGCTTGGAATTTATGTCAGAGATATGATTTTACTTGTTGCTCTAGGATGAAGGCTCCACACCTTCCCTTTTCATGCAAATTTAATGATAATGAAACCTTAGCTTCTTATGCTAATGGTAGATATGATTACTATGATGTGGAACAAATAGAAGAATTTGTTGCTTTTAAGGGTGCTTATGAAATTGAATCTTTGTTTGAAAAGTATGAAGCTTTTGATGATGATGTTTATAGGCCTGAAAATTTTGCTATACTTAAATATTGCTATGACAATTATGAATACAATGCCGATATTGACGCGTTTATTGAGAAAGTCTCCGCTGTCCAAGAAGAGACTAATATTTTGCAGGAAACTGTGGAAGAAGAAATTGATGACACTCTGAGCTCATTAGATGAAAAATATGACGAGGAGAGAGAAGAACAAAAGGAGGAAGAGCGGATTGATCACCTGTGCCCACCTTCTAATGAGAGTAACTCTTCAACTCATACATTGTTTAATTTCCCTTCGTGCTTACCGAAGGATGATTGCTATGATAATTGCTATGATCCATTTGATTCGTTTTAAATATCCCTTTTTGATGAACTTGATGCTTGCTATGCTTGTGGCCATGATGCCAATATGAATTATGCTTATGTAGATGAACTTGCTATAGTTCCTTATGTTAAATTGTTGCTATTGCACCCATGCATGATAGTCCTATTATCTTTTTTTTTAGTTCTCCCAACTACACTATATCGGAGAAGTTTGCGCTTATTAAGGATTATATTGATGGGTTGCGTTTTAGTACTACACATGATGATTTTGATAAATATAATATGCATGTGCTTACTGCTCCTACTTGCAATTATTATGAGAGAGGAACTACATCTCCGCCTCTCTATGTTTCGAATACGATAAAATTGCAAGAAATTTTTTATGCTATGTATCGGCCTTTACTATGTGTGCATGAATTGTTCTTTTATGACATGTTGATGCATAGTAAGAGAGTTAGACTTCATTGTTGCATGATATATGTTACTTTGTGCTCAATACTAAATCACAAATCATTGTTAATTAAAATTGGCTTTGATATACCTTGGGATCCGGGTGGATCCATTACTTGAGCACTATATGCCTAGCTTAATGGCTTTAAAGAAAGCGCTGCCAGGGAGACAACCTGGAAGTTTTAGAGAGTCATTTATTTCTGTTGTGTGCTTTTATAAAGTTTAAAAACAAAAAAAATAAAGTGGGGAACCTAAAACTTTTTTCAAAAAGAAAAGCGAAAGTGAGAAAGATGAGCATTGTTAAAGTGGGAGCTAGCCTTGAACTTTGTTCATGCCCATGGGAACTTTGTGAACCTTGATTACAGAAACTTTTCATCAATATAATTATCCCCTTGTACAAATTCATTGTATTATAAAACTAATGTGTCAAGATTTTCCTTTAGGATGATTAGATTGCTTGTTTGGTATGTGCAGTGGAAAAATAGAAACTTTGGCTGTGGCACGTGAATTTACATTTTTTACTGGAATGTCAAAAGCTTCTGAAACTTTCTGCACAGTACTGCTATACAAATTATTTATTTTTGCCTCATTTTTCAGAAATTTTAGAGGTACAGAAGTATGGTTGATGTTCACATTACTACAGATTGTCCTGTTTTTGACAGATTATGTTTTTGATGCATTGTTTTGCTTGTTTTGATGAAACAAGTGATTGTATCGGTGTTATAAGCCATGGAAAAGTTACATTACAGTAGCTACAATGCAAAAACAAAATATGAATTGGTTTTCAACAGTACTTAAAGTGGTAATTTGCTTTATTATACTAACGGATCTCACGAGGGTTTTGTTAAGTTTTGTGTGTTTGAAGTTTTCAAGTTTTGGGTGAGATCACGATGGATGAAGGAATAAGGAGTGGCAAGAACCTAATATTGGGGATGCCCGAGGCACCCCAAAGTAATATTCAAGGACTCCCAAGCAACTAAGATTGGGGATGTCCCGGAAGGCATCCACTCTTTCTTCTAACGATCATCGATAATTGTACTTGGAGCTATATTTTTATTCATCACATGATATGCGTAAATCTTGGAGTGTCGTGTGTTTTTTATTTTTTTTAATGCACCGTGCTGGTATGAGATAGTCCTTGGTTGATTTATAGAATGCTCTTTGCACTTCACTTATATCTTTTGAGTATGGCTTTATAGAATGCTTCATGTGCTTCACTTATATCATTTGAAGTTTGGATTGCCTGTTTCTCTACACATAGAAAACCGCGCGCCATTTATAGAATGCTCTTTTGCTTCACTTATATTGGTTAGAGAATGGGCATATCTTTTGTAGAAAGAATTAAACTCTCTTGCTTCACCTATATCTATTTAGAGAGTCAACCGGAATTGGTCATTCACATGGTTAGTCATAAAATCCTACATAAAACTTGTAGATCACTGAATATGATATGCTTGATTCCTTGCAATAGTTTTGCGATATAAAGATGGTGATATTAGAGTCATGCTAGTGAGTAATTTTGGATTTGTAGAAATACTTGTGTTGAGGTTTGTGATTCCCGAAGCATGCATGTATGGTGAACCGTTATGTGATGAAGTCGGAGCATGATTTATTTTCTGTTTGTCTTCCTTATGAGTGGCGGTCAGGGACGAGCGATGGTCTTTTACTACCAATCTATCCCCCTAGGAACATGCGTGTAGTACTTTGTTTCGATATCTAATATTTTTTTGCAATAAGTATGTGAGTTCTTTATGACTAATGTTGAGTCCATGGATTATACGCACTCTCACCCTTCCATCATTGCTAGCCTCTTCGGTACCGTGCATTCCCAATTCTCACCTCGAGTGTTGGTGCAAACTTCGCCGGTGCATCCCAGCCTCGTGATATGATACACTCTATCACACATAAGCCTCCTTATATCTTCCTCAAAGCAGCCACCATACCTACCTATCATGGCATTTCCATAGCCATTCCGAGATATATTGGCATGCAACTTCCATCATCACCATAGACAAGACTTGAGCATTCATTGCCATATTGCTTTGCATGATCGTAAGATAGCTAGCATGATATTTTCATGGCTTGTCCGTTTTTTGATATCTTTGCTATGCTAGATCATTGCACATCCTGGTACACTGCCAGAGGCATTCATATAGAGTCATATTGTTCTAGATATATATTGAGTTGTAAGTAAATAAAAGTGTGATGATCATCATTATTAGAGCATTGTCCCAATGAGGAAAGGATGATGGAGACTGTGATTCCCCCACAAGTCGGGATGAGACTCCGGACGAAAAAAATAAATAAAATAAAAAAGAGGCCAAAAAAAGAGAGAGCCCAACAAAAAAAGAAAAAAAGAAAAAAATGAGAGAAAAAGAGAGAAGGCGCAATGCTACTATCCTTTTACCACACTTGTGCTTCAGAGTAGCCCCATGTTCTTCATATAGAGAGTCCCTTGAGTTATCACTTTCATATACTAGTGGGAATTTTCATTATAGAACTTGGCTTGTATATTCCGATGATGGGCTTTCTCAAATGCCCGAGGTCTTCATGAGCAAGCAAGTTGGATGCACACCCACTTAGTTTTCAGTTTGAGCCGTCATACACTTATAGCTCTTAGTGCATCCGTTGCATGGCAATCCCTACTCCTCGCATTGACATCAATTGATGGGCATCTCCATAGCCCATTGATTACCGTGTCGATGTGAGACTTTCTTCCTTTTTGTCTTCTCCACACAACCGCCACCATCATATCCTATTCCACCTATAGTGATGTATCCATGGCTCACACTCATGTATTGCGTGAAAGTTCAAAAGGCTTGAGAACATTAAAAGTACGAAATGATTGCTTGGCCTGTCATCGGGATTGTGCATGATGAAATACTTTGTGTGATGAAGATGGAGCATAGCTACATTATATGATTTTGTAGGGATAACTTTCTTTGGCCATGTTATTTTGAGAAGATATGATTGCTTTATTAGTATGCTTGAAGTATTATTGTCTTAATGTCAAATGATAGACTATTGCTTTGAATCACTCATGTCTTAATATTCATGCCACGATTAGATTATATGATCAAGATTATGCTAGGTAGAATTGCACATCAAAAATTATATTTTTTATCATTTACCTACTCGAGGACAAGCAGGAATTATGCTTGGGGATGCTGATACGTCTCTGTCGTATCTATAATTTTTTATTATTCCATTCCAATATTCTACAACTTTTACATACTTTTGGCAACAATTTATATGATTTTATTGGACTAACATATTGATCTAGTGCCCAGTGCCAGTTCCTGTTTGTTGCATATTTTTTGTTTCGTAGAAAATCCATATCAACAGAGTCCAAACAGGATAAAAACTTACGGAGATTTGTTTTTAGAATATATGTGAATTTTGGGAAGTGGAATCAATGTGAGACAATGCCCGAGGCGGCGGCAAGGCAGGGGGTGCGCCACAGTGGGTAGGGCACGCCCTGGGCCCTTGTGGCCACCCCATAAGGCGGTTGGTGCCCTTCATCGGCCGTAAGAAAGCTGATATCTGGTTAAAATCATGTTAAAACTTCAGCCCAATCAGAGTTACGGATCTCTAGAGGAATTTAAGAAACGGTGAAGGCCAGGATCTGGGAGCGCAGAAACAGAAGGAAACAGAGAGAGATCCAATCTCGGAGGGTCTCTCGCCCCTCCGCTGCCATGGAGGCCAAGGACCAGAGGGTAAACCTCCTCCCGTCTAGGGGGTGTCAAGGAAGAAGAAGAAGGATGGGGGCCCTCTCCCCCTCTCCCCCGGTGGCGCTGGAACGCCGTCGGGGGCATCATCGTGACGGCGATCTAGACCAATAACTTCACCGCCGTCATCACCAACTCTCTCCCCCTCTATGCAGTAGTGTAACACCTCTTCTCCTCGCTGTAATCTCTACTTAAACAAGGTGCTCAACTCTATATATTATTTCCCAATGATGTATGGCTATCCTATGATGTTTGAGTAGATCTGTTTTGTCCTATGGGTTGATTGATGATCGTGATTGGTTTGAGTTGCATGTTTTATTATTGGTTTTGTCCTATGGTGCTCTCCGTGTCACACAAGCATGAGGGATCCCTGTTGTAGGGTTTGCAATATGTTCATGATTTGCTTATGGTGGGTGGCATGAGTGACAGAAGCACAGACCCGAGTAAGTAGGTTGTTTGCATATGGGAGTAAAGAGGACTTGATACTTTAATGCTATGGTTGGGTTTTACCTTAATGATCTTTAGTAGTTACAGATGTTTGCTAGAGTTCCAATCATAAGTGCATACGATGCAAGAAGAGAAAGTATGTTAGCTTATGCCTCTCCCTCATATAAAATTGCAATAATGATTACCGATCTAGTTATTGATTGCCTAGGGACAAATAACTTTCTTGCGTAAGAAAAAACTCTCTACTAAAACTAACTTAGTTGTTTCTTTATCTAAACAGCCCCTAGATTTTATTTACGTGCTCTTTATTATCTTGCAAACCTATCCTACAACACCTACAAAGTACTTCTAGTTTCATACTAGTTCTAGGTAAAGCGAACGTTAAGCGTGCGTAGAGTTGTATCGGTAGTCGATAGAACTTGAGGGAATATTTGTTCTACCTTTAGATCCTCATTGATTTCGACACTCTTATCGAAAGAGCCTACAAATGATCCCCTATACTTGTGGGTTATCATTCTGCATTATCGCAAATAGTTCTTCTGGATTAACCGTTTGCCACTCATCCAAGGGAGGGAAGCTTCTACATTCGCGGGGGACGTGGCATTGACCATTGGGCGGCAATAGTCAGTCATCCGGGTGCGCAATAAAGGATGCAAAGAGGGATCCTACAACAGCAAGGACCAGCTTCCCTACCGATAGCTCATCTAACAAAACTCCCAAGTTAACTGTGCTGAGACTGGAGTAGTCATCGGATGGGTGACCGGATGGGAAGTGGGCTCGATGTTAAATTAACTGGTTTGATGGATCACAGTAAACATTTAATTGCGTTGAATGTATATAGTGCTCCATCATATTAGTTGGATTAACCTCGAGGTCCTTGTTTTGTAATTTTTGCCATTTTTTGTTTTTTGAACACATGTTGATTGGCTTGAAGAAGGTCTATCTCGTTACTTTTTGATAATTTTTGTTTTCTGAACACATGGTGATTAGCTTGAATGAATGTCTATCCCGTTACTTTACGACATGTTTCCAAAACATGGACCTCGAGGTTAATTCAACTAATAAGACACACACCTTGTTAAGTTGAACCATTTCTGTTCTCTTCCCTAATTGAAAACAGTTCATTCGAGTGAATCGTATGCCGTATATCACACACACCTTGATCTGGCTAACCGTTTCTGTTGCTTTCCCTAATAGCAAACAGTTCATCGGAGCGAACTGTATGCCGTATATCGCACACACATTGACATGGTTGCCCGTTTCTGTTGTTCTATCTAATCGCAAACAGTTGTTCTGGATCAACCATATGCCCAGCATCGCACACGCAACTAAAATCTGAACCATGTTTGATGTATCCTTCATCGCAAACTTTTTGCATCTTTTTTGACGGTTTTTTACATCATCGTTTGCGATTAATGCATCGCACATAGTTTCGTCAAAGGATCTCTGATCGTAGTGTCGCGCTAGCAGCATCCTGCAGTAGTGTTTGTTCACCCGGCCCAGCAAATGGAATGTAAATTTTTTAAAAATGGGTTGAATATGTGCGACATTTTTGGAGGCTGAAATGTGGGCCAATAGGTGTTGTCAACTTAGTCAACAAATGATTCTGACATCAATAGCCGTTGGATATAAATCCAACGACCGACATTCATCTTCAATCTCTCGTCTTCTTCCTCCAGCGCCGCCGGACCACCTGCTCCCGTCTCCGGCTACTAGCAGCTCTGCTTAGCACGCTTCGCTGAGAAGCGCCACCCCACCGTTGGACAAGCACACATCATGTTATTATGTGCCGACTGCAGAACCATGCCGCACCGGAACCAGTTAACCCTCGTACACCTCTCCGCCCACGACTCCACTGTCGCGTCTTCCCATCACCGGCTCATTGCTGTCTGAGTCCTCGCCGTCGTCCACCGCCTTGGTGCGCTCGATGCGGCGTGGTCAACATGGTCAACAAACAAGAGTCATCGGAAGAGGACTGTATGTGGAGAGGCTGACAGTGGGGGCGCACCAGGTCCATGGACGCACGCATGCATGGAAAAAATTATTCCACCCCCTGAAAGTTGGGACCCACCACGTATATCTTCCCAAGGAAGGAAGTGCCTCCTTATTCCTGCCCCTGACAGCTAGGACCCACCAACAACATCTTTACACGCAAGGAAGTGCCTCCTTATTACGGGCCAAAAAAATATAATACCGTCCCTGACCGCTGGGACCCGCCAGCTATATATTCGCACGCAAGGATGTGCCTTCTTGTCCTCCCTGACAGCTGGGACCCACCCGGTCGAAGCATACATAGCATTGTCTGTGTACATACTGGTCGATTGGTCTGTCTGCCACCATGAACCGTGGCCGAGTAAGGTGTCGTAGCAGTTCAGGCAGTCTGTCTAAATCCTGTACACATACTACAGCTACGCTGCAAAAAAGACGGCCACATACGTACATACAGGCGTGGTCTCAAACGCGTACAGCGACGGCGTCCTGTTCATTGGCAGCCAACCGTCTGGGTCGAAACGGAGGAAACAGCGTCCTGTTCATCGGGAGGCAACCGACTGGGTCGAAATACATCATGTTCATCGAGAGCCAACCGGCTTGGACGGAACAGCCGAAACGAGGTCTGGCGTACCGCGGAATGGAGGAAACGGCCTCCTATTTGACCGCGTATGGTCGAAACGGGGTCCTGATCATCGGGAAGGGTCTGGCTTACCGCAGAATGGAGGAAACGGCCTCTGTTCTAGTGGATGCAGTCGAAATGAGGTGCTGTTGATCGGGTGGGGTGTGGCGTACCGCAAAACGGGGGAAACAGACTTGTGTTGGAGCGCCTACGATCGAAACAGGGTCCTGTTCATCGGGAGGGGTGTGGCGTACCGCAAAACGGGACTCCACAGGCTACTGTTCATCCACTGTCTATTGCCTTGCTCCAGCCTCCACGGCCTACTGTTCATCCACCGTCGACTTCCTCCAGCCTCCACCTGCTATTGTTCATCCACCGTCGACTTCCTCCTGCCTCCACCAGCTACTGTTCATCCACGGCCTACTGTTCATCCAGCCTCCACCAGCTACTTTTCAACCAGCCCTCCACGGGGTCCTGTTCATCCACCCTCCACCGGCTACTGTTCTACCAGCCCTCCATGGGGTCCTGTTCATCCACCCCCACCTCCTCGATCGGGGTCCTGTTCATCTAGCGGCAACGGCCTACTACTACCACGAGGTCCTGTTCATCCAACCCCCACCGGGAATTGTTCATCCAACCCCCAACAACGGGCACTGTTCATCAAGAGGCAGCAGGTTCGATCAGCTTCAATTAGCAGCAGTTGCGAAGGAATCGCTTAGGTTCTTAAAAGCCAAGGGATCGATCTCTCGGGTTCAGTAACATAGCTAGTGCAACCGCTCGAGTTCAGTAAGCGAACGCCTCGCTCGGGTTCAGTTAGAGCCCAATGCCTCGCACACACACGCGTACGTGTATGAGAGAAATGCACAAACCTCTGTGCATCGCTTGGCCCGGACCACCCACTGTAACCGGGAACTCCCCGATATTTTCCTCGCCCTCGCTTCTACCATGATTTTTTCCGTCATGGACGGCCCAAAGAATGTCATGCAGGTGCGTCCCCGGCCCGCTCAGGACGAAAAGCCCATTTTCTATCATGATTTTTTGTCATAGAAGTAGGAGCCCAGCACATTGATGACCCACAAGTATAGGGGATCAATTGTAGCTCTTTTCGATAAGTAAGAGTGTCGAACCCAACCATGAGCAGAAGGAAATGACAAGTAGTTTTCAGTAAGGTAATGTCTGCAAGTGCTGAAATTGTAAGTAGCGGAGTAGTTTGATAGCAAGATAATTTGTAACGAGCAAGTAATGATAATAGTAACAAAAGTGCAGCATGGGTAGCCCAATACTTTTGAGGCAAAGGACAGGCCAAAACGGTCTCTTATGATAAGCAAAGCGTTTTTTAGGGTACACGGGAATTTCATCTAGTCACTTTCATCATGTTGGTTTGTTTTGTGTTCGCTACTTTGATAATTTGATATGTGGGTTGACCGGTGCTTAGGTGTTGTTCTTACTTGAACAAACCTCCTACTTATGATTAACCCTCCTGCAAGCATCCGCAACTACGAGAAAAGTATTAAGAATAAATTCTAACCATAGCATTGAACTTTTGGATCCAATCGGTCCCTTAAGAAATAGCGCATAAACTGGGGTTTAAGCTTCTGTCACTCTCGCAACCCACCATCTATTTGCTACTCCACAATGCATTCCCTTAGGCCCGAATATGGTTAAGTGTCATGTAGTCGACGTTCACATGACACCACTAAGGGAATCACAACATACATACTATCAAAATATCGAACACATATCAAGTTCACATGATTACTTGCAACATGATTTCTCCCGTGACCTCAAGAACAAAAGTAACTACTTACAAATGATAAACATGCTCATGATCAGAGGGGTATTAAATAGCATAATGGATCTGAATATATAATCTTCCACCAAATAAACCATATAGTGATCAACTACAAGATGTAATCAACACTACTAGTCACCCACAAGCACCAATCTATAGTTCCCGTAACAAGATTGAACACAAGAGATGAACTAGGGTTTGAGAGGAGATGGTGATGTTGAAGACGTTGATGGAGATTTCCCTCCCCAAGATGGGAGAGTTGTTGGTGATGATGATGACGATGATTTTCCCCTTCGGGAGGGAAGTTCCCCCGGCGGAATTGCTCCGCCGGAGGGCAAAAGTGCTCTTGCCCAAGTTCCGCCTCGAGACGGCGGTGCCTCCTCCTGAAAGTCTCCTCCTTATTTTTTCTAGGTCAAAATGACTTATATACCAGAAGATGGGCACCGGAGGTGGGCCGAGGAGGCGACAACCCACCAGGGCGCGCCTGGGAGGCCTAGCGCGCCCAGGTGGGTTGTGCCCACCTGGTGGCCCCCCACTGGCGTTTATTGGCTCCATTATTCCTCAAATAATCCATAAAAATTCTCCTAAAGTTTTAGCTCATTTAGAGTTGTGCAGAATAGGTGGCCTGACGTAGCTTTTCCAGGTCCAGATTTCCAGCTGCCGGAATTCTCCCTATTGGTGTGTTCCTTGTAAATTATGAGAGATAAGGCATTAGAATTACTCCAAAAAGCATTTTTATGGATAAAAACATTATAAATAACAATAAGGAAACATGATGCAAAATCGACGTATCACACATCTAAGATGATACGTGGTTTTGTAACAATTATCGTCATAGAAGTGTCATAAGCATGACAGGAAAAAAAATCGCTCGGCCCAAAATGTCACGGATGTGTCTCTTTTTGTAGTGTCTTCCTTTGCATCAGTCATTATCGATGATGGAAAAATCTGGACCGGAAACAAGGTCTTTAGAGCAGACAATGCTACCCGCTGAAGCAGATATCTTGCTAGTTACAGATAGCTCCTCAGAGGAGGATTCAGAGAGAGATGACCAGTCCTATTTTTCCCTGAGGTGTATGCTCAAACTTGGCAGGGTTATATTACTCATATTATGCATATGTTGTCTTGCATTGCTTATTTTTTACATCATATACACAATATTGAATGCCATCTGCTTATTTTATACATCATATATGCGATTGCCATATGCTTACTTGCTTAGCATATAAATCATATATTTGAATTATATCGTGCCATCATGTTTACATAGACATCATGTATCTGAACCATGGCATGCCAACCCATTTAATAAAGACATCATATAGTTGTATCATCTCATCATGTTTACATAGTCCTCATATTTTGAATTATGTCATTCTATCCATGAATGATATCATGCCATCATGTTTCCATAGACGAAATGTATGTGAATTATGGCATGCCAACCTATTTAATAAACACATCGTATAGTTATATCATGTCATCATGTTTACATAGTCATCATATTTTGAATTATGTCATTCTATCATGTTTAGTTAGCCATCATATATGTGAAATTATGTCATGCTATCATGTTTAGTTAGCCATCATATATGTGAAATTGTGTCATGCTATCATGTTTGGTTAGACAACATTAATGGGAATTATTTCATGCCCTCTTTTATTCTCCACTATCCACTGCGTACTTTTCTTGTTTATCAGTCATTTGAATTAGAGGGGTGATGGCAGTATTTAAGGGAGTAAAAACACGGTCTTCAGAAAAGATAGTGCTGCCCATCGATGCAGATAGAACCACGGTTGTACTTGCCCAAGAACCAGCCCCACCACACATAACCCAGACTCTCGCAGATTGTACCCCTACCCAATTGGACAGAGAACCAGCTACACCCCTTCTTACCCCAACCCCGGCAGATAGTAACCAGTTCCAGTTGACACATAATCGTCTCCACCACAGAGCACCCAAACACGAGAAATTAGTAAGACAACTGCAGTGCCAAAAGCACGAGGACCACTAATGTCTAGTACGCAACTTTATTCTTGTAGACTCGTGTTGGGCCTCCAAGCACAGAGTTTTGTAGGACAGCAGCAATTTTCCCTCAAGTGGATGACCTAAGGTTTATCAATCCATGGGAGGTGTAGGATGAAGATGGTCTCTCTCAAACAACCCTGCAACCAAATAATAAAAAGTCTCTTGTGTCCCCAACACACCAAATACAATGGTAATTTGTATAGGTGCACTAGTTCGACGAAGAGATGGTGATACAAGTGTAGTAATGATAGTAGATATTGATTTCTATGATAGTGACAATAAAAAACAGCAAGGTAGCAATCGATAAAATGGAGCACAAACGGTATAGCAATGCTTGAAAATGAGGCCTAGGGTCCGTACTTTCGCTAGTGCAATCTCTCAACAATGCTAGTATAATTGGATCATATAACCACCCCTCAATTTGCGATGAAGAATCACTCCAAAGTTCCTATCTAGCGAAGAACATAAGAAGAAATTATTTGTAGGGTACGAAACCACCTCGAAGCTATTCTTTCCGGTCGACCTATCCAAGAGTTCATACTAAAATAACACCAAATAATTTCAGATTCATAATACTCAATCCAACACAAAGAACCTCAAAGAGTGCCCCAAGATTTCTACCGGAGAAACAAAGACAAGAACGTGCATCAACCCCATATGCGTAGATTACCCCAATGTCACCTCGGGAATCCGCGAGTTGAGTGCCAAAACATATATCAAGTGAATCAATATGATACCCCATTGTCACCACGAGTATTCATATGCAAGACATATATCAAGTGCTCTCAAATCCATAAAAGTATTCAATCCGATAAAACGAAATCTCAAAGGGAAAACTCAATTCACAACAAGATAGAGAGGGGAAAACACCATATGATCCGACTATATTAACAAAGCCCGCGATACTTCAAGATCGTGACATCTCAAGAACACGAGAGAGAGAGAGAGAGATTAAACAGATAGCTACTGGTACAAACCCTCAGCCCCGAGGGCGGACTACTCTCTCCTCATTGTGGTGGTCGCCAGGATGATGCAGATGGCCACCAGTGATGATTCCCCCCTCTGGCAGGGTGCCAGAATGGGGTCTAGATTGGTTTTCGGTGGCTACAGAGGCCTGCGGCGGCGGAACTTCTGATCTAGGTTAACCCCGAGGGTTTTTGGAATATTTGACTATTTATAGGGCGAAGAGGGGGTACGGGTGGCCACCGAGGTGGGCACAACCCACCTGGGCGTGCCCTGGTGGGTTGTGCCCTCCTCGTGGCACCCCCCAGGTGCTTCTCTGGCCCATTGGATGTCTTCTGGTCCATAAAAAATCCACCAAAAGTTTTGCGGTGTTTGGACTCCATTTGATATTGATTTCCTGCGGTGTAAAAAACAAGCAAAAAACAGCAACTGGCACTGGGCACTGGGTCAATAGGTTAGTCCCAAAAAATGATATAAAGTTGCTATAAAATGATTGTAAAACATCCAAGAATGACAATATAACAGCATGAATACTTCATAAATTATAGATACATTGGAGACGTATCATCATCCCCAAGCTTAATTCCTACTTGTCCTCGAGTAGGTAAATGATAAAAGAAATAATTTATGAAGTGTGATTGCTAGCAAAGTGCATATGTTCGATCAATGATAATTTCAATCACTTTTCCTAGCATCATACCAGCAATTCTTTCTCATAAAACTTCTGATCTAGGTTAACCCCGAGGGTTTTTGGTATATTTGACTATTTATAGGGCGAATAGGGGGTATGGGTGGCCACCGAGGTGGGCACAACCCACCTGGGCGCGCCTGGGCCCCCAGGCGTGCCTTGGTGGGTTGTGCCCCCATCGGGGCACCCCCCGGGTGCTTCTCTGGCCCACTGGATGTCTTCTGGTCCATAAAAAATCCAGAAAAAGTTTTGCGGTGTTTGGACTCCGTTTGATATTGATTTCCTGTGATGTAAAAAACAAGCAAAAAAACAACAACTGGCACTGGGCACTGGCTCAATAGGTTAGTCCCAAAAAATGATATAAAGTTGCTATAAAATGATTGTAAAACATCTAAGAATGATAATATAATAGCATGCATACTTCATAAATTATAGATACGTTGGAGACGTATCAACCACCACTTCGAACCCCAACTCAACACTTAAAGTAGAAGAAGAATTGTTCTCAGGTCAGGTTCCGTAGCTATGGTTCATACTCCTTTGCTCTTGCATCACTGTATTTTCTCATATCAACTAATTTCAAATTTGAAGGATGCAATTGAAACTTCAATGGCGCAACAGGTATATGTTAAACCTGTTTCTTTTAACTGGTTTGCTGTTGTAACTTGCTCTATGTTGATTTCAGTTTCAATTGTATAAATAGTTATGTTCTCTTGTCATGCACATGACAAGTGTTGTTAGTGTTGTGTAGTTCACCGCACTTATATATTGTCTATGTTGCTTTTCTAAAATAGATATGATTTGAACTATGTCTCTATCTTGATTTGGCAACATAAACTAGAATGATATAGACCATACAGTGACCATAGTACATAGATATGTGTTTGTTTCATGATGTTATCCTGTCCACTTTACTATTGAACTGGTTTACCAAAATGAGTTTCATATACAAGATGCTAAACATGTGATGTGTTTCCTTGTTTCTCTTTTAGAATGCCGACAAAATATTGGAGAAGAGTACCCCCATTATGCAATGGTAAAGGAAGTAATGCAAATAAGGTTCAAGATAGTGAGACATCCCTGTCGATCTCCAAGAAAGTGCTACCTCTTGAGCATGCGTTGGTTTTCTATTGAAGAGGAAAGGGTGATGCAACAAAGTAGCATAAGTATTTCCCTCAGTTTTTGAGAACCAAGGTATCAATCCAGTAGGAGACAACGCACAAGTCACCTAGTACCTGCACAAACAATCAAGAACCTTGCAACCAATGCGATAAAGGGGTTGTTAATCCCTTCACGGTCACTCGCAAAAGTGAGATCTAATAGAGATAGTAAAATGAATATTTTTGTTATTTTTGTTGTATAGATTGGAAAGTAAAGATTACAAAATAGTAAACAAGATGCGATGTAAATAAAAGAGATGCAATATAATAAGAAAGAGACCCGGCGGCCATATGTTTCACTAGTGGCTTCTCTCAAGATAGCATGTATTACGGTGGGTGAACAAATTACTGCCGAGCAATTGATAGAAAAGTGCATAATTATGAAGATATCTAAGGCAATGATCATGAATATAGGCATCACGTCCGTGTCAAGTAGACCGAAACGATTCTGCATATACTACTATTACTCCACACATCGACCGCTATCCAGGATGCATCTAGAGTATTAAGTTCATAAGAACAGAGTAACGCATTAAGCAAGATGACATGATGTAGAGGGATAAACTCAAGCAATATGATATAAACCCCATCTTTTTATCTTCGATGGCAACAATACAATACGTGCCTTGCTGCCCCTACTGTCACTGGGAAAGGACACCGCAAGATTGAACCCAAAGCTAAGCACTTCTCCCATTGCAAGAAAGATCAATCTAGTAGGCCAAACTAAACCAATAATTCGAAGAGACTTGCAAAGATATCAAATCATGCATACAAGAATTCAGAGAAGAACCAAATAATATTCATAGATAATCTTGTTCATAAATCCACAATTCATCGGATCTCGGCAAACACACTGCAAAAGAGTATTACATCGAGTAGATCTCCAAGAACATCGAGGAGAACTTTGTATTGAGAATCAAAGAGAGAGAGAAGCCATCTAGCTAATAACTATGGACCCGAAGGTCTGTGGTAAACTACTCACGCTTCATCGGAGAAGCTATGGTGTTGATGTAGAAGCCCTCCGTGATCGATTCCCCCTCCGGCAGATCACCGAAAAAGGCCCCAAGATGGGATCTCATGGGTACAGAAGGTTGCGGCGGTGGAAAAGTGGTTTCGTGGCTCCCCTGATGTTTCTAGGGTATAAGAGTATATATAGGCGAAAGAAGTACGTCGGTGGAGCTACGAGGGGCCCACGAGGGTGGGGGCGCACCTACCCCCCTGGGCGCGCCATCCTGCCTCGTGGCCGCCTCGTGGCGTTCCAGACTTCTACTCCAAGTCTTCTGGATTTCTTTTGGTCCAAGAAAGATCCTCGCGAAGGTTTCATTCCGTTTGGACTCCGTTTGGTATTCCTTTTCTGCGAAACTCTAAAATAGGCAAAAAAAAACAGAAATTGGCACTGGGCCTCCGGTTAATAGGTTAGTCCCAAATATAATATAAAAGAGCATATTAAAGCCCATTAAACATCCAAAACAGATAATATAATAGCATGGAACAATAAAAAATTATAGATACGTTGGAGACGTATCAAGCATCCCCAAGCTTAATTCCTGCTCGTCCTCGAGTAGGTAAATGACAAAAATAGAATTTTTGATGTGGAATGCTACCTAACATAATTATCAATGTAATTTTCTTTATTGTGGCATGAATGTCCAGATCCGAAAGATTCAAAACAAAAGTTTAATATTGACATAAAAACAATAATACTTCAAGCATACTAACAAAGCAATCATGTCTTCTCAAAATAACATGGCTAAAGAAAGCTATCCCTACAAAATCATATAGTCTGGCTATGCTCTATCTTCATCACACAAAATATTTAAATCATGCACAACCCTGATGACAAGCCAAGCAATTGTTTCATACTTTTGATGTTCTCAAACTTTTTCAATCTTCACGCAATACATGAGCGTGAGCCATGGACATAACACTATAGGTGGAATAGAATGGTGTTTGTGGAGAAGACAAAAAGGAGGAAGATAGTCTCACATCAACTAGGCGTATCAACGGGCTATGGAGATGCCCATCAATAGATATCAATGTGAGTGAGTAGGGATTGCCATGCAACAGATGCACTAGAGCTATAAGTGTATTAAAGCTCAAAAAGAAACTAAGTGTGTGTGCATCCAACTCGCTTGCTCACGAAGACCTAGGGCAATTTGAGGAAGCCCATCATTGGAATATACAAGCCAAGTTCTATAATGAAGAATTCCCACTGGTATATGAAAGTGACAACATAGGAGACTCTCTATCATGAAGATCATGGTGCTACTTTGAAGCACAAGTGTGGTAAAATGATAGTAGCATTGCCCCTTCTCTCTTTTTCTCTCATTTTTTTATTTGGGCCTTCTCTCCTTTTTATGGCCTCTTTTTTTCCTTTTTTTTCGTCCGGAGTCTCATCCCGACTTGTGGGGGAATCATAGTCTCCATCATCCTTTCCTCATTGGGACAATGCTCTAATAATGATGATCATCACACTTTTATTTACTTACAACTCAAGAATTACAACTCGATACATAGAACAAAATATGACTCTATGTGAATGCCTCCGGCGGTGTACCAGGATGTGAAATGAATCAAGAGCGACATGTATGAAATAATTATGGAAGGTGGCTTTGCCACAAATATGATGTCAAATACATGATCATGCAAAGCGATATGACAATGATGGAGCTTGTCATAATAAACGGAACGGTGGAAAGTTGCATGGCAATATATCTCGGAATGGCTATGGAAATGCCATAATAGGTAGGTATGGTGGCTGTTTTGAGGAAGGCCAATGGTGGGTTTATGGTACCAGCGAAAGTTGCGCGGTACTAGAGAGGCTAGCAATGGTGGAAGGGTGACAGTGCGTATAATCCATGGACTCAACATTAGTCATAAAGAACTCACATACTTATTGCAAAAATCTATTAGTTATCGAAACATAGTACAAAGCGCATGCTCCTAGGGGGATAGATTGGTAGGAAAAGACCATCGCTCGTCCCCGACCGCCACTCATAAGGAAGACAATCAAAAAGTAAATCATGCTCTGACTTCATCACATAACGGTTCACCATACGTGCATGCTACGGGAATCACAAAATTTAACACAAGTATCTCTCAAATTCACAACTACTCTACTAGCATGACTCTAATATCACCATATTCATATCTCAAAACAATCATAAAGAATCAAACTTCTCATAGTATTCAACGCACTTTATATGAAAGTTTTTATTATACCCATCTTGGATGCCCATCATATTAGGACTAATTTTATAGCCAAAGCAAATTACCATGATATTCTAAAAGACTTCAAAATAATATAAGTGAAGCATGAGAGATCAATAATTTCTATAAAATAAAACCACCACCGTACTCTAAAAAGATATAAGTGAATCACTAGAGCAAAATTATCTAGCTCAAAAGATATAAGTGAAGCACATAGAGTATTCTAATAAATTCCGATTCATGCGTGTCTCTCCCAAAAGGTGTGTACAGAAAGGATGATTGTGGTAAAATAAAAAGCAAAGACTCAAATCATACAAGACGCTCCAAGCAAAACACATATCATGTGGTGAATAAAAATATAGCCTCAAGTAAAGTCACCGATAGACGAAGACGAAAGAGGGGATGCCTTCCGGGGCATCCCCAAGCTTAGGCTTTTGGTTGTCCTTAAATTTTACCTTGGGGTGCCTTGGGCATCCCCAAGCATAGGCTCTTGCCGTTCCTTATTCCAAAATCCATCTAATCTTTACCCAAAAACTTGAAAACTTCACAACACAAAACTCAACAGAAAACTCATGAGCTCCGTTAGTATAAGAAAACAAACCACCACTTTAAGGTACTGTAATGAACTCATTATTTATTTAGATTGGTGTTAAACCTACTGTATTCCAACTTCTCTATGGTTCATACCCCCCCCCCCCCCCCCCGATACTACTCATAGATTCATCAAAATAAGCAAACAACACACGAAAAACAGAATCTGTCAAAAACAGAACAGTCTGTAACAATCTGTAATGCTCGAATACTTCTGGAACTCCACAAATTATACAAAATTAGGAAGACCAGGGTAATTTGTATATTAATATTCTGCAAAAGGAATCAGGTAAAAAGCTCTTTTATGTTATTTATGAAAATTATTTTCGTGAGCACAAAGTTTCTGTCTTTTTCAGCAAGATCAAACAACTATCATCCAAGAAGATCCTAAAGGTTCTACTTGGCACGAACACTAATTAAAACACAAAAAACACAATCATAACAGTAGCATGATGAATAATTTATTACTAAACAGTAGCAAAAATCAAAGAACAAAAATAAAATTGGTTTGCCTCCCAACAAGCGCTATTGTTTAACACCCCTAGCTAGGCATCTATAATTTTAATGATGCTCACATGAAAGATAGCAATTGAAACACGAAGGGAGCGTCATGAAGCATATGAAAATCACATCTAAGTCTAACATAATTCCTATGCATAGGCATTATATAAGCAAACAAATTATCAAGAAAAGCAAAAACTAGCATATGCAAGGAAGGAGAAAGAAACAATTGCAATCTCAACATAACAAGAGGTAATTTAGTGACACGAAAATTTCTACAACCATATTTCCCTCTCTCATAATAATTACATGTAGGATCATAAGCAAATTCAACAATATAGCTATCACAAAACATATTCTTAACATGATTCACATGTATGCAAAGTTGACACTCTTCCAAAATAGTGGGATTAACATTAACTAAAGTCATGACCTCTCCAAACCCACTTTTATCAAAAACTTCATAAGATTGAACATTCTCCAAATATGTGGGATATAAAGTTGACACTCTTCCAAACCCACTTTCAATATTATTGCAAACATTATTATCAATCTCATATTCATCATGGGGCTTAAATACATTTTCAAGATCATAAGAAGAATCACCCCAATCATGATCATTGCAACAAATAGTAGTCATAGCAAAACTAGCATCCCCAAGCTTAGGGTTTTGCATATTATTAGCACAATTTACATCAATAGAATTTATAGTAAAACCATTCCAATCATGCTTTTTATTCAAGGAGCTATCATGAATTACTTCATAAATTTCTTCATCACAATTTTCAGATTCACGAATTTCAAGCAAAACTTCATAAAGATAATCTAGTGCACAAAACTCACTAGCAATTGATTCATCATAATTGGATCTCTTAAAGAGATTAGCAAGTGGATGAGGATCCATAAACTTTTAGCAAGCGGAGATGCACGCAAAAAGAAGGTACATGGTAACACAAGATCGAATGGAAGGAGGGCGAAGAAAAAGCAAATATTATGAAGTGGCAGAGAGGAAAACAAGAGGCGAATGGCAAAATAATGTAATGCGGGGGAGAAGAGTTTATGATGGGTACTTGGTATGTCTTGACTTGGCGTAGATTTCCGCGGCAACGGCACCTGAAATCCTTCTTGCTACCTCTTGAGCATGCGTTGGTTTTCCCTTGAAGAGGAAAGGGTGATGCAGCAAAGTAGCATAAGTATTTCCCTCAGTTTTTGAGAACCAAGGTATCAATCCAGTAGGAGACAACGCACAAGTCACCTAGTACCTGAACAAACAATCAAGAACCTTGCAACCAACGCGATAAAGGGGTTGTCAATCCCTTCACGGTCACTCGCAAAAGTGAGATCTAATAGAGATAGTAAAATAAATATTTTTGGTATTTTTGTTGTATGGATTGGAAAGTAAAGATTGCAAAATAGTAAACAAGATGCGATGTAAATAAAAGAGATGCAATATAATAAGAAAGAGACCCAGCGGCCATAGGTTTCACTAGTGGCTTCTCTCAAGATAGCGTGTATTACGGTGGGTGAACAAATTACTGTCGAGCAATTGATTGAAAAGCGCATAATTATGAAGATATCTAAGGCAATGATCATGAATATAGGCATCACGTCCGTGTCAAGTAGACCGAAACGATTCTACATCTAGTACTATTACTCCACACATCGACCGCTATCCAGCATGCATCTAGAGTATTAAGTTCGTAAGAACAGAGTAACGCATTAAGCAAGATGACATGATGTAGAGGGATAAACTCAAGCAATATGATATAAACCCCATCTTTTTATCCTCGATGGCAACAATAAAATACGTGCCTTGCTGCCCCTACTGTCACTGGGAAAGGACACCGCAAGATTGAACCCAAAGCTAAGCACTTCTCCCATTGCAAGAAAGATCAATCTAGTAGGCCAAACTAAACCGATAATTCAAATAGACTTGCAAAGATATCAAATCATGCATATAAGAATTCAGAGAAGAACCAAATAATATTCATAGATAATCTTGTTCATAAATCCACAATTCATCGGATCTTGGCAAACACACCGCAAAAGAGTATTACATCAAATAGGTCTCCAAGAACATCGAGGAGAACTTTGTATTGAGAATCAAAGAGAGAGAAGAAGCCATCTAGCTAATAACTATGGACCCGAAGGTCTGTGGTAAACTACTCATGCTTCATCGGAGAGGCTATGGTGTTGATGTAGAAGCCCTCCGTGATCGATTCCCCCTCCGGCAGATCGCCGGAAAAGGCCCCAAGATGGGATCTCACGGGTACAGAAGGTTGCGGCGGTGGAAAAGTGGTTCGGTGGCTCCCCCTGATGTTTCTAGGGTATAAGAGTATATATAGGCGAAAGAAGTACGTTGGTGGAGCTACGAGGGGCCCATGAGGGTGGGGGCGCGCCTACCCCCCTCGGCGCGCCCTCCTGCCTCGTGGCCGCCTCGTGGCATTCCAGACTTCTACTCCATGTCTTCTGGATTGCTTTCGGTCCAAGAAAGATCCTCGGGAAGGTTTCATTCCGTTTGGACTCCGTTTGGTATTCCTTTTCTACGAAACTCTAAAATAGGCAAAAAAAACAGAAATTGGCACTGGGCCTCCGGTTAATAGGTTAGTCCCAAAAATAATATAAAAGAGCATATTAAAGCCCATTAAACATCCAAAACAGGTAATATAATAGCATGAAACAATCAAAAATTATGGATACGTTGGAGATGTATCAGAAAGCTGATAAAAACTATCTTGAATACGGTGAGAAAACCCCAAAATCATGTCTTGATGTAGTGTTCGAGTTACTGGCCACTACTGCTAGCACAAGCTCTTCGAACTCGCTGTGTGAATCAGTTCGACTTCTTGAGTCTCAACTACAAGTTGAAAGACATCAATCAGTTGTGCTATGACAAGAAGCCGAAGGACTGAGGAAGTCCCTGCAGAATTCAGATGCATACTTTCCGATGCAACAACAAGAGTTGAAGGATTTAAGGGCCAAACAAGAGAAAGCTAATAAGCTTGCTAATCTTCTTGCCAGCATGGTGGGTACTCAGGATATTGCTTCTTGAGCTCTTCTGAAGTGATTTCAGTTCTGGACTTATTTTGCTGCGGCGTTTATTTGCACTGCTAGCCAACTTTGACGCCCAGCGTATGTAATATGTTGCTTTGTTGCCTATATTTTCACTGGTGACAAACTTTGATGCCTAGTGGATGTAATCCGTGTAATCGTCGTAATATCCTAGCGTTCGTTGCTTGCTTATTTATTTTCTTATAGTCTTATTTATTTGTTTGCTAGTAGTACTACAGTTCTTTTTCCTCGGTTTTCTAGTGGCCGCAATAACAATGGTCCACATATGGGCCATTGTAACCATGTCCCTCCTACGGGTCGTATGATCCATGGTCCTCCTACGGGTCATACAATCCATGGGCCTCCTATGAGCCTTACGATCCATGGACCTCTTACGGGTCGTAGGATCCATGGGCCGTACTGATCGTGGACCAAAGTCGGAACGCGATTTGGACCGTGAACGGGCTAGAATCGGAACCATCTATCTACCGGCTTAGGACATAATGGGTCGTTAACAGGCTGTAAGACATCACATGCTTAATTTTATCATCAGGCATAATGGGTCGTTAATGGGCCGTAATACATGACGGGATGAATAAGGCCCATAGGGTTAACGGGCCGACTGTAACCACGGGCCGAATTTGACCCATTAGCGGAACAGGCCAGTAACGGACCATAAGTCATCGAGGGTCAAAAATGAGCCCGAGAATATATGGGCCTTAGAAGGCCAAAAGATAACACGGGCTGAAAATGGCCCAACTGAATCATGAGTCGTTAATACGTATGAAGCAGTTTACTGTTTATTATTGGATTAATGATTGGAGTCTTTTGCAGGCGAGGGAAGGCGCAAAACTGGAGCTGCAGCGATGCACAAAACTACTGGATCAAGTCGCCAAGGAGATCTTTCAAGCTCGGAGAGGGAGAGGGTGGGCTACCTAGATTCCAAGGTTGGAAGATGTTTGACAACTGCTGAAATTGGGTTCTACTTGTTGGAATAGTTCAGTCCAGTGCAGTTTTGGGTTAGTTGTTTTCGCATGCTCTTGTGTGAGAGGTGTAATGAGGGTGGTGAAAAATGTTGGATTCCTGGGGCTGTTGAAGCTTGATGCTTGTCCATTATGGGCTAAACCTAGGATGGTAACTGGTGTGTTTTGGTTGTATGATTGACTATTTGGTTTCATTAATGAAATCGGGGGAAAATCCCTTTCTTTCAAAAATAAATGGGCGATTTATGCATATTTAGGGCCTACAGTACATATTTAGGGGAAAGGACGGTGATTGGCCTACCTAGAGCATCTACAATTGGAAGTAGACAGTGACCCGATAGCACACAAAATTTGTTCTCCAAAATCAGATACATCAAACCTAATCCTCTAATCCCTATATTGTTCTCATGCAACGTACGTACGTAGGTAAACACATGTCATCGGACTACCAAAAATTGACATGTTCTACTAACTTCGAACGGAGCGACAATGCGAGAAGTTCATCCATGGCCACCCTTGCCCTTGTGTTTGCCTTTTCTATCATCCGTCCGGTAGTAGCGGGAGAAGACGCATAGCGGATCGAGGTGGTTTTGCTCACTGCCGGAGCAGTCTGATCCGTCGCCATCCTCGGTCTTCTCCTCCTTGGGGGGGGGGGTATTCCGGACATGGCATCGACCGCCCGACTTTGTTATTTTGCCATCTCCTTCACCGCCCTCCTTAGCTGCTTCTCGGCTATGTGGGCACGAAGGATTCTTCTCCGCTACTTTGCGGGCTGCCACAACCGCCTCCGCGTTGCGGGCTGGCGCTGCAGCCTCCGAGGGCTCCCAAAGTCGCCTCCGCTTGAAGCTGCCCTGCAGCCTCGTGTGGCGGGCTTGGCTTGTCGGCCTCCTTTTTGGATTAGCGGCGACTCATGGAGGCGCGTATGGCCTCCATTTCGGCGCCCGATGCCGCGGGGATGACGTGCCACCTAAATGGTTTTGCCGCCACAGTGGAGTTGCACCATGCAGTGGTCACCACATCCGACGAGGCCTCGGACACGCGCTGAGATCCACTGGCCCCGGATCCGAGAGCCATTTTGGGCAATGGATGCCCGCCGGCTCACGGAAGATCGAGCGTGGGCGCACTCCTCCCAAGAGCATCGGAGAGCAATGTAGACAGCCATCTGCTCCTCGGGGCTGCAAGGGATGAGCTCCCAGTCCTTGGATCTGGACATATTGGAGTCGGATCTACTGGTCGCCATGGACGAGAACGCTAGAGGTCCCCGTATCCACCCGACATATGGGCTAGATATGGGGAGTGTCGGACGGCCCGGGCATTTGGGCCGCCTATTGAGAAGCTCGGTTGGGTGTCATTTTCTCGTCCAGATATCGACGGGGCAGCCCGTCCAGACGTTTGAGCGGGTTTGAGGGGCCCGACTGTATATGCTCTCAGGGAAGAGATCCATGATCTATTTGACGAGTTGTATAGACGGTCTAGTGGCAAGTAGTTCACTTCTATGTTGTGGATGTATGTGACCGTGCCCGATATGTAATTTGGTGGATGAGTTCTTTCCCCCTTAAAAAGGGATTTTTTTTATTATTTGCCACCACTTTTTTTGCACTTTGACATTTTGCCACTAGTTACTTTGTAATTGATCATTTGCCACTATTTAGTTTGGACTTTGATATTTTGCCCTCTGCCAGGTGGGTCCCACGTGAACTGACCAACTTACCCCTGCCGACGACATTGACCAGGAAAGGGAGAGGTGCTAGTTCGCTCGTGTCCATTCTCGCCCGCAGCAAGCCTAGGAGACGGCGGGGCGGCGACTACCTTCCAGGAGCCCGCGGTGGTCCTCGTCGCCTCGTCGGCGACAGCCCAAGTCGTTTATGTCCTTCTCCCATCCCCCGACAACCTAGGGTTAGGAACACGACTCAACTCGCCGGTCCTCGCGCCCGTGCGCGGCGGCCGCCGCTATTGCTCGTGCCCGTGCACGACCGCCACCGCTGTTGCTCGTGCCCATGCACGGCCGCTGCTGCTGCTCCTCGCGTCCGTGCGCGGCGGACCGCCGCTGCTCCTCCCCACGTCCGTGCGCGGCCGCTGCTGCCGCTCGCGCGCCCGTGCGTGGCGGGGAGAAGCATGGGAAGCAATAAGGGGCGATGGCGGTGGGGCAGCCGTGGGCGCTGGGGAGCGGCGAGGGGAGGGGCAAGGGCGGGGGGGCGACGGCTGGCAAGTCAGCTCAAGTTCATCCCCGTTTGGGCCGAGCTCAAGGGTAAATTCGTCCAGGGTTTTCTGCATATATTTTGTCTATGATTTACAACTATTGTTTTTGTGTTAAGAAGTGGCAAAAGATCAAAGTGCAAACTATAAAGTGGCAATAGATCAATTACAATGTAATGAGTGGCAAAATGTTAAAGTTCAAAGTAAATGGTGGGAAATAATCAAATCTCCCCTTAAAAAAGAAGCTAAACATGTCAAGGTGTAGAAGAGTCAAATGAGTCTTCTATCAGAGCCATTGGTCTTTTTCCTGCCAATCACACCCTTTTTTTAACAGGAAATCACAGCCTTTGATTTGTTGATTACAGAAAAAATCGCGCCAACCACGTGAAAAAAGAAAAAATCGCGCCAACCACGTTAAAAAAGAAAAATCGCGCCAGTCATTGCGATGGACACTCTCACTGCATTAATGGTCAAGGCACAAGAATGGGGCGCGATCAGTGCGATGCCAGGCTGCTCACCCTTCCAACGACTGTCGATTTACGCGGACGACGTCATTCTGTTCATCAAACCCACAGTCGCGGACCTGAGCTTTACTACAGTGGCCTTGCAAATGTTTGGTGCGGCGTCTGGATTACATGTTAACTTCTCCAAGTCTTCCACGATCATGATTCGAGCCGACGAGACAGACACGGAGAGGGTCTCTCATGCTCTGCCGTGGCGAATGGATTCTTTCCCGTGCAAGTATCTCGGCTTGCAACTCTCCATCAAGCAGCTCACCCGCTCGGAATGGCAGCCAGTGGTGGATGACGTGCTCAACTTCTTACCGGGCTGGCAGCGGGGCATGGTTACGAGACCGGGCAGGCTGACTCTGGTTAACACGGTGATCTGTGCCCGACCCACTCACCACCTGCTTGTCGCCGATGCTCCAAAATGGGTGCTGGAGCGCGTGGACAAGAGCTGCCGAGCTTTCTTTTGGGCTGGAACTGATCATATTCATGGTGGCAAATGCCTGGTCGCTTGGCAAAGAGTGTGCCGTCCTAAGCAGCTAGGTGGATTGGGTGTGTTGGACCTTCAGAAGCATGGTCTCACCCTAAGGCTCAGATGGGAATGGCTACAGCGTACGGACGACGCTAGACCGTGGCAGGGGCTACCACTGTCGATGGATGCTCAAGTGCAATCAGCGTTCCACAGCTTGGTGCACTGGAAAGTAGGAAATGGAGAGCGAATTCTATTCTGGAAAGATAGATGGTCGAGGGTTCGTCCATTGCTGAGCTTGCGCCATTGGTACTGGTGAAGGTCCGCACGCAAGTGGTGAACAAACAGACCGTAAGCGAGGCGATGCATCTCCATCGTTGGGCGAATGACATCTCGGGAGAGTTGTGTTCAGATGGGCTGTTGCAGATCATCAACCTCTGGGACATAATGATCAACTTGATGTTGGATCCGATGCATAATGATACCCCCCCTTTGGAGATGGAATAATGCAGGCACATATACCTCGAAGTCGACATATGACATGCTATGGCACGGCAGTGTTCGATGTGCGTCGGCCGCAGCAATCTGGAAATGCTGGGCGCCCCTATCCTGTAAGATTTTTATGTGGCTCGCGATGCAATATCGGCTCTGGACAGCGGACAGATGGTTACGACATGGACTGCAAGATCACACATCTGCTTGTTACATCTGCGCCCAAGAGGAAGACTCGGTTGATCACTTACTACTTCACTGCGTCTTCGCGAGACAAGTCTGGCACAACTGCTTCCTGAAAGCGAGAATTAGTGACACACTGGTGCCGACGGTGAACAACAAGGTTGAAGATTGGTGGCTAGAAGCTCGTGCGCGCATCCCGAAGGTAAACAGGAGAGGTTTCGACTCCGTTGTTATGCTCATTTGCTGGCATCTTTGGAAGCATCGCAACGGTTTGGTATTCGGACCATCGAGGACTAGCTTGACTGTGGGTGCATTCACAAGCCAAGTCTTCGACGAACTTAGATCTTGGGTGAGTGCGGAAGCGAATGGAGTCAACATATTTTGTGAGTGGTAGGGTATGTTTTAGGAGTGAAGCTTGCTAGGCCGGTTGGCTCTAGGGTGTGCAACTAAGGCCTGGCTGTAATAACACTCTTGTAAACACTTTCTGCCTTCTATGAAGCTAAGGTACGATTGTGTACTTAAAAAAAAATATCGGATTAGATAAGAAATTGCGCCAATCCATCGAGCTGCCGGATTCTGTGCCCGCTCGATATTCTAAAAAAAAGGAAAAAAAAAAGAAAGAAAAGCTGTGCCCGCCCGATCGTGCCCTAGTTTTCGATCCAACTTCCCCCGATCTTCGCCGCCCTAGTTTCCGATCCCAACTTTTCCCGATCTCGATTCTCGATCTCGAGCTTGCGCGCACTTGGGCGAACATGGCAGCGATCATGGCGGCGCGCGGGCAGGGTCTGGAGCAAGATTTCGATTTCTTCGTGGTGGTCGACTTCGAGGCGACGTGCGTCAAAGACGGGCGGATCTTTCCGCAGGAAATCATCGAGTTCCCCGCGGTGCTCGTCGACGGCGCCACCGGCCGCATCGTGTCCGCGTTTCGCAGGTACGTTCGTCCTAAGCATCACCCTGTGCTGACCCAATTTTGCAGGGAGCTGACCGGCATCCGGCAGGAGGACGTCGACGGCGGCGTGGAACTCGGCGACGCGCTCTGGCTGCACGATTCTTGGCTGAAGGCGGCGACGGCGGGAGCAGGGAACAAGAGAGGCGTCCGCTTGGCCGTGGTGACCTGGGGAGACTGGGATTACCGCACCATGCTCGAGTTCGAGTGCCGCTTCAAGGGCATCGAGAAGCCCTCCTACTTCGATCAGTGGATCAATCTGAGGGTCCCCTTCCAGGCAGCGCTCGGCGGCGGAGGGCGGGTCAACCTGCAGGAGGCGGTCCGGGCGGCGGGGCTGGACTGGGAGGGCCGCCTGCACTGCGGGTTGGACGATGCGCTCAACACGGCGCGGCTGCTTGATGAGATCATGCGGCGCAGGGTCAAGATCACCATCACCGGCTCGCTGGCGCCGCCGCCGCCGATCCAGCAGAAGCAGCAGCCTGGCACAAGCCCTTGCGGTGGCTCATCGGCGCTGGCGCCGCCGCCGATCCAGCAGAAGCAACAGCCTGGCACAAGCCCTTGCGGTTGCTCACCGGCGCTGGCGCTGCCACCGATCCAGCAGCAGCCGCCTCGCACAGGCCCTTGCAGTGGCACATTTGCGCTGGTGCCGGCGCAGGCGCCGATCCAGCAGAAGCAGCAGCCGCCGCCGCAGCCTCACATAATCAGCCCCTGCGGTGGCTCCTCCGCGACGTGCTTCTCGTACTGCGGGGTGGCGACCAGAGGAGCCATGGAGCCAGGGCCGATGCGGTCTGGATGCGCCAACTGGACGCCGGCCATGGGATCTTACTTCCTGTGGAGCAACTGAACCAATGATCCGTGAGGCTGGGATTCAGAATCCAGTGTCGCTCAGCTGCTAGTGTTGATCGTCCTAGCCATCAGAATCAGAGTGTAGCTCAGCTGTTTCTACTATACTCTACTCTAGGTGTGATTGTTCACTGAAATCGAACATCACCAATGGGGCATGTAATTGGTGTCTGAATTATTAGTAGCATCAATATAAATTTAGTTTTAGTTATTACTACTGTTAATAGAAGATTTGTTTTACCTTCAGTACTGAGCAAACGGCCAACGATTGACTTGTTAGTGACATTGATAAATTTCTGAAGAAGGCTACAATTCCAGTCGACAATGCAAACGGAAATTCATCCTCCGATGAATCCCCCCGCTCCGCCGAGGGGCGACCGATGCCAAGGAGAGGGATGGTCTCTCTTCAAGGCACATTCGTCAGCATCGAACAAGGCGGTGTTAGAACCTTATATCAAGATTGAAAAATAAAACAGCCAACTGTAGATTTCTGAGATAAGAGCTAATTCAAATAATTTGCTGTACATATTTAGCACGTGGTGCTGGAAGTCCAGGGGGTACAGTTTAAAACTGAAGTTGTTGTAATATGACACTTTTGTTGTCCAGAAATTGAACAGTTTTGGAAGTTCGTTCCTTTTATCCACTTTCAGTTGCTCTTTGAGTTTGAGCCTTTTGAGGCTTGCTTGGTTCATTCGTTCCCTGTTGTGAAAAAAATAAATTCCTGAGGAAAATAGGTACTATAACTTTCATCATATTTTCAGCGACAAAAAACCTGAGCGATTTTGAATCTGGTTTGTTGCTCTGATAGAATTATTGGTGCCCAACATCCAACTGCTAACAGAGACTTCTTGTCCATCCAGCATGTTCAGGAGCTGTTGCTTGTGTTGCATCACTCATTTTTCAGAACAAACAAGAGAAATTTCCAGCTGGAGTATTTATTTCCTTTAATGCCACATGTGCTGAGTCATGCATGATTAGGGCCTACATGGATAAATGGCTGATAGTGCAGTTGGGGGAAGATGAAGGCCGCCGTTTTTCAGATGACAGCTCAGCTCATAGACAAGAGAATACTGGAGTTGAACAAATGATTTCTGCAGTTTTCATACTTACTATAAATAATACCAGTATATGTGCTCTGATGAGGCGTCCCACGTAGAATGTTTGCAGCAGAACCTGAGATAAATTGTACCGGTGTAGACATCTGTTGGTAAAAATGGAATGTTTGCAACAGAACAAAGATAAATTGTACCGGTGTAGATATCTGTTGATAAAAATGGCTTTGCGAGGAGTGTAGCTATTGACCGTCACTTTACAGCACAAAAAATGTAAGATTCGGTGAGGAGCTAGTCAGCTAGCACATGCGAGGCAGAAGCTTCAATCAAACTGGAATAAGCATGAGAACACAACAACCAACCCACTGGGAAGTTTTCTTCCATTTTTCCTTCTCGAGTCGTCTACAATTTTAATATCACAGGTCACATACATGTTTGACACACAACAACAACAACAAAATAAATCATGTGTATGCATAGGCCTGGCTAGCAACCCAAACAACTGACATTGAAGGCAGGCATTGGTGTCTCCTGAAGTTCAGTCTAGCCAGAAAGGTTCTGGCATCCGACATCTTCCTGACGAACTTCGTAAACCGGTTCCAGTTGTGTGACTCGAACAGGCTCTTGTTCATCCTGACATAGTTGAAGGAGAAAGACGTGCCCGAGGTGCCGCCCGAGTAGCGCCTCGAGCTTCTGACGACCTGGCTCAGCGACGCGTCGTCCAGCCTCGCCACGGAGTTCTCGCCGTTGAGAGGTAGGTTCCATACCTTAGCGGCAGCCATCAGTTGCCGGAGAGTGCCTTCGGGGCTGCTCTGAGGACCGCTTCTCTCCTCGTCCCTCAGGTCGAAACAGCCGCAGCACAGGGCAGCTCTGTGTCGAGAGAACATTTGGGCGATGGGGAGATAGCCGTCTCTTAGCAATGTGTTGTAGTAGCCGGCTGTCAGCTCGGATGGGTGTGAACATGTGTAGTAGTGCCAGTGTATGCCGGAAACCTTCCCCGAGATGGTCACGCCGGTGCCAGAAAAGACGGCGTCAGCGACCGCGCATAACCTCTCTCCATGGAGAAGAAGCATTCCGGAATACCACTCGAGGAAAAATCGGCCATAAGGGGTATTCCAGCATCCTCCATCGGCACGGAAAAAGTTTGTCTCTTCAGGATTCTGCCACGTGCTATCTATGCCAGCTGGACCACCACTTCCCCACTCTTGAATCCCGAGAATCCGCGCATGAGCACCCAATGATGCTTGCATGAACTGTCCAAGTACATCAGAGCAAAGTGATCAGAAGTTCAGAACACTATCTTTTAATGCTACCCCTTCAGAAAAGCCATATGCTAGCGAAATAACGATAACAGAAAGAAGATTGTCATCTCATAACAGAAAGCCATTTTTGTTAACCTAAGAAAGTGCATGTGCATTTTTATTTATTTTTGATCTAGTTCAGTAGTTCCTCAAAAACCAAACGAGGTAAGTAATTAGCATGTAGCCATTGCTTTGGCTTCAGATCATGAGCTTACAAACTGAAGCCGAGGGCAAAACGACACCTCAGTCTTGCGGTCTTGGCCCTGTTGATTGTTGAATAAACTAAAGCCATCATATACACAGGAGTCTGATATAAGCTGAAATGCATACGAAGCGCATTTCAGCTTGAAGTTCGAACTCACGTACAAGTTTGCTCACTAACAAATTATAGTTGATTTAAACAGTAAGTGTATAAACCTGTGTCATACACTAGGGCTCGTACTTGCGAGAAATCATCATATACGCCCATAAAAAATGAATGTTTACCGAAAATGTAAAAACTTTCCATATCAAAGTGATAAGATCAGGGATCTTCTTTCACTGTATACCTTGTCATAACATTGAAATTCCCCAAGTTCAGATGAGCTGCCTGGCTGATTTAGCTTCTCGGTTGGGCATGATGGATACCTAAGCTCACCTCCTGGGCCCATTCCAACTTGAACTTCCTGAAAAGCAATAAATACAAGGGGCTTACAACCTCTTGCTGGTGTAAAATTAGCATGATACACTTAAATATAAAAGGAGAGCACAAACCGTCACTATGGCCCCAAGGTACTCCTTGAAATTGTCGCGGAAGCTCCTCATGAAGTCAGCATAAGCTTGCATAGGTGATCTTCCCTTCAGAAGTGGAAGAATGTCACATCCCAATGAGATGTATTCCTTGTTTCTCTGTTTATATCTATCAGTATATGACAAGTCTGGCATCTTCTCCATCTCCTCAAGCACCCATTGTGGAAGAGGGACCCTGTAGTAGGTATATTTTTTCAAAAATAGCAGAAACGGGAAATCTTGTGCATAAATGAAATTGTCAGCGTCTGCTCACTTGTCACTATGGCAGCAAAAAGAACGGTTGCATATTTCAAGATCAAAGGACTAAATTGAAAAAGCAATATAGTGAACATCGCAGGGTGGAAAAATAATCAATTCATTTTACTGAGTGAATTCTGACACAATTACATGTGGCTTCGTAGTGGAATTGCTGACGCATTTAGCATGCTGGAAACCATATTTTTCTGCCACGTTTCACTAATTTAAGCAGTTGTGGAAAGGCATCACTAAATGTAACACCTTTTGTTTTAACAGTTGATGTACAGCGGTCATACACCAAGTAACATCCAGTTCTACCATTTTGGAAGGCGTGTATCAATTTGGGATGGACCCACATTTTCGTATGACAACTTGGGCCAAGAATTATGCTGAATGGGTAAATGGCCCCTAAGAATTCTTCAGACGCTCACAGTTGTTATGAGGGAATGCTAGATGATTGTGATGCAGGGGGGCATATATAGTAAGACTTGACCATCAAAGGTAGCTCAAATGTAATGTACAAATCTCTTATTCAAATAGACAGGAAACGAGAGCTAGGATGGCTTTCAGTAATTCCTAGTGTAAGTAAAATAGATCCTCTGTCACCCATCATAATCATTGTTATTGTAGCAATCATTATCATCATTTTGGGCACGAAGATGAACTCATTTTGTTTTAAGATTTTAGTCACCTTGAGTGTAAATCTTTAAGTTTCATACTTCATTTTGCTCCTTTGTCACCATGCTGTGCAGACCGGTGGGAGCCCCAGGAGCAGCAGAGCTAGAAAATGAAGGAGCAGGAGCAGTCAATGGAGCAAAAGCAATCAAGGAAGATGATTAGGAAAGAGTCCAGAAGAGGACATACTAATATTTGAGTCCATGCATGCTCGGAGTCCATATTAGGGCGTTCTTGTATTAAGAGGCAAGTCAAGGTAATCTATGGACAGTGTTGTGCTGGACAGGGCGGTCCTATGGAAGCTAGCAGGAACTGCTACTGCACGTGTGGCCTACCGACCAGTGGGGAGGTGTTTGGATTAGCTTACCATAATCTAGCCTTTCTTCTTTAGCTTAGTTTGATTTTGTTTTTTCCTTTTGCTAGCTTTCATCAGTTTTGCTTAATTAGGCTTTTAATTCTTTCTGGGGTCTGTGCTCCTTGTTTTTTGCTCGAGGATACCATCAGTGATTTGTAAATCTTCACACTTCCTTCACACTCCTTTTCTAATACACAATGACGAGAGTGAGAGTCAGGTCTACATTGTCCAGTACTGTAGTAGGCAAGAAATAAACTAATTCCCTATCCACCAATTGCTATTCGCAATCCCTGCAGGCTCACTCTTCTACCTCAGTTCCACGCATCTAATTGCTGGCCACAACGCCTAGTCGTCAATGACATCTTTTCCATCAGTGAATAATTCCTTAAATATTCGCAGCATCAGGGCACACAGTAAGTATCAGAGCTTGCAAACATGGCTTCCAAGGTGGACAAGCAGCAGGCAGATAAATAGATAATGATTTGAGATTGGTTATAGCCTGCCAGTACATCAGGATCTTCAAAGTATGCCGGCAACTAGAGCTTCATTCCCAATGAGATACTTCGGCCTTCCCCTTTCGGTTTGGCAACTAAAGAAGGTGGACTTCCAATTCCTTGAAGACAGAGCGGCCGGAAAATTGGTCACTTGGGAGGGGCAAAACATTACTACCATTGGGTGCACGACCCTCGTCAAGTCCGTCATCACCTCTCAAGCGGTGTACTTCATCGCACCCCTCATCATCTCTCCGAGCACACTTCATAACCTCAACAAGCTTGAGAGGGCTTTTCTTTGGTCCAGCTCAGATAAGACGACTGGCGCAAAGTGCAAGGTCAATTGGGAGGCTGTTTGCCGCGCGCGTGAGTATGGTGGCCTCGGAATACTCAACACCGACAAATTTGCTCATGCTTTGCGTTTGTGTCGGCGTTGGTACAAATGTAAGGAGCCAAATAAGTTGTGGGTGGGGTTGGGAAACCCATGCAATGAGGATCCTGATTTCTTCCATGCTTCCACCACCGTCACCGTTGGAAATGGCGCGAAAACATCTTTTTGGGACTCCCCTTGGCTACTTGGGCATCGCATCCCTAATCTTCAAGGCGTCGAGGCAAAAAAATTGGAAAGTGCGTGAGGCCCTTAAGGGCAATGCTTGGATTCTAAAGATCAATCCCTCCGCCGTTGTCTCTGTTGACCACATCCGGGGGTTCTTCACTCTTTGGATGCTTGTGCATGACTTCCACCTTGACAAGTAAACCAAAGACGACATCGTGTGGAAGCACTTGAATGATGGGATATACTCGTCGGCTACCGCTTAGAGCATCTACAACCAGACACCCCATATCTGCCCCAAACGCCCGGGCGGCCTGCCCAGACAGAAAAAAGCCACCCAAACGGCCGCCCCAAACGCACCCCAAACATCCGAGCTGACCGTCAACCCCCATATGCAGCCCATATGTGGGGCGGATATGGGGACGCCCAGACGCGGCCATAGGCACGTCCGCCATGTCGGATCCGGCCCATTATGGCCCACCCGACCCCACATATATTCGTCCCTAGCCACTCCACTCCACTCCGCCCCGCCCCCAAGCTCCTGTCTGGCGATCTCCGACATGGCGGGCAGCGGATCCGACTCCGAGATCTCCCGATCCGTCGACCGGTACTCATTGCATGTGGAGATGAGGAGGAGATGGCCGTCCGCATGGCTCTCCACCGCTCATGGGAGGAATGCGCCTGACCGCGGTCCAAGTCGATCCAACGGGAGTCCATTGTGTCCGTGCAAATGGCGCTTAGATCCGCTGGGGCTGGTGGCTCGAGGCGCGTGACCACGGCCTCGCCGAACGTGGCGACCACGGTTGGCGGCGCAACCTTCAGTGCCGCCTCCTCCCCGCAGCTTCGGGCTCCAAGTCGGAGGTCAATGCCGGCATGGTTTACGGTCAAACCGGCCATGAGGCGTGACATGTGTCGGTGTCAAAACCAGCAGACCTCGGGTAGGGGGGCCGAGCTGTGAGATCGGATCGATGGGTAAGAAGAGACAGAGGACACACTGCTTTTACCCAGGTTCAGGCCCTCTCTAAGGAGGTAAAACCCTATGTCCTGCTCATGCTTATATTGTGAGAGTATCAAAGTACAGAGTTGATCTACCTCGAGGTCATGAGTTGTGGTCTAAACCCTTAAGTGTATGATGATGATGATGAATGGTTGATTGTCTCCACGGACTTAACCCTCCGGCTTATATAGGCACCAGGGGTGTCTAGGCTACACATGGTCGGTTGCCATCTAGGGATTACCTGCCGAATCTAGTAGACCTTGGAGTACACGCCAAGTCCTCGGTGAAGCTTGATACGCATAGGTCGGAGGCCTCCGGAGTCCTTCCTCATTAACGGGCCATCAGTTCGGCACTAGGCCAGCTGGGCCGGGTCCCCCTAGTCCAGGACACCGTCAACGTGCCCGCCGTGCGAGCAACAAGGCGCGGGAAGCCGCGGTAGCCCTCGAAGCGGAGGCAGAGTCGCACGCCGGCTTGGACAACAACGAGGAAGCCCTCCGTGCCTGCATCATCAAGAAGCGGCAAAGGAGCAAAGCCGAGCCGTTATCTAGGGCTACACATGGTCGGTTGCCATCTAGGGATTACATGCCGAATCTAGTAGACCTTGGAGTACACGCCAAGTCCTTGGTGAAGCTTGATACGCATAGGTCAGAGGCCTCCGGAGTCCTTCCTCATTAACGGGCCATCAGTTCGGCACTAGGCCAGCTGGGCCGGGTCCCCCTAGTCCAGGACACCGTCAACGTGCCCACCGTGCGAGCAACAAGGCGCGGGAACCTGCGGTAGCCCTCGAAGCGGAGGCAGAGTCGCGCGCCGGCTTGGACAACAACAAGGAAGCCCTCCGTGCCTGCATCATTGAGAAGCGGCAAAGGAGGACGACGCGCACCCACGCACGGGAGCAAAGCCGAGCGGTCCATTCCATGGCCGTACTATCCAAGTATAGGGGCCCGGATATGGGGCGTCCGGTTTTAGATGCTCTTATAAGGCTCAATTCTTGGGCATAACCCTCTCCCCATTGACCACATGGTTTGAAAGGTTTGGGCTCCGCCAAAAGTCAAGTTTTTGCGTGGTTGTAAGACCGGATTTGGACCGCCAATAGGTTGGCAAAGCGTGGGTGGACAAATTGCAGCCTTTGCCCTCTTTGTAAAATGGAGCAAGAAACCGGAGCTCACCTCTTCTTCAAGTGCCGCTACACCCTTAGACTACGGAACATGGTCACCGAGAGGCTAGGCCTTGTGTACATGGATACATCCACTTGGCATTTGGAGGGCTTCGTCCAGGATTGGTGGGATAAAAGAAACGGCATGCAAAATCCCAATAGACGAGACATGGCTTCTCTCACCATGCTTGTCTCTTGATACAATTTGGAACGAGAGATAGTCCCGCATTTTCCGGCAAAAGAGCGCCCCGCTGCGAATCTTGCTAAACATCATTTTCGACGAGGCGAAACTTTGGATCACCGCGGGTGCTAAGAAACTAGGGAAAATAGTATTGCGCGAGTAATTGACATGCGTTATCTTGAGGGGCACCTGAAAAACTCTATTCTCTACTTAATTAATAGATGAGGCAAATCTTATGCCTGCGTTTCGGAAAAAGAAATAGCAACAGGGTCACTACTGTCATGACAACTCCAATTCTGGCCCCCTTGCAGGGTTCTTATAATCACCGGACTGCAATTATAGGACTTCAGTTTTATGATGCAGCATCTGCTGCTGACCTTGCCATAGTTCACATTGTCGCTCCTGCCATTATCTCTACCATTGCCATATAATGACAATACCGCATGGGTTCATAACAACTACAACTTGAACTTCCTACATATGACGAGGAAGGGATCTGCTAGTTTGGATAAACCGGTGTGAATAAATGTTGGGACCAGAGAAGAGATGCGGATCATATGGTTTCGGTGGTCGCTTATAAAATGGTTGCCATGGCTCAACAATGGTATATACAGCTCGAGTGTGCCGAAAGAACCGCAACGCTGGACCATTCCAAATCTGCTAGTCTGCTACCTATGGTTATTGGTTAGCCACCGCCTGTGCCAACACACTTGGCAAGCTCAAGGCTTCATTCCGGTCAGGGGTGCCTGGATGAGCATCAGGATAAATTTCCGGCAGAATTGTGTTGAGCTGGGGAGCTGTCTACTGCCTACCGAGCAAAAAGTCCAGCCATTTACATCTGGTTTGTCAGACCTTTTCTGCACCTGTGTAAAATCCACAACCTTTATTTTCTTCAAATAGCTGCCCTGCTGGATGCTGTAAAGAGAGTGTGATCATTGCAGCAGCAATAGAGTCCAGCGGGAAGTCACCTACGTGTACCAGGCAGCTTGGATGTCTGGAAGGATCATCTAGTAATAACACACTGCCTGGGAGCGTGTCTGAGATGTGAACTGGGCATATGAGGCTGGTCTTTCTGCCATTGTCAACTGCAGATATTGTAGAGAGGGGAGAAGGGGCTAGTTTCAACTGTATGAGAAGTTGACATCGTTGCCAGCCCATTTTCTAGCTTGAAGTGCTGCTGCCTGACTTCCATGAGGAAGGACCTCCCTGAATTCCAGTTGGATTTATGTTGTGGTTTGAGCCCCAGGAGTAACAGAAGCGGAAAGGGAAGGAACCAGGGGCAGTCCAGGGCTAAACTTCAGGTTGCCTTTTTCATTGAAATTATCACCATTGCCTTTTGGAGCATCTGGGTTGTAAGAAATGCAAAAGTTTTTGACAATGAAGCCCTGACTTTTGAGAAGTGGCATCAAACGTATAAGCATGAGATGATCATGGTTGGTCATAGGGCCAAAAAGAAATATGCTGAGGCCTTGCTGGCCTGGCTACCAAACCTGTAATATTTTTTCAAAAAATCTCTCTTATACTAGTATCATTCCAATGTAGGACTCTTTGTACATATTCTTTTTGTTAATAAAGCTGTAGGAAATTTTCCCACTGTCTCCTACCAAAAGTGTATAGGAATTTATGTAAGTTCCGTTTGTTGTGGTGACAGAGTTGGCATTCAATTGAATCATTTTGCTGTTGTGACAGTCTGGGCATTACAGAACGATCATTTAAATATGGTGAAATACTTGACATAACTATGTTACATGTAAAAACTAAAGATTGCATCTTGTTCTCTCTCTCTATATAAAATCTGCATATGTTGCCATATAAGCATTTGCATAAGCTGAAGTGCTAGGTTGGCTGCTTGCACGCCACATACTATTCTTTGAAATAGTAGCTATACATAGAGTTAAGGTCCACAGTGAACAATAGAACATCGAAATTGCTTTGCGTACGACTAACTTCATCGTATTTGCATACGGCATGATGATCCTACGTCTGTTCCTAAAGTAATGACTTGATCCAAGGGTGACTGACTAATATCGTACAACATCGGATGAAAAGTTGTCGTACGTGTAGCACTGCTCATAGAACATTGAGACAACTAAGACAGGCACACATAGCTTCCTAAATTAATATGTCATGAACCATAATGACACTTGTATGGAGATAAATTTAATGTTTTGCAGGGCAATTAATTGCATGTCATGTTTGAAAAAGAAAAACTGTAAAGTATCATTTCATCTTGGTCAAATTCCCATCTCTTGAACATGGTATAAAATGGCACAAACAGGACTAAATACTTCTTCAGTACTTGCAACAGGTATGTTTATGTATTGAAACGAAATGCTAACTCGTGGCTATCAGAGATTACTGAATCCAAAAAAAGCATAATTTTACACAACATATAAATATTTAGTTATTTACATTTAAGCATGTTAGGTTAGGATCACATCCTCAATGCCGTTCGGCCTTTCCATTCAACACCTCCATGACTCTGCTGTTATGACAAAACTCCAGCCCCTGTGAGATGACTTATTTTAAGTTGTTTCCTTCCTTTCACCTAGCGTCATGCTACATCCAAATCTGGAAAGCTCTACTCATATGTTCTCCGGAAAAAAAGGTATACTCCCACTTCAACTGATACATCACATAAAACACTTGCATAAACCACAAAATAAGTCTCTGATTTGGTTGCAGCATTCAAACTTTCAGATACCGCGCACTCTTGTGATCATACATTGCACTGATCTACTTAAATTCCATAGACCTCAACCACGATGGTACTCATAAAGGCCGACGAAATGGTTTAAAATGCAGCCTTCTCCCTAGACATTTACCAGGAGAGCTTCACCATTGTGTCTCTAAACCCCCACAAATGTCAATTCATTTACATTTGGCAGCAAAGTTGTTCGGCTCACACGCATATACATGTGGAAAACCCAAGAGAAAAGGAAACAAATAGGCATGCTTAGAGCAGAGGGGAGAAGCGGACGCACCAGAATGAGTCTTGTGGCCCGGCGCCGCACTGGTGGAAGGCGAGGATGGCGCGCACGCGGAGCCCGCAGCGCCTCGCCATGGCGGCGAGGTCGAGGTACCCCGCCCAGTCGTACTCCCGAGGCCCCCCGCGCTCTACGACGCCCCACCACAGCTCCACCGCGACCCCTGTCACCCCGGCGCTCGCCAGCGCGGCGAGCGAAGCCGCCATGGCCCGCCTGCGCGCCACGCGCCCCCCTGCACCCACGGCGTCAACCGGAAGCGTCACGTACACGGGCGCCCCGGAGGGCGTGGAGGGCGGGGGAGGCGGCGAGACGTAGTGGATCTCGCCCCCTCCCCCGGCCCCGCCCCCACCACCTCCGTAGGAGGAAGAGGAGGACGAGGAGAACGAAGGCGAAGACGATGAGGAGGAGGACGCCATGCGGATGAGTGGAGCGCGGCGGAAGCGCACTCCGTGGCAGGGCGCGGCGGCGAATACGGCGAGGGGAGGATGCAGCGGCGCGGTGATCGCCGCCATTGGAGTGGAGGGGTCTCCCTCCGCGTGCGAGTGTTCTCCCCGCAAGTGCGGTGACGGCGACCGCAGTGGCTTCTAGCGCTGCAGTGGTCCGGGAGCAGCTTGGAGGTTCCGTCGCCGTCTTTTTGTTCCTTTCGGGAGCGTGGTCGGCCGGTGTTCCGCTGCGGCTTCACGCGGAACAACGGACGGTTTCAGTTAGCCGGAGATGGATTTTTCTCATGGAGTGGAGGCAAAGATGCCTAATTTTGTTTTCTCATGCCAAAGGCCATTTATAAGACCATTTTTTTTTAAATCTCCGACTCTTATAAGACCATTTTTACAAATCCCTCAAAAAGATACTATTTTTACAAAAACAGGAAAAAGAAGGTGTGGTATATCCATGTTGTCTTCCTCCTGCATTTGGTGGTGGCGTTTTGTGAGCAAACCTTGATGTCGCTCTGGATCTTCCAAACCGTGATAACATTGTTGATACAACGACCTGGCATCAGTCAGAGCCAGAAGAAACCGTAGTCAACGAACTAGAGACCAGATCGCCGTCCCAGATAAGAAGGCGACGAAGGGGCTAGACACTCATCTCAAGGGAGGCCTTCCCTCGCTAGCTTCCCGACAAAGTCAAAGTTGGGCGTACATCGCCGGGCGGAGAAATAAGCCAAAAAAGTCAACACACAGACTGTTGGTGAACACTCCGGTAAACGACGATGTCCAAGACCACCTAGACGAAACATGCCCGAGATTTGTCCCTGACTGAAGTTTTACACGCAACCAACTTACACCAATCAAAATTGTCGGAACAAGGACATGACGAGGATAACTTATTCCTTGCCACCGATGATTTCATCATCTCGTCATCGCCGACCATACACCTAGACTAAGCCCTAGCCAGAGAAGGCCAACCCAAACATGGTCAACCCCGAATCAGGGTTTGCCACCTCGCTTGCGCCGGAAGGCATCTAAAGGTGAAGGGAACCAACAGTAGCATCACTTAGGCGAAAACCCTAGCCGCCGTTCTTTGGAGAAATGTGGGAGATGAGAGATGAACACACTATGTTTTTGAACTAATTTATTTCTCTCTTCAACTAAATACCACATACGAAGAGTATCAAGATTGTCAACTCCTGAAAAGATAATGAAAAAACATCAAACCTTACATATGATTACTAGTAGGCACGGGTAATCTATATTGTCTAGGTGGCATCCAACTTACCACCATCTTGAGGAGGTTTATGTTTGGTAACTGGTTGAGGGGGCTAAGAAATATGTTGCATGTTTTCATCATGGTTGGGGCAGGTTCTTATGTTGGTTCCTATGGCTTAGCTGTAATGGTATTGCTATTGATAAAAAGTATTCCCTCTGTAAACTAATATAAGAGCGTTTAGATCACTACTTTAGTGATCTAAACGCTCTTATATTAGTTTACGGAGGGAGTATAAATTATCATGTGTGGGTTATGCATTTATATTCACATGGTCTCCATACTTCAAATGGTCGGCAAAGGGACGACCAGAGTTGGTGATAATGGCATGCGCTCAACTATAGCGAGTTGTCAGGCATGCTCTTCCAATGTGGCAGCGGCGGCATGGTCTCCATATTTTGGCATCATGAGCCTTCCAGTGGGCACTATAAGTGTGTTCTCCCTGATTGTTGTAGTAACTAAATTGTTACCATATTTATTTTGGTGTTGTATCCTTTGCCCTGTGAATTTGTGCTACTCTGACGCGGAGGTTGGAAGTTAAACTCTTTTGTGATCGTACCACATAGATACATGGTGAAGAATCAATAAAAGCTTCCATTTAAAAAAAATATTGATAGCCTAGAGGTACAAGCACCTCCAAAACCACTGAACATGGTGAGTTGAGACGAAGAGGATGTGCCTGCTCGTGCATTACATTGGTATATGATTTTTCCACTTACATTGATCGTTCCCTTCCTACTATTTCAGGGGCCACTACATTTGCGACATTGTCCATGGTCATCCAACTTGCAGCATGTGATCTATTACTCGTCTTCGTTATTGCCTATCCAGAGTTAAATCGGTAAACTTACCTCTACCTCTCAACTCAAGTTGGTCTAGTATATGGTCCAGTAAAGTCAACATAATCCATAGGCCCCTTAGCAGGAATGATCCAGCAGTTGCACGGCTTGTCCACTACACAATTGCTCAAAAAAGGTTATTTTGCCACTTTGTTAAGGTTGTATGAGACTTGCCATGGTTTAATATGTACCAAGCTAAGATCCATCATTTCAAGTGTTCAAGGGGGTCGTAGTGGAGAAACAAATGATGGGCGGGCCATGATAATGGATAAGCACCTTTTTTGTCATCAAAGCCTAGTTTTACGCTCACTCTTCGATGTTTGCTCCTAGGCTCGGTGGGCCATGAACTAATTTTTGCTTTGGTGTGGCTCCGCCACTAGATAGTCGTTTGGAGGCAACAACACTACACTAAACTAACACACCTATCAGTGCGTGACATCAATATAGCAACCCAAGAGCCTTCTCTTGGTCCACTTCGCCGACTCACAATTGCATAAGAACACCTTTTCCACTTCACCGACATTCATTCACGAGCTAAATGCCTTTGAACAATACCATGTTGTTGTCTTTCTTCTTTGACACTGAGGATCCCTTTGAGAACTCCAAGGAGAACCCTTCGGAGTTTTTATCCAAGGATCCAGAGGAATCTATTGAGGACAACACAAGGCAAGATGACTATATTGAAGTCATTCACCTTGAAGGCCAATTCACTAGAGCTCACTTATCATGTATCGTGTAGTGAACTACTGCTTCCTCCATGTAAACTTAGTAGTAGCCGTCCCGATATGGTCTGTATCTAGCACCAATGTGGAGGTTGGGTAGAGATATCACTTGTTCTATGTGGTAAGACATGATTATCTAATGCTTGTACGTGATGACCCCTTTTGAAGTTTGATTGCATATTTGAATGTTACTTCGACAATTATTTATGCTTTTGAGGACTAACCTACTAATGATCCTTCGAAAGACTATTTTTGTGAATCATGTAATTTTGGGGAGTTTCACAAAAAGGTTCCAAGAAAATTCATAGAAAATGTTCAAGAGTGGTCCAAAAGCCACATAAAAGGGAATCATGGGGAGGCCACAAAGACTGATGTGTCTAGCGACCTGGTCGCATGATAAGGGTTGCTTTCCTAGCTCAGGAAAGTCTTCAAACTCTTCTGGTCCTCCTCCAAATCCTTCTTCTACGTCATTATCTAACGTCAAAGCAAAACAAAATAAGCATCACAACAAGGCAGGAACTTCACTTTTTTGGGACTTCTCTGGTTATATGAAAAATAACCAAAGGGAAACTATTGGTTTTATATCTCTAGAGATTTTTTTTCAATTCACTAAAGATGGATTAAAGAAGGAAATGGCAATGATAATGAAAATACAGAAAAGCTTCTATAAAAATGAGTGAAGGCACCCATTACATAGGTTGTGATTTTAGCGTTGATATTTTGAAAGACATGATTGTTTGTTGGGATGCCTGAGTATTAATGTCTTTATGTCAAACTATAGACTATTGCTTTGAATCACTTATGTCTTAATATTCATGCCATGATTAGATATATGATCAAGTTTATGCTAGGTAGCATTCTACATCAAAAAATATCTTTTTTATCATTTACCTACTCGAGGACGAGCAGGAATTAAGCTTGGGGATGCTGATACGTCTCCTTCGTATCTATAATTTTCGATTGTTTCATGCCAATATTATACAACTTTTACATATTTTTGGCAACAACTTATATGATTTATTGGACTAACCTATTGATTCAGTGCCTAGTTCCAGTTCCTGTTTGTTGCATGTTTTTTGTTTCGCAGAAAATCCATATCAAACGAAGTCCAAACACGATAAAAAATTACGGAGAATTATTTTGGAATATATGTGATTTTGGGGAGGTGGAATCAACGCAAACGGGGGCCCACGGTGCCCACAACCCACCACGGCGCGCCTAGGGGTGCCAGGCGCGCCCAGGTATCTTGTGCCCTCCTCGTAAGGCGGTTGGGGCCCTTCTTCTGGCGCAAGAAAGATAATTTATGGAAAAAAATTCGTGTAAAAATTTCAGCGCAATCGGAGTTATGGATCTCTGGGAATTTAAGAAACCGTGAAGGGCCAAATCTAGGGAACGCAAAACAGAAGAGAATAGAGAGGGAGATCCAATCTTGGAGGGGCTCCTGCCCCTCCGCCGCCATGGAGGCCATGGACCAGAGGGGGACTCTCCTCCCATCTAGGGGGGAGGCCAAGGAAGAAGAAGGAGGGGGGCTCTCTCCCCCTCTCTCCCGGTGGCGCCGGAACGCCGCCGGGGCAAGGATCGTGACGGCGATCTACATCAACAATCTTGCTACCGTCAACACCAACTCTCTCCCCCTCTATGCAGCGGTGTAACACCCCTTCTCCCCGCTGTAATCTCTACTTAAACATGGTGCTCAACTCCATATATTATTTCCCAATAATCTATGGTTATCCTATGATGTTTGAGTAGATCCGTTTTGTCATGTGGGTTAATCATGATCTTGGTTGGTATGATTGTATATTTTATTTATCGTGCTGTCCTACGGTGCCCTCCGTCTCGCGCAAACGTGAGGGGTCCCTGCTGTAGGGTGTTGCAATACGTTCATGATTCGCTTATGGTGGGTTGCGAGAGTGACAGAAGCTTAAACCCGAGTAGGTGGGTTGTTGCGTATGGGATAAAGAGGACTTGATACTTAATGCTATGGTTGGGATTCACGACCTTAATGATCTTTAGTAGTTGCGGATGCTTGCTAGAGTTCCAATCATAAGTGCATATGATCCAAGTAGAGAAAGTATGTTAGCTCATGCCTCTCCCTCATATAAAATTGCAAGAATGATTACCGGTACTTGTTACCGATTGCCTAGGGACAAATGACTTTCTTGTTGACAAAAGCTATCCACTCATATTACCGTGCAATTTACTCGTAGTTTTATTCTCGCAAAGTACTCGTAGTTTTATTCTTGCAAACTAGTTTCATACTTGTTCTAGATAAAGCAAACGTCAAGTGTGCGTAGAGTTGTATCGGTGGTTGCTACCTCTTGAGCACTGCGTTGGTTTTCCCTTGAAGAGGAAAGGGTGATGCAGCAAAGTAGCGTAAGTATTTCCCTCAGTTTTTGAGAACCAAGGTATCAATCCAGTAGGAGGCTACGCGCGAGTCCCTCGCACCTACACAAAACAAATAAATCTCGCAACCAACGCGATAAGGGGTTGTCAATCCCTACACGGTCACTTACGAGAGTGAGATCTGATAGATATGATAGGATAATATTTTTGGTATTTTTGTGATAAAGATGCAAAGTAAAATAAAAGCAAAATAAAAAGCAAAGGAAATAACTAAGTGTTGGAAGATTAATATGATGAAGATAGACCCCGGGGGCATAGGTTTCACTAGTGGCTTCTCTCGAGAGCATAAGTATTTTACGGTGGGTGAACAAATTACTGTTGAGCAATTGATAGAATTGAGCATAGTTATGAGAATATCTAGTTATGATCATGTATATAGGCATCACGGCCGAGACAAGTAGACCAACTCCTGCCTGCATCTACTACTATTACTCCACTCATCGACCGCTATCCAGCATGCATCTAGAGTATTAAGTTCATAAAAACAGAGTAACGCTTTAAGCAAGATGACATGATGTAGAGGGATAAATTCATGCAATATGATAAAAACCCCATCTTGTTATCCTCGATGACAACAATACAATATGTGCCTTGCTGCCCCTACTGTCACTGGGAAAGGACACCGCAAGATTGAACCCAAATCTAAGCACTTCTCCCATTGCAAGAAAGATCAATCTAGTAGGCCAAACCAAACTGATAATTCAAAGAGACTTGCAAAGATAACCAATCATACATAAAAGAATTCAGAAGATTCAAATATTGTTCATAGATAAACTTGATCATAAACCCACAATTCATCGGTCTCAACAAACACACCGCAAAAGAAGATTACATCGAATAGATCTCCACGAGAGAGGGGGAGAACATTGTATTGAGATCCAAAAAGAGAGAAGAAGCCATCTAGCTAATAACTATGGACCCGAAGGTCTGAGGTAAACTACTCACACTTCATCGGAGGGGCTATGGTGATGATGTAGAAGCCCTCTGTGATCGATGCCCCCTCCGGCGGAGCTCCGGAACAGGCCCCCAGATGGGATCTCGTGGGTACAGAAGGTTGCGGCGGTGGAATTAGGTTTTTGGCTCCGTATCTGATCGTTTGGGGGTACGTAGGTATATATGTTGGGAAACGTAGTAATTTCAAAAAAATTCCTACGCACACGCAAGATCATGGTGATGCATAGCAACGAGAGGGGAGAGTGTTGTCCACGTACCCTCGTAGACCGAAAGCGGAAGCGTTAACACAACGCGGTTGATGTAGTCGTACGTCTTCACGATCCGACCGATCAAGTACCGAACGCACGGCACCTCCGAGTTCAGCACACGTTCAGCTCGATGACATCCCTCGAACTCTGATCCAACCGAGTGTTGAGGGAGAGTTTCGTTAGCACGACGGCGTGGTGACGATGATGATGTTCTATCGACGCAGGGCTTCGCCTAAGCACCGCTACGATATTATCGAGGTGTAATATGGTGGAGGGGGGCACCGCACACGGCTAAGAGATCAATAGATCAATTGTTGTGTCTATGGGGTGCCCCCCTGCCCCCGTATAAAAAGGAGCAAGGGGGAGGCGGCCGGCCAAGGGGAGAGGCGCGCCAAGGGGGGAGTCCTACTCCCACCGGGAGTAGGACTCCTCCTTTCCTTGTTGGAGTAGGAAAAGGGAAGGGAGAAGGAGAAAGAAGGAAGGGGGCGCCCCCCCTCCCTAGTCCAATTCGGACTAGTCCATGGGGAGGGGTGCGGCCTCCCTTTGGGGCCTTTCTCTCCTTTCCCGTATGGCCCATTAAGGCCCAATACGAATTCCCGTAACTCTCCGGTACTCCGAAAAATACCCGAATCACTCGGAACCTTTCCGAAGTCCGAATATAGTCGTCCAATATATCGATCTTTATGTCTCGGCATTTCGAGACTCCTCGTCATGTCCCCGATCTCATCCGGGACTCCGAACTCCTTCGGTACATCAACATACATAAACTCATAATAAAACTGTCATCGTAACGTTAAGCGTGCGGACCCTACGGGTTCGAGAACTATGTAGACATGACCGAGACACCTCTCCGGTCAATAACCAATAGCGGAACCTGGATGCTCATATTGGTTCCCACATATTCTACGAAGATCTTTATCGGTCAGACCGCATAACAACATACGTTGTTCCCTTTGTCATCGGTATGTTACTTGCCCAAGATTCGATCGTCGGTATCTCGATACCTAGTTCAATCTCGTTACCGGCAAGTCTCTTTACTCGTTCCGTAATACATCATCCCGCAACTAACTCATTAGTCACAATTCTTGCAAGGCTTATAGTGATGTGTATTACTGAGTGGGCCCAGAGATACCTCTCCGACACTCGGAGTGACAAATCCTAATCTCGAAATACGCCAACCCAACAAGTACCTTTGGAGACACCTGTAGAGCACCTTTATAATCACCCAGTTACGTTGTGACGTTTGGTAGCACACAAAGTGTTCCTCCGGTAAACGGGAGTTGCATAATCTCATAGTCATAGGAACATGTATAAGTCATGAAGAAAGCAATAGCAACATACTAAACGATCGAGTGCTAAGCTAACGGAATGGGTCAAGTCAATCACGTGATTCTCCTAATGAAGTGATCCCGTTAATCAAATGACAACTCATGTCTATGGCTAGGAAACATAACCATCTTTGATTAACGAGCTAGTCAAGTAGAGGCATACTACACTACAGGAATCAGCTATTTTGCCGTCTGCCACGGCGGACGGCAAAGGCATGAACGGCGGACGGCAAAGGCCTTTGCCGTCAGCCGCGGACGGCAAAAGGCTCCAGCAAAGTAGGCTACGGTAAACAGCTGCTTTGCCGTCTGCTTCCTGGCGGCTGACGACAAAGGACCTTTGTCGTCTGCCGCAGACGGCAACGAGAGCAGACGGCAATAATTGTGCTCTCAGTCCGTTAAGTGGCTAACGGCAGGCCTTTGCCGTCCGCCGCGGACGGCAAACTTTCTAGTGCCTTTGCCGTCCGCTTCCGCCTCGCCCGCCGCATCGGCCGCCCCCGCTTCCGCCTCGGCCGCCGCGTCGCGTCGCGTCGGCCGCCCCCGCTGAGGCGCTGCCGCCTGCCCCCCCTGCCCGCTGCCGCCTCGCCTGCCGCGCTGCCGGCTGCCGCCTCGCCTGCCCCGCGTGCCCCGATGCCTCGCGGTCAACGCCGCCATCTCGTCTTCCGCGCGCCGCCCTCTCGTCTTCCGCGCGGCCATCTCGTCTTCCGCCCGCCGCCCTCTCGTCTTCCGCGGCCCGGCGCCTCCCTGCCGCATTAAATCCCGGCGCTATAAAACCCGCCCTGCGCGGCGAGTTTGGTCACACCGGCCACCTCCTCCACCGCCCCGCCCCCCTCCTCTCCCTCTTCACACCGGCGTTCTCTTCGCGGGATGGCGTCCAGCGACTCGGACTCCGACGGCGCGGCACCGGGCGGCCACTGGCCGTCGAGCCTCACGTTGGGGCAGATGGAGGACCTCGCTCGGTTCGGCCTCTACGTGCCGCCGGCGGCGAAGCTGCCGCGGCCGTGGAGGATCTCCGCGGACGGATTCCCCACGCAGGGCGTACCGGCGACGCCGGCAGAGCTTCGCGCGCACCCCGGGGGACGCTACAACCGGAAGGGCCGCCGCCATTTTTGGAAGGGCAAGCGGTTCGACGACGTCATCGGCGCCTTCAAGCGCACCGCCCGAGGGCTCCCTGTCGGCAATCTCTCTCGTGGAGCCGGGCCCTCCCAGCCGCGCAGGGCACCCGCTCCCACCCCCGCCCCAGCAGCCCCGGCCGAGGTTGTGATCCCGCCGGAGCAGGCGGCGCTCCAGCAGGACAGCGACCCGGAGGACACGCCCGGGCTCCTCGCGATCCTGGCGCAGTCAGCGGAAGAGGCCGCCGCGGCGGCGGTGGCGCAGCAGGCGGCGATGGCGGCGCAGCAGGCGGCGCTGGAGGCCCAGGAGGAGGCGGCGCTGCAGGCGGCGATGGCGCCGCCGGAGTGGCAGCAGGTGCCGCCGGAGTGGCAGCAGGAGTGGCAGCAGGCGCCGGCGGCGGAGGAGGAAGAGGATTCAGACGACGTCCCGGTGGACTGGGACGACGTCGCGAACCGGTCCAGCAGCGACGATGACGGCGGCAACGACCCGGCCGTGATTGACCTAGATAGCGACGCCGAGTAGTTTTTTTACTATTTATGTACGAACTTTTTTTAGTGTGTTGTTTGCGGCCCTAAAACTAAACTAAAACTAAACCTAAAACTAAAAAAACAGAAAAAAGGAAAAAAGGGGTAGAGCTCACCTGAGGCAGGGCCGGTGGAGGAGGTCGCCGGTGGAGGAGGGGGGCGGGGCGGTGGAGGAGGTGGCCGGTGGAGGAGAGGTGCGGGGCGGCCTGGGGCGGCGGCGCCGGGCCCGGGGCGGTGGGGCGGCGGGGGGCCGGGGCGACGGGGCGGCGGGGCGGTAGGGTCGGGGCGCCGGGCGGCGGCGAGTGCTGGGGGCGGCGGCGCGCGGCGGGCGGCGGCGGTGGGGTGGGATGTGTGGTGGGATGTAGTGCGCGTCGGCTAGGTGAGAAAGGGAGAGAACAGAGAGTAACGGGCGGGGGGTACGGGCCGTTAGGTAGTCTCCTCTTTGCCGTCCGCCACTATTTGTCGTCCGCCCTTTTGCCTCTTTGCCGTCCACTGGCAGACGGCAAAGAGGTGGGGCGTTAAGTTTTCCCCAAACGGGCGGGGGGTGGGGGCCACCTCTCTCTTTGCCGTCCGCCAGCTGACGGTAAAGAATCTTTGCCGTCCGCTGGCGGACGGCAAAGAGCCCGCAGATGGCAAAGAGCTTCTTTTTCGTCTGCCACTTCTTTGCCGTCAGCTTCTGGGTAGCTGATGGCAAAGAGCTTCTTTGCCGTCAGCTAGCAGACGGCAAAGAGCTGGCAGATGGCAAATTAGCTGATTCCAGTAGTGCTAGTGACACTCTGTTTGTCTATGTATTCACACATGTATTATGTTTCCGGTTAATACAATTCTAGCATGAATAATAAACATTTATCATGATATAAGGAAATAAATAATACTTTATTATTGCCTCTAGGGCATATTTCCTTCAGTCTCCCACTTGCACTAGAGTCAATAATCTAGTTCACATCGCCATGTGATTTAACATCAATAATTCACATCACCATGTGATTAACACCCATAGTTCACATTGTCATGTGACCAACACCCAAAGGGTTTACTAGAGTCAATAATCTAGTTCACATCGCTATGTGATTAACACCCACAGAGTACTAAGGTGTGATCATGTTTTGATTGTGAGATAATTTTAGTCAACGGGTCTGTCACATTCAGATCCGTAAGTATTTTGCAAATTTCTATGTCTACAATGCTCTGCACGGAGCTACTCTAGCTAATTGCTCCCACTTTCAATATGTATCTAGACCAAGACTTAGAGTCACCTAGATTAGTGTCAAAACTTGCATCGACGTAACCCTTTACGACGAACCTTTTGTCACTTCCATAATCGAGAAACATATCCTTATTCCACTAAGGATAATTTTGACCGCTGTCCAGTGATCTACTCCTAGATCACTATTGTACTCCCTTGCCAAAATCAGTGTAGGGTATGCAATAGATCTGGTACACAGCATGGCATACTTTATAGAACCTATGGCCAAGGCATAGGAAATGACTTTCATTCTCTTTCTATCTTCTGCCGTGGTCGGGCTTTGAGTCTTACTCAATTTCACACCTTGTAACACATGCAAGAACTCTTTCTTTGACTGTTCTATTTTGAACTACTTCAAAATCTTGTTAAGGTATGTACTCATTGAAAAAACTTATCAAGCGTCTTGATCTATCTCTATAGATCTTGATGCTCAATATGTAAGCAGCTTCACCAAGGTCTTTCTTTGAAAAACTCCTTTCAAACACTCCTTTATGCTTTGCAGAATAATTCTACATTATTTCCGGTCAACAATATGTCATTCACATATACTTATCAGAAATGCTGTAGTGATCCCACTCACTTTCTTGTAAATACAGGCTTCACCGCAAGTCTGTATAAAACTATATCCTTTGATCAACTTATCAAAGCGTATATTCCAACTCCGAGATGCTTGCACCAGTCCATAGATGGATTGCTGGAGCTTGCATATTTTGTTAGCACTTTTAGGATTGACAAAACCTCATGGTTGCATCATATACAACTCTTCTTTAATAAATCCATTAAGGAATGCAGTTTTGTTTATCCATTTGCCATATTTCATAAAATGCGGCAATTGCTAACATGATTCAGACAGACTTAAGCATAGATACGAGTGAGAAACTCTCATCGTAGTCAACACCTTAAACTTGTCGAATACCTTTTGCGACAATTCTAGCTTTGTAGATAGTAACACTACCATCAGCGTCCGTCTTCCTCTTGAAGATCCATTTAATCTCAATGGCTCGCCGATCATTGGGCAAGTCAATCAAAGTCCATACTTTGTTCTCATACATGGATCTCATCTCAGATTTCATGGCTTCAAGCCATTTTGCGGAATCTGGGCTCACCATCGCTTCTTCATAGTTCGTAGGTTCGTAATGGTCTAGTAACATAACCTCCAGAACAGGATTACCGTACCACTCTGGTGCGGATCTTACTCTGGTTTACCTACGAGGTTTGGTAGTAACTTGATCTGAAGTTACATGATCATCATCATTAACTTCCTCACTAATTGGTGTAGGAGTCACAGGAACAGATTTCTGTGATGAACTACTTTCCAATAAGGGAGCAGGTACAGTTACCTCATCAAGTTCTACTTTCCTCCCACTCACTTCTTTCGAGAGAAACTCCTTCTCTAGAAAGGATCCATACTTAGCAACGAATGTCTTGCCTTCGGATCTATGATAGAAGGTGTACCCAACTGTCTCCTTTGGGTATTCTATGAAGACACATTTCTCCGATTTGGGTTTGAGCCTATCAGGATGAAACTTTTTCACATAAGCATTGTAACCCCAAACTTTAAGAAACGACAACTTTGGTTTCTTGCCAAACCACAGTTCATAAGATGTCGTCTCAACGGATTTATATGGTACCCTATTTAACGTGAATGCAGCTGTCTCTAATGCATAACCCCAAAACGATAGTGGTAGATCGGTAAGAGACATCATATATCGCACCATATCTAATAAAGTACGGTTACGATGTTCGGACACACTATTACACTGTGGTGTTCCAGGTGGCGTGAGTAGTAAAACTATTTCACATTGTTTTAACTGAAGGCCAAACTCGTAACTCAAATACTCTTCTCCACGATCAGATCGTAGAAACTTTATTTTCTTGTTACGATAATTTTTCGCTTCACTCTGAAATTATATGAACTTTTCAAATGTTTCAGACTTCTGTTTCATTAAGTAGATATACCCATATCTGCTCAAATCATCTGTGAAGGTCAGAAAATAATGATACCTGCTACGAGCCTCAATTTTCATCGAACCACATACATCTGTATGTATGATTTCCAACAAATCTGTTGCTCTCTCCATAGTTCCGGAGAACGGGGTTTTAGTCATCTTGCCCATGAGGCACGGTTCGCAAGCATCAAGTGATTCATAATCAAGTGATTCCAAAATCCCATCAGTATGGAGTTTCTTCATGCGCTTTACACCAATATGACGTAAACGGCAGTGTCACAAATAAGTTGCACTATCATTATTAACTTTGCATCTTTTGGCTTCATTATTATGAATATGTGTATCACTACGATCGAGATCCAACAAACCATTTTATTGGGTGTATGACCATAGAAGGTTTTATTCATGTAAACAGAACAACAATTATTCTCTAATTTAAATGAATAACCGTATTGCAACAAACATGATCAAATCATATTCATGCTCAACGCAAACACCAAATAACACTTATTTAGTTTCAACACTAATCCCGAAAGTATAGGGAGTGTGCGATGATGATCATATCAATCTTGGAACTACTTCCAACACACATCGTCACCTCGCCTTTTACTAGTCTCTGTTTATTCTACAACTCCCGTTTCGAGTTACTACTTTAGCAACTGAACCAGTATCAAATACCGAGGGGTTGCTATAAACATTAGTAAAGTACACATCAATAACATGTATATCCAATATACCTTTGTTCACTTTGCCATCCTTCTTATCCACCAAATAGTTGGGGTAGTTCCGCTTCCAGTGACCAGTCCCTTTGCAGTAGAAGCACTTAGTCTCAGGCTTAGGACCAGACTTAGGTTTCTTCACTTGAGCAGCAACTTGCTTGCCGTTCTTCTTGAAGTTCCCCTTCTTCCCTTTGCCCTTTTCTTGAAACTAGTGGTCTCGTCAACCATCAACACTTGATGTTTTTCTTGATTTCTACCTTCGTCGATTTCAGCATCACGAAGAGCTCAGGAATTACTTTCGTCATCCCTTGCATACTATAGTTCATCACGAAGTTCTACTAACTTGGTGATGGTGACTAGAGAATTCTGTCAATCACTATTTTATCTGGAAGATTAACTCCCACTTGATTCAAGTGATTGTAGTACCCAGACAATCTGCTCACTGCTTGAGCTATTCTCCTCCATCTTTTAGCTATAGAACTTGTTGGAGACTTCATATCTCTCAACTCGGGTATTTGCTTGAAATATTAACTTCAACTCCTGGAACATCTCATATGGTCCATGATGTTCAAAACGTCTTTGAAGTCCCGATTCTAAGCCGTTAAGCATGGTGCACTAAACTATCAAGTAGTCATCATATTGAGCTAGCCAAACGTTCATAACGTCTGCATCTGCTCTTGCAATAGGTCTGTCACCTAGCGGTGCATCAAGGACATAATTCTTCTGTGCAGCAATGAGGACAATCCTCAGATCACGGATCCAATCCGCATCTTTGCTACTAACATCTTTCAACATAATTTTCTCTAGGAACATATCAAAAATAAACACAGGGAAGCAACAACGCGAGCTATTGATCTACAACATAATTTGCAAAAATACTATCAGGACTAAGTTCATGATAAACTTAAGTTCAATTAATCATATTACTTAAGAACTCCCACTTAGATAGACATCCCTCTAATCCTCTAAGTGATCATGTGATCCATATCAACTAAACCATGTCCGATCATCACGTGAGATGGAGTAGTTTCAATGGTGAACATCACTATGTTGATCATATCTACTATATGATTCACGCTCGACCTTTCGGTCTCCGTGTTCCGAGGCCATGTATGCATATGCTAGGCTCGTCAAGTTTAACCTGAGTATTCCGCGTGTGCAACTGTTTTGCACCCGTTGTATTTGAACGTAGAGCCTATCACACCCGATCATCACGTGGTGTCTCAGTACGAAGAACTTTCGCAACGGTGCATACTCAGGGAGAACACTTTTATCTTGAAATTTTAGTGAGAGATCATCTTATAATGCTACTGTCAATCAAAGCAAGATAAGATGCATAAAAGATAAACATCACATGCAATCAATATAAGTGATATGATATGGCCATCATCATCTTGTGCTTGTGATCTCCATCTCCGAAGCACCGTCATGATCACCATCGTCACCGGCGCGACACCTTGATCTCCATCGTAGTATCGTTGTCGTCTCGCCAACTATTGCTTTTACGACTATCGCTACCGCTTAGTGATAAAGTAAAACAATTACATGGCGATTGCATTGCATACAATAAAGCGACAACCATATGGCTCCTGCCAGTTGCCGATAACTCGGTTACAAAACATGATCATCTCATACAATAAAATATAGCATCATGTCTTGACCATATCACATCACAACATGCCCTGCAAAAACAAGTTAGACGTCCTCTACTTTGTTGTTGCAAGTTTTACGTGGCTGCTACGGGCTTAGCAAGAACCGTTCTTACCTACGCATCAAAACCACAACGATAGTTTGTCAAGTTGGTGCTGTTTTAACCTTCGCAAGGACCGGGCGTAGCCACACTTGGTTCAACTAAAGTGAGAGAGATAGACACCCGCCAGTCACCTTTAAGCAACGAGTGCTCGCAACGGTGAAACCAGTCTCGCGTAAGCATACGCGTAATGTCGGTCCGGGCCGCTTCATCTCACAATACCGCTGAACCAAAATATGACATGCTGGTAAGCAGTATGACTTATATCGCCCACAACTCACTTGTGTTCTACTCATGCATATAACATCAACGCATAAAACCAGGCTCGGATGCCACTGTTGGGAAACATAGTAATTTCAAAAAAAATCCTACGCACACGCAAGATCATGGTGATGCATAGCAACGAGAGGGGAGAGTGTTGTCCACGTACCCTCGTAGACCGAAAGCGGAAGCGTTAACACAACGCGGTTGATGTAGTCGTACGTCTTCACGATCCGACCGATCAAGTACCGAACGCACGGCACCTCCGAGTTCAGCACACGTTCAGCTCGATGACATCCCTCGAACTTTGATCCAGCCGAGTGTTGAGGGAGAGTTTCGTCAGCACGACGGCGTGGTGACGATGATGATGTTCTACCGACGCAGGGCTTCGCCTAAGCACCGCTACGATATTATCGAGGTGTAATATGGTGGAGGGGGACACCGCACACGGCTAAGAGATCAATAGATCAATTGTTGTGTCTATGGGGTGCCCCCTGCCCCCGTATATAAAGGAGCAAGGGGGAGGCGGCCGGCCAAGGGGGGAGGCGCACCAAGGGGGGAGTCCTACTCCCACCGGGAGTAGGACTCCTCCTTTCCTTGTTGGAGTAGGAAAAGGGAAGGGAGAAGGAGAAAGAAGGAAGGGGGCGCCCCCCCCCCCTCCCTAGTCCAATTCGGACTAGTCCATGGGGAGGGGTGCGGCCTCCCTTTGGGGCCTTTCTCTCCTTTCCCGTATGGCCCATTAAGGCCCAATACGAATTCCCGTAACTCTCCGGTACTCCGAAAAATACCCGAATCACTCGGAACCTTTCCGAAATCCGAATATAGTCGTCCAATATATCGATCTTTACGTCTCGGCCATTTCGAGACTCCTCGTCATGTCCCCGATCTCATCCGGGACTCCGAACTCCTTCGGTACATCAACATACATAAACTCATAATAAAACTGTCATCGTAACGTTAAGCGTGCGGACCCTACGGGTTCGAGAACTATGTAGACATGACCGAGACACCTCTTCGGTCAATAACCAATAGCAGAACCTGGATGCTCATATTGGTTCCCACATATTCTACGAAGATCTTTATCGGTCAGACCGCATAATAACATATGTTGTTCCCTTTGTCATCGGTATGTTACTTGCCCGAGATTCGATCGTCGGTATCTCGATACCTAGTTCAATCTCGTTACCGGCAAGTCTCTTTACTCGTTCCGTAATACATCATCCCGCAACTAACTCATTGGTCACAATGCTTGCAAGGCTTATAGTGATGTGTATTACTGAGTGGGCCCAGAGATACCTCTCCGACACTCGGAGTGACAAATCCTAATCTCGAAATACGCCAACCCAACAAGTACCTTTGGAGACACCTGTAGAGCACCTTTATAATCACCCAGTTATGTTGTGATGTTTGGTAGCACACAAAGTGTTCCTCCGGTAAACGGGAGTTGCATAATCTCATAGTCATAGGAACATGTATAAGTCATGAAGAAAGCAATAGCAACATACTAAACGATCGAGTGCTAAGCTAACGGAATGGGTCAAGTCAATCACGTCATTCTCCTAATGAAGTGATCCCGTTAATCAAATGACAACTCATGTCTATGGCTAGGAAACATAACCATCTTTGATTAACGAGCTAGTCAAGTAGAGGCATACTAGTGACACTCTGTTTGTCTATGTATTCACACATGTATTATGTTTCCGGTTAATACAATTCTAGCATGAATAATAAACATTTATCATGATATAAGGAAATAAATAATACTTTATTATTGCCTCTAGGGCATATTTCCTTCAATATATAGGAGGAAGGAGTACGTCGGTGGAGCAACAGGGGGCCCACGAGGGTGGAGGGCGCGCCCTGGGGGGGTAGGCGCGCCCCCTACCTCGTGGCCTCCTCTTTTGTTTCTTGACGTAGGGTCCAAGTCTCATGGATCTTGTTCGTCCTGAAAATCACGTTCCCGAAGGTTTCATTCCGTTTGGACTCCGTTTGATATTCCTTTTCTGCGAAACTCTGAAATAGGCAAAAAACAGCAATTCTGGGTTGGGTCTCCGGTTAATAGGTTAGTCCCAAAAATAATATAAAAGTGAATAATAAAGCCCAATAATGTCCAAAACAGTAGATAATATAGCATGGAGCAATCAAAAATTATAAATATGTTGGAGACGTATCAAGCATCCCCAAGCTTAATTCCTGCTTGTACTCGAGTAGGTAAATGATAAAAACAGAATTTTTGATGCAGAGTGCTACTTGGCATAATTTCAATGTAATTCTTCTTAATTGTGGTATGAATATTCAGATCCGAAAGATTCAAGACAAAATTTTAATATTGACATAAAAATAATAATACTTCAAGCATACTAACAAAGCAATTATGTCTTCTCAAAATAACATGGCCAAAGAAAGTTATCCCTACAAAATCATATAGTTTGGCTATGCTCTATCTTCACCACACAAAGTATTTAAATCATGCACAACCCCGATGACAAGCCAAGCAATTGTTTCATACTTTTGAAATTTTCAAACTTTTTCAATCTTCACGCAATACATGAGCGTGAGCCATGGACATAGCACTATATGTGGAATAGAATGGTGGTTGTGGAGAAGACAAAAAGTGAGAAGATAGTCTCACATCAACTAGGCGTATCAACGGGCTATGGAGATGCCCATCAATAGATATCAATGTGAGTGAGTAGGGATTGCCATGCAACGGATGCACTAGAGCTATAAGTATATGAAAGATCAACAAAAGAAAAACTAAGTGGGTGTGCATCCAACTCGCTTGCTCACGAAGACCTAGGGCATTTTGAGAAAGCCCATCATTGGAATATACAAGCCAAGTTCTATAATGAAAAATTCCCACTAGTATATGAACGTGACAAAATGAGAGACTCTCTATCATGAAGATCATGGTGCTACTTTGAAGCACAAGTGTGGTAAAAGGCTAGTAACATTGTCCCTTCTCTCTTTCTCTCATATTTTTTTATTTGGGCCTTTCCCTTTTTTTATGGCCTCTTTTTTTTCGTCCGGAGTCTCATCCCGACTTGTGGGGGAATCATAGACACCATCATCCTTTTCCTCACTTGGGACAATGCTCTAAAAATGAAGATCATCACACTTTTATTTTCTTACAACTCAACAATTACAACTCGATACTTAGAACAAAATATGACTATATGAATGCCTCCGGCGGTGTACCGGGATATGCAATGAATCAAGAGTGACATGTATGAAAGAATTATGAACGGTGGCTTTGCCACAAATACGATGTCAACTACATGATCATGCAAAGCAATATGACAATGATGGAGCGTGTCATAATAAACGGAACGGTGGAAAGTTGCATGGCAATATATCTCGGAATGGCTATGGAAATGCCATGATAGGTGGGTATGGTGGCTGTTTTGAGGAAGGTTTATGGTGGGTGTATGATACCGGCGAAAAGTGCGCGGTATTAGAGAGGCTAGCAATGGTGGGAGAAGGGTGCGTATAATCCATGGACTCAACATTAGTCATAAAGAACTCATATACTTATTGCAAAAATCTACAAGTTATCAAAGCAAAGTATTACGCGCATGCTCCTAGGGGTATAGATTGGTAGGAAAAGACCATCGCTCGTCCCCGACCGCCACTCATAAGGAAGACAATCAATAAATAAATTATGCTCCGACTTCATCACATAACGGTTCACCATACGTGCATGCTAAGGGAATCACAAACTTTAACACAAGTATCTCTCAAATTCACAACTACTCAACTAGCATGACTCTAATATCACCATCTTTATATCTCAAAACAATTATCAAGCATCAAACTTTTCTTAGTATTCAACACACTCATAAGAACTTTTCTTTTACTATCTTGAATACCAAGCATATTAGGATTATTTAAGCAAATTACCATGCTATTTAAGACTCTCAAAATAATCTAAGTGAAGCATGAGAGATAAATAGTTTCTATAAAACAAATCCACCACCGTGCTCTAAAAGATATAAGTGAAGCACTAGAGCAAAACTATATAACTCAAAAGATATATGCGAAGCACATAGAGTATTCTAACAAATTCCAAATCATGTATGGCTCTCTCAAAAGGTGTGTACAGCAAGGATGATTGTGGTAAACTAAAAAGCAAAGACTCAAATCATACAAGACGCTACAAGCAAAACACATATCATGTGGTGAATAAAAATATAACTCCAAGTAAAGTTACCGATGGAAGTAGACGAAAGAGGGGATGCCTTCCGGGGCATCCCCAAGCTTTGGCTTTTTGTTGTCCTTAGATTATCTTGGGGGTGCCATGGGCATCCCCAAGCTTAGGCTCTTGCCACTCCTTGTTCCATAATCCATCAAATCTTTCACCCAAAACTTGAAAATTTCACAACACAAAACTCAGCAGAAAATCTCGTGAGCTCCGTTAGCGAAAGAAAACAAAAGACCACTTCAAGGTACTGTAATGAACTCATTCTTTATTTATATTGGTGTTAAACCTACTTTATTCCAACTTCTCTATGGTTTATAAACTCTTTTACTAGCCATAGATTCATCAAAATAAGCAAACAACACACGAAAAACAGAATCTGTCAAAAACAGAACAGTTTGTAGTAATCTGTAACTAAAGCAAACTTCTGGAACTCCAAAAAATCAGCCAAAATAGGAAGACTTAGACAATTTGTTTATTGATCAGAAGCAATTGGAATCAGTATTTTATCACGTTCTGGTGATTTTTAACAATTATTTTCGTGAACAGAAAGTTTCTGGAAATTACAGCAAGATCAAATAACTATCATCCAAGAAGATCCTATAGGTTTAACTTGGCACAAACACTAATTAAAACATAAAAAAACATCTAACAAGAGGCTAGAACAAATATTTATTCCTAAACAGAAGAAAAAAGCAAAAAACTAAAAATAAAATTGGGTTGCCTCCCAACAAGCGCTATCATTTAACGCCCCTAGCTAGGCATAAAAGCAAGGATAGATCTAGGTATTGCCATCTTTGGTAGGCAATCCATAAGTGGCTCTCATAATAGATTCATATGGTAATTTTATTTTCTTCCTAGGGAAGTGTTCCATGTCTTTCTTTAATGGAAATTGGAATCTAATATTCCTTTCCTTCATATGAATAATTGCACCAATCGTTCTAAGGAAAGGTCTACCAAGAATAATAGGACATGAAGGATTGCAATCTATATCGAGAACAATAAAATATATGGGCACATAGTCCCTATTTGCAACAATAAGAACATCATTAATTCTTCCCATAGGTTTCTTAATAGTGGAATCCGCAAGGTGCAAGTTTAGAGAGCAATCATCAAAATCACGAAAATCTAGCAAATCGCACAAAGTTTTGGGAATAGTGGAAACACTAGCACCCAAATCACATAAAGCATAGAACTCATGATCCTTAATATTAATTTTAATAGTAGGTTCCCACTCATCATAAAGTTTTCTAGGGATAGAAACTTCCAACTCAAGTTTTTCTTCATAAGATTGCATCAAGGCATCAACGATATGTTTGGTAAAAGCTTTATTTTGACTATAAGCATGAGGAGAATTTAGCACGGATTGCAACAAGGAAATACAATCTATCAAAGAGCAATTATCATAATTAAATTCCTTGAAATCCAAAATAGTGGGTTTATTAATATCTAACGTTTTGATTTCTTCAATCCCGCTTTTATCAATTTTAGCATCAAGATCTAAAAACTCTGAATTTTTGGAACGCCTTCTAGGTAAAGGTGGATCATATTCAGTCTCATCATTATCAAGATTCATATTACAAAACAAGGATTTAATAGGAGACACATCAATAACTTTTAGATCTTCATCTTTATTTTCATAGAAATTTGAAGAACACGCTTTTATAAAGCAATCTTTCTTAGCACGCATCCTAGCGGTTCTTTCTTTGCACTCATCAATGGAAATTCTCATGGCTTTGAGAGACTCATTGATATCATGCTTAGGAGGAATAGATCTCAGTTTCAAAGAATCAACATCAAGAGAAATTCTATCAATGTTCCTAGCCAATTCATCAACTTTAAGCAATTTCTCTTCAAGCAAACCATTGAAATTCTTTTGTGAATTCATAAACTCTTTAACACTAGTCTCAAATTCAGAGGGCATCTTATTAAAATTTCCATAAGAGTTGTTGTAGGAATTACCATAATTATTAGAGGAATTGCTAGGATAAGGCCTAGGATTAAAGTTTCCTCTATACGCGTTGTTACCAAAATTATTCCTACCAACAAAATTCACATCCATAGATTCATTATTATTCTCAATCAAGGTAGACAAAGGCATATCATTAGGATCAGAAGAAACACTCTTAGTAGCAAATAATTTCATAAGTTCATCCATCTTTCCACTCAAAACATTAATTTCTTCTATCGCATGCACTTTTTTATTAGTAGATCTTTCAGTGTGCCATTGAGAATAATTAACCATAATATTATCTAGGAGTTTAGTAGATTCTCCTAAAGTGATTTCCATAAAAGTGCCTCCCGCGGCCGAATCTAAAAGATTTCTAGAAGCAAAATTCAATCCGGCATAAAAATTTTGTATAATCATCCACAAATTCAAACCATGAGTAGGGCAATTACGTATCATTAATTTCATCCTCTCCCAAGCTTGTGCAACATGTTCATGATCAAGTTGCTTAAAATTCATAATATCGTTTCTACGAGAGATGATCTTAGCGGGAGGAAAATACTTAGAGATAAAAGCATCTTTGCACTTATTCCATGAATCAATACTATTTTTAGGCAAAGACGAAAACCAAGCTTTAGCACGATCTCTAAGCGAAAAAGGAAATAGCTTCAATTTAACAATATCATTGTCCACATCTTTCTTCTTTTGCATATCACACAAATCAACGAAGCTATTTAGATGAGTAGCGACATCTTCACTAGGAAGGCCGGCGAATTGATCTTTCATGACAAGATTCAATAAAGCAGCGTTGATTTGACAAGATTCAGTATTGGTAAGAGGAGCAATTGGAGTGCTAAGGAAATTATTATTGTTGGTATTGGTAAAGTCACATAATTTGGTATTATCTTGAGCCATCGCGACAAACAAGCAATCCAACACACGAGCAAACAAAAAGCAAGCGAAAAAGAGGCAAACGGAAAAGAGAGGGCGAATAAAACGGCAAAGGTGAAGTGGGGGAGAGGAAAACGAGAGGCAAATGGCAAATAATGTAGTGCGGGAGATAAGGGATTGTGATGGGTACTTGGTATGTTGACTTTTGCGTATACCTCCCCGGCAACGGTGCCAGAAATCCTTCTTGCTACCTCGTGAGCACTGCGTTGGTTTTCCCTTGAAGAGGAAAGGGTGATGCAGCAAAGTAGCGTAAGTATTTCCCTCAGTTTTTGAGAACCAAGGTATCAATCCAGTAGGAGGCTACGCGCGAGTCCCTCGCACCTACATAAAACAAATAAATCCTCGCAACCAACGCGATAAGGGGTTGTCAATCCCTACACGGTCACTTACGAGAGTGAGATCTGATAGATATGATAGGATAATATTTTTGGTATTTTTGTGATAAAGATGCAAAGTAAAATAAAAGCAAAGGAAATAACTAAGTGTTGGAAGATTAATATGATGAAGATAGACCCGGGGGCCAAGGTTTCACTAGTGGCTTCTCTCGAGAGCATAAGTATTTTACGGTGGGTGAACAAATTACTGTTGAGCAATTGACATAATTGAGCATAGTTATGAGAATATCTAGGTTTCATGTATATAGGCATCACGTCCGAGACAAGTAGACCGACTCCTGCCTGCATCTACTACTATTACTCCACTCATCGACCGCTATCCAGCATGCATCTAGAGTATTAAGTTCATAAAAACGGAGTAACGCTTTAAGCAAGATGACATGATGTAGAGGGATAAATTCATGCAATATGATAAAAAAAACCATCTTGTTATCCTCGATGGCAACAATACAATACGTGCCTTGCTGCCCCTACTGTCACTGGGAAAGGACACCGCAAGATTGAACCCAAAGCTAAGCACTTCTCCCATTGCAAGAAAGATCAATCTAGTAGGCCAAACCAAACTGATAATTCGAAGAGACTTGCAAAGATAACCAATCATACATAAAAGAATTCGGAAGATTCAAATATTGTTCATAGATAAACTTGATCATAAACCCACAATTCATCGGTCTCAACAAACACACCGCAAAAGAAGATTACATCGAATAGATCTCCACAAGAGAGGGGGAGAACATTGTATTGAGATCCAAAAAGAGAGAAGAAGCCATCTAGCTAATAACTATGGACCCGAAGGTCTGAGGTAAACTACTCACACTTCATCGGAGGGGCTATGGTGATGATGTAGAAGCCCTCCGTGATCGATGCCCCCTCCGGCGGAGCTCCGGAACAGGCCCCAAGATGGGATCTCGTGGGTACAGAAGGTTTCGGCGGTGGAATTAGGTTTTTGGCTCCGTATCTGATCGTTTGGGGGTACGTAGGTATATATAGGAGGAAGAAGTACGTCGGTGGAGCAACAGGGGGCCCACGAGGGTGGAGGGCGCGCCCCCTACCTCGTGGCCTCCTCTTTTGTTTCTTGACGTAGGGTACAAGTCTCCTGGATCTTGTTCGTTCTGAAAATCACGTTCCCGAAGGTTTCATTCCGTTTGGACTCCGTTTGATATTCCTTTTCTGTGAAACTCTGAAATAGGCAAAAAACAGCAATTCTGGGTTGGGCCTCCGGTTAATAGGTTAGTCCCAAAAATAACATAAAAGTGAATAATAAAGCCCAATAATGTCCAAAACAGTAGATAATATAGCATGGAGCAATCAAAAATTATAGATACGTTGGAGACGTATCAGTGGTCGATAGAACTCGAGGGAATATTTGTTCTACCTTTAGCTCCTCGTTGGGTTCGACACTCTTATTTATCGAAGAAGGCTACAAACGATCCCCTATACTTGTGGGTTATCAGTGAGCTTCCCAAAATTTTCTCAAATATTTTTGAACATAAAAATAGAATTTTCCTATTAAAGATCATTTCTGGCCTTAAGAAAAGGCTGATAAAATAAATACTTTATACTTTTTCAAATAATATTTTTGTGGTTTTGGGATGTCCTATAACTTGTATGTTCCATAAATAGCCTTGACAAGTTTTTGTTCCACTGAAATCAATGACTTGTAGTTCAATCCATGACTCAAGGGTTTTGAAAACCTAAATTTGGAAAATAGCTTTTGGCCAAAATATTTTGTAACATAATTAATTTTTATAACCTATTCCCATGTCATGATCACTGGTAGAAAATTGGGATTCAGTACTGGATTAGAATGGTCATAAGATTTTTTTCCTAAGTCCTATAGCACTTTTAACAAGCAAAAGATCCAACTCAAATTCAAACAAGAGAAAAGAACACTTTCAAATAACAAGAAAAAATCCAACTCAGAGACAATTAAGGGTCCAAACAACACTATTGGCTCTGAGTTATCATGAGGCAAAATTCAGGGTGTTACACTGACTCAGTTGTCCACAAGTCCTGGTTCTGTTCCTAATCACACTTTGCAACAAGGAATACTCAGGTGCAAAAATAAAGTTGTCATTGGAGCTAACAACACTCTGGGAACTAAACTATCATGTGCATTACATAATTAAGAATTGGGTGGTCACTCTGGTTATAGAGCTAAATATCAGAGAGTGAAACTTCTATTCCTTTGGCAAGGAATGAAACAATTTATTACGGACTACATCAAGCAATTCCCTACTTGCCAAATTAATAAAGTTGAGCATTGCAAGTACCCTGGGTTACTGGAACCTCTTCTTGTCCCTAATTATTTCTTGGTGCCACATCATTATGGATTTTGTGGAAGGTCTTACCACTTCCAATAATAAGGACATGATCTTGGTAGTTGTGGACAAATTCACTAAATGCAACCATTTCATTCCTATGAAACACCCTATTACTGTCAGCACTATTGCTAGGGCTTTTATCGACAACATCTTCGGACTGAATGGCCTCCCTTCTATGATTGTTACTGACAGAGACATGGTATTCACAAGTCGTCTATGGCAAGATCTCTTCAAGAAATTGTGCATTAAAGTTTACATGAATACTTATGGCCAAACTAAAAGGGTAAATTAATGCTTGGAAAATAATTGGCGCATGGCTTTCATCCAATCCATGAAATGTTTGCACTGGTTGTCCTTAGCTGAGTGGTGGTATAACACAAGTTACCATACATCCCTCAAAATCACTCCTTTCCAAGCTTTGTACAACATGTCTCCTACTCTTCTGGCTGAAGCTGCTCTCTACCCTATGGACCAAACTGAAGGAAATATGCCCTAGAGGCAATAATAAAGTTGTTATTTATATTTCCTTATATCATGATAAATGTTTATTATTCATGCTAGAATTGTATTAACCGGAAACTTAGTACATGTGTGAATATATATACAAACTAAGTGTCACTAGTATGCCTCTACTTGACTAGCTCGTTGAATCAAAGATGGTTAAGTTTCCTAGCCATAGACATGAGTTGTCATTTGATTAACGGGATCACATCATTAGAGAATGATGTGATTGACTTGACCCATTCCATTAGCTTATCATTCGATCATTTAGTATATTGCTATTACTTTCTTCATGACTTATACATGTTCCTATGACTATGAGATTATGCAACTCCCGAATACCGGAGGAACACTTTGTGTGCTACCAAACGTCACAACGTAACTGGGTTATTATAAAGGTGCTCTACAGGTGTCTCCGAAGGTACTTGTTGGGTTGGCATAGATCGAGATTAGGATTTGTCACTCCGATTGTCGGAGAGGTATCTCTGGGCCCTCTCGGTAATGCACATCACTATAAGCCTTGCAAGCAATGCAACTAATGAGTTAGTTGCGGGATGATGCATTACGGAACGAGTAAAGAGACTTGCCGGTAATGAGATTGAACTAAGTATCGAGATACCGACGATCGAATCTCGGTCAAGTAACATACCGATGACAAAGGGAACAACGTATGTTGTTATGAGGTTTGACTGATAAAGATCTTCGTAGAATATGTAGGAGCCAATATGAGCATCCAGGTTCCGCTATTGGTTATTGACCGGAGACGAGTCTCGGTCATGTCTACATAGTTCTCGAACCCGTAGGGTCCGCACACTTAACGTTCGGTGACGATCGGTAATATGAGTTTATGTGTTTTGATGTACCGAAGGTAGTTCGGAGTCCCGGATGAGATCGGGGACATGACGAGGAGTCTCAAAATGGTCGAGACGTAAAGATCGATATATTGGACGACTATATTCGGACTTTGGAAAGGTTCCGAGTGATTCGGGTATTTTTCAGAGTACCGGAGAGTTACGGGAATTCGCCGGGGAGTATATGGGCCTTATTGGGCTTTAGGGGAAAGAGAGAGGGGAGGCTGCCCCCCCAAGGCTTAGTCCGAATTGGACTAGGGGGAGGGGCGGCGCCCCCTCCACTTCTCTTCTCTTTTCCTTTTCCTTCTCTCCTACTCCTACTACTTGGAAGGGCTCCTAGTTCTACTAGGGAAGGGGGAATCCTGCTCCCGGTGGGAGTAGGACTCCCCTAGGGCGCGCCATAGAGAGGGCCGGCCCTCCCCCTCCTCTACTCCTTTATATACGGGGGAGGGGCACCCCATAGACACAAGTTGATCAGTTGATCTTTTAGCCGTGTGCGGTGCCCCCCTCCACCATAATCCACCTCAGTCATATCGTAGCGGTGCTTAGGCGAAGCCCTGTGTCGGTAGCATCATCATCACCGTCATCACGCCGTCGTGCTGACGGAACTCTCCCTCGAAGCTCTACTGGATCATGAGTTCGAGGGACGTCATCGAGCTGAACGTGTGCTGAACTCGGAGGTGCCGTGCGTTCGGTACTTGGATCGGTCGGATCGTGAAGACGTACGACTACATCAACCGCATTGTCATAACGCTTCCGCTTACGGTCTACGAGGGTACGTGGACGACACTCTCCCCTCTCGTTGCTATGCATCACCATGATCTTGCGTGTGCGTAGGATTTTTTTTGAAATTACTACATTCCCCAACATAAACTACTGATTTTTCTTCTGTCATGGCTGCAGAACAAACAACAACTCATATCAAAGAGAACTCACAAACAACACATGCCAGAATGAAGCATTATGCTGATAAGAAAAGAACTGAGAGGACTTTAGCTGTTGGTGACATGGTATATATACCTCAAATGCAACCTTACAGGCATACAACATTCAGTATACACAAGTGTTTGAAACTACACTCCATATTTTATGGCCCTTTTAGGGTTCTTTAGAGGGTGGGAAATGTCTCTTACAAACTTCTACTCCCTAATTACTGCAAGCTTCATGACACTTTTCACATCAGTCAGTTAAAAAACATGTTGGACCTCAGGCTATTCCTAATCCGAAGCTGCCCTTGCTAGACCTGGTGGCACTATTCTTATGGAACCTGAACTTCTACTTGGGCGCAAACTCATTCGTAGAGCTCAAGGCAACATCAACATACATGGTGTTAGATGGCTGACCAAATGGAGCAACTTACCCACTGAACAAGCTACTTGGGAAGATGTAACATTTATTCAGAAAGTATTCCCTAATTTTCAGTCCCAAGGACAAGTTTGGTCTGAATTGGGGGGGAGTTGTCGGGACCCAAGTATGTGTTCTCTGAAGAATTTAACACTACATCGCCAATTCAGTTAAGCTTGAATGAGACAATCGTTGGCGGAATGCTCAGCCTGTCGTCCACCTGCGATCTGACAGTCCACATGTCTTCGTACCGCCTCGCAAGCTATGAAGACCCTGATGGCGTCCGATCTGCATCTAACAACTGCGACCGCTTCGCGTGTCACTGTTGGCTTTCCGCAAGCCTTCTGAGAGCCAACTACTCCATTTGCTTTTTCTCTTCTTTTTCCTCCAAGTTGTAAGGCTATAATCCGCGTTTCTATAACCCTCTTGCTATCTCTCTTCTATTAGGTCCCCCCCAGCCGTCAGTGTTCCTGGTTGGCCATAGGTGCCTCTCGTATCGCACTCGAACTAAAAAATTTATCGATAAAAGCAGCTAAGATTTGTGTGGTTCAATTATTCTGTCTGAATCTTAATCTTCATACCAACTCGGGTCTGACACTCCTCCCTTCACAGCATGGCCTCGCTCCTACGCGCAGCTCACCTCCTACCGAAGCTCGCCGGTAGCTCCGCTTCCTCCACCGCCTACTCCTCCTCTTCCTGTCATGCTGGCGCAACGAACAATCGACAACGGCCTCTCCGTCACTGCTCCACCCCCGCATTGAAGAAGAATGGGCCGAGTGAGACCGCGTGAAGAACAAGACCCACGACCCAAAAACGCACTAAAGGGAAAAGGTCAAACAATCAACTGATTTGATCTACGTGCACGGTGAGATCCGCAAAGAAATCGGACGGCCTAAAAATTCGACCTGAAGCCAAATCAACATCAGTCGACTAAAATTTAATAGAAGTGTTTTTATCTAATCTTTCCCTAATCTTTCCCTAATAATAAAGCACGGATTGACTCCGTGGGTTCACCATCACAATACGTTTTCTTCTCATGTCATAATATGCTTTTACGATTTGTATAGACAAAATCGTAATATAAACGAGGTGGTACTAATTTGTCCACTATTAGTTTCGTCCATCCAGCGTTCGTATGTGACTTTTGTTGACCATCGTCCGTCAATATCGTTTATCCTATCCGAGTCCGAGCCAGGCCCAATAAATCTGGCCCATCTATCCCGATTGAAGCAAAAAAGAAATGCATGTCTGGCCCATCTATCCCGATTGAAGCAAAAAGAAATGCATGTCTGGCCCATCTATCCCCATTGAAGCAAAAAAGAAATGCATGTGAGAGGACTCAAACCCAGCACATAACGATAAGGACAGAGTGGCACAGCCAGTTGAGCTAACTTGTGCTATTTGTAGAATCGAAGGTTGATTCCCTTGTTAAATAGTACCACATCGCCCCCTTACAATCAATCTGCCCAATTTATATAGGTTTTCGAATTCCTTGGTTATCAGGAAGCCATCCCAGAGATCATACAGAAAAATAGGAAGGAGAGCGAGGCTAATGGTGGGCTCCTAAACGGGATAGGAAGGAAATCGAGGCTAATGGTGGGTAGGCTGCTGATGAGGAAAGTAATAAGAAGGAAGGAAAAAGAGCTAAAGTCGGAGCTAGCAAAAACAGATATAGATGAGGAAAGTAATAAAGAAGGAAAGGAGGAGAGAAAATAAAGAAGGAAAGGGAGGGATTCGGGGAAGAGAAAATAAAGAAGGAAATCCCGTAATTAAAGTGTTCTGATAGTTCGATGAACTAGCGCGCTGAGGCCGGCGGCGATCATAAGAAGGAGCGACGCACAAGGGCGACCAGCAAAAAACCCATCTCCATGGCTCGTCTGAAAACGGAAGGGAAAGAGAGATATTTTGTTTATTAAATTCATTTATTTCTAATTAATAAATCTTGCCCATCGATATTATATGTGCTCAGGTATAATTGTATGGTTAATTGTTGCTTCTTATATTTGTCCTTGCAGTATCATTGCATCGCCAAACAGTCTTCCCCCATAATCTGATTGCATACAAAGACTTCAACTTGGTTTTCTCTGTGTTTTCAGCAAATCTTAGCGAAATTTTATTCTTGGATGATGTACTCATCATATGCTCACATCCTATGATATTTAACTTATGATTAACTTAAGCAAAAACATATGGTTGCATCATGGTACCATTCTCGTCACTTCAATGTGATGCTGGTTTTCAAAGAATTTTAGTACATTTCACATAAAAGTATCTGTGTGCATTTTAGTATTTTCCATCGAAAGAATTTCTTTCATGCTTTAGAGTTCGCCCCCTTAATGTTTTTTTACATCCTCTGCCACTGGCTATAGTCCCATGAACGCGTAGTTTTACCCCGCCCATAACTTAAGAAAAAATTATGTTAGGATTGTTTTTTTGCGGGGAATGTTAGGAATGTTTAAAACCTGCAAAAAAAATACTATGTCTAAATCATAATAAAAATTTGTTTATTTATGGTTGTTCCTGTACATTTTTTTTAGAATTATAATAAAAAAGAGAGTACCGGTTACAAATAGGTGATTGATTGTTCTTTAAAAACAGACCGGCCGTATATGTTATGGCATCGGGCATACCCAATGACTTGATTGCTGTTTTAAAACAAAGGATTTCTCAAATGTGCACCTTGAAACGAGATTGTACGCTCGCATATAATGATTATAAGGGTCAACGACTCCGTTTAATAATATATAAACACGTCTATTTTTTCGTGTTGCATACGGGTTCTTCAAGTCTGACAAAAGTTTTGTTCGTACTTGAATCAAGCCTTTTCTATATCTTCATGTCATACGAGCCGTAGTTTTCAGATCATCTACAAACCTCACACAAGTAAATACTAAATTGCGGGAAGCAAGAAAACCTAACAACTTTTGCAAGTTTGACAAAGTTTTCCTGCAAAAAAAAAAGAATCTAGATATTTGGGTTTGGAATTTTACTGAAACAACTTTGCTTTCCAATGTTTTTTGAAAGGGGGCGTTTTATTACTTAAAAGGTTTAAGCATTACACCCGGTCTCTGCATAGGTAAGATACACTCTCATCTCTGGTGACATTGTCAAAGCAATAAGAGTCAGACTCGGAGTCCCCGCTATGTCTGAGATAAACTCCACACAATTCTCTGTTATATTAGCCAGGGATAGAGAGTCTTTGTACAACGCTCCTAATATCAGTGGGCACGAATAGTGTTATGCTACGGTCCATAAACCTAGCCAACATTGGTTCATGGACATTCGTGTTACCACCGTAGTGAATCAAAGACATTGTACTAAAATGGAATTTACTATTGACAGTATAATGCTATATTTTTTGGGCATCATTAAGCAATTCCAACAAAGACGTGAAGAGATACTCACAACCAGGTAGATATTTCTGTGATTTAAATTCCACACTCCTTCAGTACAATTCTGAAATTTGTTCACATTTTTTTCGCAATACATATTTTCATGGAGGACTTCAAAGAGTTTGTTCATGTCATAATGTCTGGCGCTGGGTTGTCGAATGAGGGGGGGGGGGAGCATTGAGCCATTGGGTTAGGCAAGTGTGGTTTCTCTTTTTCACCCGTTGCAACGCACAGACATTTGTGCTAGTTTATTTTTTCTATCCCTAATAATAAAGCACGGATTGACTCCTTGGGTTCACTGTCACAATACGCTTCTTCCTGTGAATTTACGCTTTCAGTTTTTTCACCTATATTATTTTCTACATACCTGACTCCTTGGGTTCACTGTCATAATACGCTTCTTCCTGTGAATTTACGCTTTCAGTTTTTTCACCTATATTATTTTCTACATACCTGAGATGGTACTAATCTATATACATGCCCATACATCAAAACCATCAGGTTCGATGCGTTCCTACCGACTTGGGCCTGCAGGCTGGGTCATTGGCCCAGCTTCAGTGGAACGCGAGAAGTAAAAAAATAAACATGCGGGCGTGAGGAGTCGAACACGCAACCTTCCATCCCATACGATCGACACCAAGTTCAACTTGGCCTAGCTATGTTAGCATATAGTACCACCTCGCCCTCTTAAAAGCACAACCATCAATCTCTACTCCTAATGTCTCAGTTGGTAGTCTCCGTTTCAGGTTTATTTTCGTCCCACCATTTTCGTCCGGTTTTTTCGCTGGTTTTTTCGTCGGTTTTCTCGTCCCTTCCCTGCACGTAGCAAAAAAACAGCCAGCGAGGCTCCCCTCGATCTATGTATTCTATCCTACAATCTCTCAAAGACGCCCCAACCCCCAATACGAGCCGCCGCCAAGATCCAAGACGAGCCGCCGCCGAGATACGAGTCGATCCGCCGCCGCCGAGGACCAAGTGGAGCCGCCGCCGGCGCTGGCCAGGCTCCCCACGATGTGCGCGGGGGGGCGCCGCTCCCGCTCCCGCAGCCGAGCATAGCAGCAGCGGCGGAGCCCCGACACCGGCGAGCTCTCTCTGGCGGAGGAGGGCGGGGGCGAGCTCGCCGTCTCCCTCGCGCTCAACAATCTCTTCTCCCACGCCGTCGCCCGCTTCACGGCCTACTTCGGCCTCATGCCGCCATGCCTCCACTGCTCCCGCATCGACCGGCTCTTCGGCGCGGAGGACGTCCATCAGGCGGCGGGCGAGATCTCCGGGATGGGCCACTGCCTCCACCATCACCGCCTCTTCGTTGCCGCCGCTGCCGACATGTGCGAGGGATGCCTCTCTTCTTCAAAGAACGAGATGAATGAAGGATGCAGAGGAGACAGGCTCCATGGCGTGTTCCTGCTGTAAAGCTCTCGACCTCTCGTACAGGTACACGTTTCTTCTTCACGCGAGTTTGAGAACACACATACTACCGCGAGCCGGAGATCCATCCACCCAGTTATGGATCCATCAGGTACAAGCCACTAGCCACCAGGTAATAGAGATTTCCCCTCTGATTTAGTTGGATTGGGGGAGGCTAGAGAGGCTTGCTTGTTGTTGTGTTTTCTGCGTGAGAGAGCAGAGAGAACTGAGAGATCACATGGATCCAGTGTACAGATGAGCTTTTGGTGTGGGGGTGGTGGAGGTAGCAGGGAGAGGATGGTCACTAGATGGAAGAGTGCAGGGAATGTTGCTCGCTACTGCTACTGCGTGTGCTATTGTGTTATTTTGTAATATTTCTGAACTGTTAGCAATATTGCCGCAGTGAGATGAGCTTATTTTGTAATATATGGTCTTTTCCAGTGCATTGCAAAACTAACTAATAGTTTGTGATCTGACACCCTGGTAACCTCATGATTGGGTGGTGCATGCAGGGCACACCTCCGAGCTAGCCGATGCTTAGTATACCAGTGTTCTGCTGCATCCGGTGCGACCTCAAAGAATACCTTCGTCTAGCTGACCGTTGAGCACCTTAGGGACGACGAGGTGCAGTGCCTGGGGTGTAAGCAGTTCAACTACACGATGAAGTGAGTGAAGGGGTTAAGACGGTTGCGTTGTGCGTGCGCTGCTTGCTTGCTGGTGAGTGTCGCCTCTGTGACTAGGTGTTATTTGTTGTCTATGCCCTCTGTAGTTTAAGGTGTTTGTTCTTTTATGCAATGCTCGCTCGCCCAAAGTATGTATGATCTTTACCATAGTACATTAGCTAGCTATAGGAGATGACATCTTTGTGCTTTTCTTCTTCCTGAACACGCATATGGATGTTTGTGCATTGGAACGGCATGTCTTTCGGATCAACTGTTCCCTGCTCCGACTTCGCCTTTTAATTTGACTGAATATCTACTTACGCTCTCCAAGATTGTTCCTGTGAGTTTCTTTAAAACCTATTTGTGCACCCAGCTAGATCATACAGTTGTTAATATATGGAGTTTTTAGTGGGTCTGTTTATCTCAGGGCTCTGACGCGCCGATTTCATTTAGACAATTTTTAGAGCCAGTATTTACTCCAGGGAATACTCTTTATATTGTTCAATCTCGGTGTAGGTCTAATTTCTCGGAAACAGTTTCAGTCAATGCTGGGCCGAAACCTCTTAAACTCATTAAGTAGCGTTCTTCCTTTGTTGAAATCTCATTTCATTGACGATGTATTGCGCTGCGTGTTGGTTAAGATGAAGCAAGGAGAAACCCATTGACGATGTATTGTGATGCATGTTTCAGTCAACTTGTTGGACAACTGTACACGTATGTGTTTTTTCAAGCCCACTGATTTCAGCCTCTCCGTCTCCTTCAAGCCGGTGAGTAATTAATTGGTTAACTGGACATACTATTTGAGAAGGGACAAGGGAAGAAACCTCAACTATTCCCCTTAGTTCATGTTGTCTCTACAATTTACAATTGTATATGTAGTGCTACCTGAATTAAATTCTGGCAACTAAGCTCATGCAGTGCTTAAGATTAAATGGGATATAATGGAAATGCAGATGAGAAGTTCAGGGATATTCCTGGGAGTGCCTATTATGTGGCTCCGGAGGTGCTGAAGCGGAGATATGGAGCCAATAATTGCATATGGAGTGCTGGAGTTATACTCTACATTCTGCTGTCTGGCATTCCTCCTTTTTGGGCAGCAGGGCAGGTGCGTTCTCTGGCTGGTTATGTCAATCAATTTTGGGGCTGTGATGGATGCAAAGACTGGAAGGTGAATATAGTTATCCTACAGGAACCCTCCCTTGGTATTAATTACCTGAGAATGAGGAAGGTCTATTTGATGTTGTTCTTCAAGGTTCTATTCATTTCTCATTTGATCCCTGGCCATCAATTTCTAATGGGGATAAAGAATTACTCCATCCGTTCTTAAATATAAAACCTTTTAAATATTTTAATATGGACTACATACGAAGCAAAATGAGTGAATCTACACAATAAAAATGTCTATATACATCCATATGTAGTCCCTATTGAATTATCTAAAATAGCTTATATTTAGAAACGGAGGGAGTACAACAAACGGGAGAATCAGACATAACTCTGTTATGTGAGTAGAGAACGTGAGTGCATATGCTTATTGGGGTCGGTCAACATGGTTCAGTTGGCATAACAAGCTCCAACGGACACAACTTTTCATGAATTGAATTGATTGAATGCCCTTAGTAAGTTCTCGATAGAATTACCTCTTCTTACAAGGATGAGAAACTTAAGTGTTTTTCATTTATTTTGTGCAGATCCTCCTATGAAGCATAAATTTCATTGTATCCAAGGAGATATCTAATGCTGAAAACATGAGACTCAAAATGTATAGAGAGTCGGAGACACTGCTAGACTGTCATTTATGGGTGTCTACCAAATTCACTATCAACCACTGTTGTAGGACCGGCGGTATGTTAAAATTTATTTTGGTTTTATTAGTCCATGTAGAGATGCTATGCTCAGCTATTGATTTGACACTTGTGATATCCAATTACACTCCTGTGGCTTGTATGTTGCTCGAAGATGCTCACAAGTCTGGTTGGGAACGTTAACCTTTCTCTTAGGGACCATTATTTGAAACAGTACTCTGTCTACTACTCCCTCCCATGATATAGCTTAAAAATGTTCTTATATTATGGGACGGCGGGAGTATATGCTAAGTTGTGTACTGATGTATAGATATCTGATTTTGTTCATTTTGCATTAGGTTGGGAGGACGTAGACTAAGAGCTATATATGATGATTCTACAAAAGATAATGTACTGGAAGACATGAGAACTTTTAGGATGCTACAGTGTAAAAATATTTGGAAGATGGTATGGTTTGCCGGACCGGAACCAAAGCAAGAACGAGAAGGAGCTTAAGTAGGGCCATGTCGGGGTGTCGCCACAATAGGAAATTGTCGCTGGTGCTAGATACCAGGGGAACCAAAAAATCTTTTTTCTACAAAGGTAACGAACTTTTTGGGTCTAGAGGGACCAAGATGAGCAGGCCATCAACATCCTATTCCTGCTTATCTTTGTTTTCTCTGTATCTGTATTTTTAATCTTGGTTTCAACTGGCGTGTTGAGTGCAATCTTCCGGGTGCAATCCTCAAATATGGGATGTCGTACTAGCCTTAATTCAACATCTGGATTGGCTTATGATGGCATGGAGTTCCATCATTTCGGCTGCTTGCGGCGGGGAGTGTGGCCGGTGCTTGCGGCAGCAGCGAAGCGGCGTGCGCGAGCGCAGTGTAGGCAGTGGCCAAAGGCTCATCGGCCGCTGCGAGTACGCCGTTGGCACCAGGTTCATGACATTGTAAAAAAATCTTGATTCAAGATAAATGAACCCTTTCCTATATACAATCAGCTTTTTATTGAAGGTTGCATTTGATGGTTTATTGGTTCGTCTGTGTTTCTAATTAACTTTATTAATTTTTAGGGTGGAAGAGCTTTTGAATTTAGATGGTAGTCGGAGGAGTGGGCCAGGTACTTAGCAAAAGGTTTAGCTGCTTTTTTAGAACAGAGATGGAGCATGGGTTACCTACAAGATCCAACACAGAACGTGAAGTAGTGTGATTAAGTCCAAGAAGGGAAAAATGCTAGAGAGGGACCAGCCAAAGGGTGAATATCTTGTGCTCTACATACTTACCAATGGCCGCAGTTAACAATTTGGGCCTAATATTGGACATGAACTTAAACAATTTATAGTGTTTTTTAAGGCTGATTGTTGCTATGAAGAATGGAATGGCCATGCTATTGATAGAGAACACTCTCGGAAGTTGGATCTCTCTTTTTGTGCTATTATTGCTGAAATTAAGAGGCTCATTACAAGGAATTGTCAGATTTTGTGTACCTTGTAATAGTGACACGCATGGAGGTGTGAATTGAGTGATATTGATACTATTTAGTAATGGATGGTATATGTTCTTTGGTGGCGAGCGATTTTCTGGTTTAGGATACACCAAGACCGCCAAGAAAGAAAGAAGCCGGAGAGAGTTTGAATTTGTCGCTATTTGATGAAACCAGATGCCATCATGCTTAACAACGTATTTCTGAATTTAAATAACAATTTGATAAATGTGTATATTTCTATTATTTCATGGCAATGCATGGTCATCTGGTGTTTGCCCGTAGCAACGCACGGGCATTCTATCACCGTCTACCATTTTGCCCACAAGAAAAATATAATTATGTACTTGTTTTCTATTTATTGCAGATAATATGCTTGGACTCACAAGTGCATCTAATGCTTCCATATGGAGGTTAGTTTTTTTAGTTCTTTCGTCATTATTCCTCTTTCATGTTCTTGATCCTTGAAGATACTTGCTAGATTTCTAGCTGATATTTTTTGGTAGTATAAGCTCGATGTATATGGCCTGAATATGACCTGATTCAGAGTACATTGTGTTCTGAAGCTTTTTACTGTATGGTTCTCTCTTGAAAGAATTCATGACATTGTTCAATGGGAGAGACCAGTTGTAATCCTGAAATAAATGTCGTACCTATTCAACAGCTGACACAATTGCCACTGAGATCATTATTTTCCTTTTTTTTTTCAGGTTTTCAACATCACAAATTTCATACTAATGGAGTGGAGCTACCAAAATATCTATTGAGGTAAAATCACTATATACATATTGTTTTCCCCCGTTGCGTCAGGCGACACGCATCTGTTGCAAAGAAATAGGCATCACCTGCGTGCTTGCTTTTGTTCGTTTCTAGCCGGCAAGAATCCATCGAGTCTTCCTCTATGTGTGCAACCTTGCCAGCATGGGAATCAATCAAGGTAGGGGCAGCCAACGTTAAGTATGCCGGGATCCAATCTATTAACTCCTCCAGCCAGCTTTGCACTATGTGCACGACGTCCATGCTCGAAAGCACTTTGCAAGTGCACCATGCACGGCTCCACCGGCCTTGCGTCAACAATTCAAATCCTTATCTTATATACTTCCTCTGTCTGAAAAAGCTTGTCCCAAGCTTGTCCCTTAAATGGATGTATCTAGCACTAACTTGGTGCTAGATACATCCATTTGAGGGACAAGCTTTTTCGGACGGAGGGAGTACTACTAGATAGACACGTACTTTTTTATGCAATTCTTAATTTATAGAAGCAGAAGAACTGATTATGTGAATTGAATATATAATCCCATGTGTAGGTGCTATCCAAGTGTTGTGATTATTTAGCACACATAACTTGCAGGGAGATAACTCTACAGTATGAAGACTTTAAAATACGAGTGCGTGTCGTCGGTGTTTTTGAAACCATCTTCCATCACGTCTACTATTTTTGTATTTCATAATAGTAATTGTTCAGCCTTTGACTGACATATGGATGATATTTGTAATATATATCTTTCTTCCATATGACGGTAACATTATGATGAAGGTGGAACCATAGAGAGATGTGTATTTTTAATTGAGATATTTTCAGGAGTACCTTTGTGAAGCTGGTATATCTTTCTTTTACAAGATATGGTTGCACTTGCTTCATCTACATAGGCTGTCTGGAATGCCATGAGGCCGGGATTGGTGTAGGAAATCTTCAAAGCTATTATATTGGTCTCAAGAAACTTGCAATACATCAATGCATTATGATTCTCCATGGTCATGCTTCTCCTGTTCACCTGGAAGTTTATTATTGATGGGAGGGAAGCCACTTCTGCTTTGATGATTTCTTGGAAGTTCAGGTTAAAACACTTTCGCTCTTAAAGTCTGTTTATCAATTCTTTGGATAACCTATTTAATGATTGGTTTTGATTTTCATACAGCTAGGTGAATTTAAAATACAAGTCAGATTATTTGCGAGAGAATTTCATTCCCTAGAATCATTGTCATTCTTGTTGCCTACAAGGTACTTGAAGAAAATACCCGAGACATATTTTAAGGAGTATAATTCAGCACTAAGGCTATTATTACAACGATGGAATCTTTGTTGTGGTAGTTATGTCTCCAAATGCGTCGATCCCTATCGGCTACTGAAGTAAACTTATTTATTTTTTCTGTGTCGATTTCTATTGGCTTACTGATAGCTTATTTATTCTTTTCGAATTTTAATTCCTTGATCTTTGCCTCTGCCCATCTCCATATCACACAGAAGGTGCTCAGTGTAATGCATCATGCAGTGATTCCATGATAGGAATTAGGAACTGCTCATTAACAAAAATGACCTGTAACATTCATGAAAATATTTGGGTTTGGTCATCTACTTTTTTACTGTTTATTTACTCATGAAGATAGCAGATGTTCCTGTTTTTAAATATAGCTATTTGTGCTTCCAGTTGGTAGAGATCAAAGTATTAACTCGCCGATGTAGGGAAAAAGAGCTCTTTTATAGACACTACTAGCAGTGGATACATGGTGAGCCTTTTTGAAATTGTTTCATAGAATAAGGCCCGTATAAGGTCTGGTCTTTTGGGTATACAATCCTTTCTTGAGATGAGCATTGGCAGCTCACATATGTATACAGTAGTATATTTGACAGATGATGATGATCATTGGCAGCTCACATAAGGGCATCTCCAGCCGTTTGAGCCCCCCAGGACAATCGCCGGACCAAAAATGGCACGTCCTGGGGGGCAAAACTCTTCCGCCGGCGCCCCCAAGAATCCGTATCCCCAGCCGTTGGTGTCCTCAGAAGAATTGCGGGGCAAAAAGTGATTAGGTGGCAAGGAAAAAAACGCGTGGGGGAGTAGGATTGGCCGTTTCTTCCGCCGGCGCTCCCAACAGCCCCCCCCCCCAGCGCGCTGGGTTTGGCCTGGGTTCGCCGGCGGAATTTTGAGGTCGGGGGGGGGGGCTTGGGGGGCACGGCTGGGCCATTTTTTGCCCTTTTTGCATCGCCGGCAGAGAAAAAAGGCTCCTGGGGGGGGGGGGGGCGGCTGGAGATGCTCTAAGTATACAGTAGCATATTTGACAGATGAGCATTGGAAACTCTTCTAAATCTGTGTTTAGCATTTAACAGACTCACTTCAGTTGCCATGCTAACTGAAAATCTATAAGTCAAATGATGCGACTATCAAGTGGAAGTTACTTATATTTTTTCTTACGTCACTTGAGAAGTTTCTTTTTAGCAAGCTTATTTAAGTGCAGCCGAAGTGTACTATGTTTTTTAGGCGATCTCCATGTTTTCTATTGAGATCAGAGAGCGGCTGAAGTAGTGATGGGACTACACCATTTTTAGGTTCTGAAGGCAAAGCTTCTTACAGAGTTAGTCACATTTGTCAGTTCTGTGAGTAGAAGAAATCTTGATAGCTTGTTGCTTCTGCTCAGTGTGCTTGGTGCATAAATTGATTGCTTGATGCAAATGTTGTTTAGTGTCCTATTTCATGGTAGCTGCGGATGCTATATATTTGGTGATTTTGTTGCCGGTATTTGGAGTGCTAGGAGAGTCTCTAAACTACTGTCACTGCATTATAGATAGGATAGTGAACCAATGTGACATATGTATAACATTTCATGTGAGATTCTTTGCAACAAACAGCATGAGCGAGCGGTCCATATATTATTTTCATCAAGCCGTACAATTTTTTGGTTAGGATAGAAGGGTTGTTGGTTGCTTCAAGAGTTAATAACGAGGGCCCCAGCGAGAAATGTCCTGCTAAGACGGGAAACTGAGCGGTAAGTGGAATGTCCGACAAGAAAGGTAAGTGTGCGTCGTGGGGTGGGGTTTTCCTGTTGGGACCGCATGTTGGGATAATATATGGGTTGGATTTTGGGGGGGGGGGGGGGGGGGTGGGTCCGGACTATCCAGACGGTTAAATTTTGTGGAGCTTGCTTAATGTCCTAACATGGTCGGATGTATGAGGAATAAGATTTGACCTTGGATATGACCATTTGTGTGATTTATTTTTATGCATTGTAGCCCGTAGCAACGTACGGGCGTACTACTAGTTTATATAAGTGTTCAAATTACCTACCATCAATCGCCTTAATAAGCCGGCTCGGAAATTGCTGATTGGGAGGATTCGTAGTTGGTGCTCAGAAAGGAAGGAAGTAAGGATTCTCGAAAGAAAAAAGAAAGGAAGGATCGTGTACCGCAGAAATATTAAGGGCAATTGAATGTACTATTGTGGGATAATTAAGGAACATGATTCCTAATGCATGCTTGACAAATATGGTGGGCAATTAAATGGGTAATTAAGAGATTCCTAAGAAATATGGTCGGCAATTAAACGAGGGAAATTAAGAGAGATTCCTAATACACGCTGCATGCGTGCTGCATAAAAAAGTGAGTCCTATGTACCCCCTCCGTCCCAGTTCGCAAGGCAAAGTTTTCAAATATCCTCGCCCAAGGTGAATTTTCATTGGCTCTGATTTTCCACGTAAAAAACCGCCCGATCGCTGCATGCAGCGCCAATCTCGCGCTCCTTCCTCTGCCCCGCGCGCTGTTTCCGCCTCGTGCGCTCCTTCCTCCTTCGGCGCGATATTTTCCCCTTAAATTTTGCTATCGCGCCCAGATTTCTTTCCTAAACCAGAGATTTGATTCCGCGCGCAAGGATTTCGTTCCAAACTCAAACGAAAGCAGCGCCCAGATTTCTTTATATAGCCATGGACTTACGGAGACGAACAACCCAGTCTAGCACCAATCTCATCTCCTCTCCTCCTCGATTTCATGGCGTCGAACGGGGGAGACGAGGGACATCGTCGTCCGCCGCCTCTTGGCCTCCGAGGCCTGACTCGCGCTGCCTTCCTTCCTCGTTCCGGCGATGGCGGCGGCCTTCCTCCACTTCGTACTCGTCATGGCGGCGGCCTTCCTCCACTCGGTCTTGCAGGTCGAGGACCACTGCCGTCGTTCTCCATTGGAACGGCTGCCTCTACACCGATGTCCAGCCCCAGCGTCGGAGGGAGACGCCGCGTCGGTCTGTCGCGCCCACCTCGACCTCCTTCTCCAAATCAGGCAGGCTCGTCGAACTGGGCCACCTCGCCGGGCGGGAGCGGCAGTGCATGCGCCGCCGGAAGGACGTCCTCCTACGTCGGCTTGAACATCATGAATGGCTCCATCTGCGTCGGACCAAATTCGTCCATATTCTGCACCGAGAGGTACGTAGTCCTTCTTGCCTGATCAGGATATGCTGTCTCGTTCGACGATTGCATCAGGAAACTGCCTGCGAGTCGCTGCTGCAGGATGTTTGCCTCCGCTGATCTCCTTCCTTGTAGCTGTTTACTATTTTGCTGTTGTTTTAGTTCTTTCTATGTTGTTTCGTTCTGAACTATCTTTCAGTTTGGGGAGTCATGTTCTGTGAGCCGTGTAATGTACGTACGTAGATCTTAGCTCTCCATCAATTGTGTGAAGTGAAGAATAAAAGGCCTTCGTCAGCCACAGCATGAGAGACGCTATGTTTTGTTAGGAATAATTTGTTCTGCGACTGTGATATCCTTGCATACTCAAGTGTACAAATAATTTGTTCTATGTAGACCGTACCAGTGAGTTTGCTGCATCTACTAACGGCAGAGAAGGCGGCTGGCGTGGCGCTGGATATAGTTGGGGGGAGATGAGGCAATGAACTGAATGTGTGGGAAGAGGAGGAACATGTGTTGCCATTTTATACAAGTTTCAGCATGCAAAACAGTAACTGTTTCACACTGCATTGTGGAAGAGGAAGATGAGAGGAAGTACTCCAACACGCATTAGAATTGTGGTGCATGCAGGGTGGGAAGAGGAGTAAGTGTTGTGGTGCATGCAGATTTAGTGGAGTGGTTTCCCACGGTGAAAGAGGAGTGGATCAACTTTTGCATGCAAACATTGATGGACTACTAGTGCCAAATTGAATACAAATGTGCCTAGGGGTGGAAGATTTTGGGACAAATAGTTTTTAGAATTTTGCCTTGCGAACTGGGACGGAGGGAGTAGAAAAGAGGAGAATTTAACGTAGACGCGCCTTGGCCCTCAAGTTTCTACCGCTAGAACGTCGTGCGAACAGAAACAAAAGTAGGCACTGAATTGGATCTTTTCTATCCTATTTTTTCTATCAAGTTTAAAGTGGGGAAAAGAAAGGAGACCTGAACTCTTTTTTAGCCGACTGAAGTTAGGAGTACATGTCAAAGAGGATGCAACTTTTTTGTCGATCTTTTTTTCATCAAGTTAAAAATTAGTTATGGAAGTGTAAAAAATTGGCCGCTCACAAACATTAAAACTTAATGCATGGCTGTTAAAATAAATAATTAACACATACAGTTTCATTAATAAACAAATCAAAAAATGTACAGTGGATGAAAATAAATAACATGATTATTTTCACAAATATTAATGAGGTAAAATGTGGGTACGCACAATTTTCCTAGATCCACAATCCGTACACTTTCGTATGCCCTATGTTTGAGCATGACTATAGCTCGAGAAGAAAAGTTAGTGCAAGTCTGGAAACTCCGCCGTGTGGCAATTGCTTCACTTTACTTTGTTTCAGTTCACAAATATTAATGCGGTAAAATACCATTTTATTTTTATAGGTACAAACACAATTAGTGCATGTTAGGGTTACCGATGTGAAAAAAATTGGTCTCTCACAAATATTAAAACTTTTTTTTGCAGGGTAACAAACATTAAAGCTTAATGCATGGTCGGTTATAAATAATTAACAAATGCAGTTTGATTAATACAAAATCAAAAAATTTATAGTGGATTAAAATAAATAACATGATTTTTCCGAGAGTAAATAGCAATAATATGAGTAACAAAATATTAATTTAATTCAAGCATATAATAGATAAATCCAGTTGGTTGCTCATGTAATGGTTTGATTCGTTATTGAGGAAAATCATTAATTTTCTTCATAATCTCAAATTGATTTTTCCCCGCAAAAACGAATCTCAGAGGATTTTGTTAGCTAGCCAAAACATTTAGTTACATTAGAAGGTCACAAAAAATGATTGTATGTACTATTAATTATCTATGTGCTATTTAGTATTAATGATAGGATGTTATGTTAATAAACACGCACTACTCATTTCTAGCAGCGTTTTGCTTTGCTCCGTAGCAAAGTACGGAAGTAGTCTCGGGCACTACGACACTATCAGTGACGATGGGAAGGAGGATAGGAGGTGACACGGATGGGCATCATGTTGAAAAAAAAACACGTGGACTGTGGAGATCTTAAGACTATGTTTATTGAGATAGGGCATGCGTACTTTCTCTCCCGTTGCAACGCACGGACATTTTTGCTAGTTATATATATATATATATATATATATATATATATATATATATATATATATATATATATATAATAATAATAATAATAATAATAAAGCACGGATTGACTCCATGGGTTCATCGTCACAATACACTTCTTTTCGTGAATTTATGCTTTCAGTTCGAATTTAAAACATATACATGAGGTGTACTAAATTTCGTCCGTCCAGTTTCGTTTTCACAGCTTCGTATCATGGGCCAGAAAATTTGCTATGGGCCACGGGGCGCCGCCTACCCGGCTCCAGCCGAACGCGCGCCGGCCGCTAATTTGCCTGGTTTCCTTATTTGTATTCAGCCCATGGTCCTCCCGAACCGGTATACGGAGAGAAAAGAAAATAAAAATGGAAAAAGTTCATTTTAAACCTTGAATTTGTAGAGGTCCGGCGGAATGAACCCCCAAGTCAAAATCTCGGTCGATTGCACCCTGAACTCTGCAATCCCGGTCTAAATCGAACCTTCGGATCATTTCCCAAACAGGGATTGCTGACGTGGACCGGGATTGGGGAGGAAACGCTCGCAGCGCCCGTGGATGGGCCGGCCCAGTTCACGTCAGCGCCTTGTTGCTTCCGTTTTTCGTTTGTTATTTGTTTTTTTTGGTTTTTCTTTACTGGTTCTGCTTTCTTTTCGTTTTTCTTTTTTATTTATTTATGTTATTTTCTTTTTCCCTTTTTATGATTTCTTTTTTCTATTTCCTTCAGATCATTTTCCTATTTATATTACAAAAAAGTTCATCATGCAAAATAAATTGTTAATTGTATATTAGAAATTGCTCAATGAATATAAATTTTCCCTATGTTTTTGAATTTTGTTCAGTGGTATATTACCCTAATATTTAATGTGTATTTAAAAATGTTCATCATATATTTAAAAATGTTCATTGTGTATAATTTAAAATGTTCATTGTATATTAAGAAAATGTTCAATGGATATTATAAAATTATCAGTGCAAAATATTTGCAAATGTTCAAAAGCAGTTCGATACATAATGTTTCGCGCTGTGAATCTATCTGTTGAACTCACTAGTTCGGTTGGCAAGTTGCAGCAGCTAATAAAACTGAGGTCGCGTGTTTGAGATGCTCCCGCATAACTTTTCAAATTTTTTTCGCGCCTGCTATTCAGTAGCTCCAAATAGGCCGGTTTTTTATACTTCAAAATAATTTGCGCATTCAAAAAAATATTTATGGGATTTGGAAACAATGTAGAAACAATATGTCCTGGCGGTTTGTTTTTCAAAATTGATCATTTTTTCAAAACCAATGAAATTTTCTGTAATTCATGAGCTTTTCCCAAAATGTTTAAAAATATAAAAAACAAAGTGCTACAGTAACCTTTTACGTGTGTAATAAATCACGCGACTACAAATGTACTTAAACTTTCGCCTTGCTATTGAACAGTAGCGCACAGTAGGTCAGGTGGTTAGCCATACTAGTTCGATGTTATCATGGCGTGAGTTTGATCCTCCCTCTGAATTTTTTTTAGGTGTTTTTTTTGCTTTTTTGGCGCGAGTATCAGGAACCGGCCCAGTGAAAGTTACGAGGTCCCAGGGTGTGCACGATCATCGCTCCGAACTTTTTTTGAAGCGAAAGTTATTTCAAAAAAAAAATTACGGCTCAGCGAAAGTTACGAGCTCCCCAGGGTATGCGCCTTTTGGAATTGTTGTTATTGAACGAAAGAATAATTTAGTGGGCCGGCCCACAAATCCCGGTTCAAATGATGTCAGGGTTTGATTTAGACCGGGATTGCATAGTTTAGGGTGCAATCGACCGGGATTTTGATTTGGGGTCCATTTCGCCTAAGTTTAAGGTTTAAAATGGACTTTTTCCAAATAAAAATAGCCCAGCCAGCAGCACGACCTGCCTCCAATCCTGCAGCGCGCCGCCGCCTCCTGCCCGCCCCGCCTCACGGCGCGCCGCCGGCCACCCCCTCCGCCGAGCGCCGCCACCGCCTACCCACCTCCCATCTTGATCCCCGAGCGCCCGACCCGGCCGTCGTTCGTCGCCAGCACCTGCGGATCCGGCTGCCCCTCGCCTTCCCCGTCTGCTGCACCTCCCAGCGCCGCCACCCCACCCCTGCCATGCTCTGCCGCCTGGATCCACATCCCCACGACCGGAACGGGTCCTCCTCGAGGAGCCGCGCATCCTCTGCCTGCTCCAACGCTGCACACATCCTCTTCTTGGTTGACTCCCACCGCCTACGACCGTCGCTGCCGTCAGATCAGGGTAATGGATTTGAAGGTTGATATATCTTGAGTTGTCCCATTGTCATACTTAATTCAGGATTCAACTCAGGAGAGTGTACAGAACATGCAGGTTTGTATTGTTTCCAGTGTATGTTGGTCATGCATCGGATGTCACTCGGTTTCTAGGAATTTCAAGATGGCATGTAAGCTTCTCCTATTTGACGTATTTTTACTTTCTCGAAATCTCTTTATTAATACCAATGGTGATTTTTATTTCTGCCTGACGACTTGCTGTCATATTCTTTTAGCAAAGAAACCAACAAACAAGGAGAGAAAACTTAAACAAGAGAGATGTATGAGGATGCCGGTGTCTCATCAAACATGTATTGTGTGAGGACACCCTTCGTCCGACCTAATCTTGCCGATCATCCGCAGGTACACACATACATGTTCTTCCCTGCCGCCTCTTGGTTTAGTTCACATGTCTTGAATTACTTTGATCCTTTTGGTAACTTGGTTTGACCTTTGTGAGGAATCTACAGCAGCACTTCAAAACTCCCAGGTTGTTTTCATCAGCAAGCTTACAGCTGACCACATGGTGGAACTCGATAATACAACACTATACGATGCACCTGAGATTCCAATGGATACCTGTCGAAGCGATGTGGTCATCAGCATGTATGCTCTCAGTCTCCTGGTAGAGCATTTTCCCTTAAACGATGCTACTGTCACATGATGCATATCATGGTTTTGTTGGTTGGTAATTTGACCTGCACAGCACTTGCTGATATTATCCTTTCCAGGATGCAGAATGATTCTTCAATTTGGGGTGCCAACTATGCTAGCTTTATATTGCTGAATGTAGGAGCTTATTTTTTTTCTTGTTATATTAGTTATTCAATGATATTGGGCAGGGAATCTGAATGAACTATTCTTTCTGATTCCTGGAGTTACATGTGTGATTGCTTAGACTCTTCTAATTCTGTCATAGTCTGGTTGGTTGCTTGGCTGAAATAGTTTCTTACGGGCCTCCTTCTGGATCTGTTCGCACTTATATAGAATATATTTTCCACTGGTTTCGTCAAACAAAAAAGTCAGACATTAAATATTTAAAGTTTTGTCTTGTTCATACTTTCTAAAGTCTGAAACTGTACTGAAATCAGCATAGAAATTCCGCAAGTAAGAATATTAAAGGTACCCGTGTCATTCATCCCTACTAGATGATGAATGCTATTGCTAATTTTTCTTCTCAAAGATGCCTCATTTTCATTAAGAAGAAAGCTCAATAGACCAAAATTCCGTATCATTTCTTCTTTCTTAAGGAAAACTGACTGCAGGTAGCAATCACATGTTCAGCCTATTTTCAGTTGACAATATACTGAATAATTTGACAGTGAACAAGTACAGAAAATGCTCCAGCGCGGCTTCCTCTGGGCTGGCCGTGCTGCTGCCAATGGTGGACACTGCCATGTGAACTGGAGCAGAGTGTGCCGCCCCATCGAGCTCGGGGGCCTTGGCGTGCGAGACCTCAAGCGGGACGGCCTCGCCCTGAGACTACGCTGGCTATGGTTTTCAAGAACGGACCCGGAGCGAGCATGGCAAGGGCTCGACCTCCAATTTTCGCCCACGGAACGAGCCCTGTTCTGGGCATCCACGTTCACGATCCTCGGGAATGGGCTGTCCGCCCTGCTCTGGGAGGACCGGTGGATTGGCGGCCGATCCGTGCGCGAGCTCATGCCTAATCTCTACGGCTGCATCCCCAAGCGACGACGGACGACGAGAACTGTGGCGGATGGGCTCAATGGCAACTCCTGGGCACGCGACATCCAAGGAAACCTCGGTCTCCACGAGATTGGTCAGTATCTGCAACTCTGGCAGATCATGCAGCGCACCGAGCTTTCCACCGCACCGGACAAGTTGATCTGGCGTTGGACAGCGAGCGGCAGCTACTCTGCGCAGTCCTGCTACACGGCGACCTTCCATGGAGCAACGGCCTGCCACTCATGGAAGCTGATTTGGAAATGCTGGGCGCCACCGCGAGTCAAGTTCTTCCACTGGCTGGCCAACCAGGACCGATGCTGGACGGCTGAGAGGCTGGCTCGCCATGGCCTCCAGCATCACCCCCGCTGCCTCCTATGTGACCAGCAGCCGGAAACGGTGCGACACCTCATGCTGGAATGCCCCCTCACCCGTCAGGCATGGCACGAGACACTGGCCTGGCTTCGCATCCCGGCCCCGATCCCCTCGCAGGAACCATCGCTTACGGACTGGTGGAGACAGGCCAACGAAGACACGCCGCCGACCCTGCGCAAGGCCCTGAAATCTGTTGCGTTGCTCGTGCCATGGATGGTCTGGAAGCACCGAAACAGCTGCGTCTTTGACAATGCGATGCCTTCCCTCAACACACTCCTAGATAGCATTAGGGACGAGGCCCGCTCATGGGCAGCAGCTGCGGCACCTGGCCTCCGACTTGTGCTGCCCCAAACCTGGGATGTGCACTAATTAACCGTCTGTAACCCGCACATCCTCGGATGATTGTAACTGAACCCCCCCTTTTCAATGAAAAGAAACGCAAAGCTTTTGCGTTTAATCGAAAAAAAAAGGTACAGAAATTGCTCTTAAGAAGCGATAGTTTTGAACCTGAATTTATAAAAGAAAATGAACCAATTCGTGTTGAAAATATCTTAGACAGCAAATCCACCAGGTTTGAGATGTTCACAGAAACATGTCAGTTTCAGGAAACTATAATTCAGAATTGTTTGCCACACTGTAATGTTTCAGGCATTCAGAAACATTGCCCATGATGTTAATATGTTGACTAGGGGCCTTTAGTAGCTACGTACTTTAATGAAAATTGTAGTACCACAGTGTCCTGCTGCATATATTAAATTGCAAAGTGAAAGTAAAACAAAACTTAGGATTTGGTTGTCTATCTGATCCATCAGTAAGCAAGCAGTGGCCATGTTGTCAAGGAACAGAGTTAAAAAACCATCAATCTCAGGAACACTCTGACCATGTATTTGATTCTGTTGAATACCCAGTATATGATAAGATGCTATTTTCATTTGCTAGGCAACCATGAAAAAGTTTCTGCCCAATTCATAATTTAAATTAGTCCTGTGTGTTCTTTTATTCACTTATTCTAATTTTACTCCTGTGTGTTCTTTTATTTAGTTCTGTGAGGAAGAAGAAGGGATTACATCGATGTGTAATATATTCTTTGTTCTGCAACCATACCTACATGGGATTATAGTTCAGTTAGAAATCTGAGATTATTTTCCTCTGGAAATGAGCATTAGCCCTCAGAACAGAAACGAACCGCACAACTATCCTCCTACTTAACTATTAATCTGTATGTTCATTATTACAGTAAGTTCAGAAACTGCATTTGTGTATTTGTACCAAGCTTTCTTGCTCATCTCATTTTGTACGTACCATTTTGTATGTCGGAAAGCAATGGTTTCTATATAGAGCTATAGTTCATCTATATGTTTCTGCTATATATTATTGATGTGTTTCCCTCACCTGCTATTTGAATGACATAATCCTTCAGATCTTTCCCAAGTTTGGTGTTAAAGCTAACAAGACTCCTCCTTCCTGTAAATACAACTTTGAACGAAGGAAAGCAAGACAGGGCCGCCTTTATATCTTGGATCACTCCATAGCAGGGAGCAAGAGTGGGCACATCCGAGTTTAGATATTCAGTCACCGTTTTGCAATCCATCTCAAGCTTCACGGGTCCTCTGAAAACTTTTGCCAGAGCATGCAGCCGAACCAGGGTTGCCTGGGCTTCAGCTTCCTCCACACTATCAGAAACTGGTAACTGATAGTATGTCGACAGATACACTTAGCCTCTGTAATCCCTGGCTACAGCCCCCGCCCATCCCAGCCACTGATCTGCTAAAAACTTGCGTCAGTGTTCAACTACGCCGAACCCTGTTCGGGCGGAGTCCACTGTATGGGTGGCAGTGAAAGAGGTATTTATGTGGTAAAGGATGGGGTCAGTTGTTCCTTTCCCTTCTCTGAACTCATCTTTTCCATCGCATCGCCCATCTCTTCCTCGTACTTCTGCAGGAAGCTGACAGAGTGCAGAACATTTTCTTTTCCTTCACGGACTACTACAACGCACAGGCATTTTCACGAAGAGAACATAGGGATTTTAAGTTTTGTATAGCCTGCACCGGAGGCTGTAGAGTTAAGTTTCTGTACATTTTGCGAATCGTTTTGTTCCAGATTCTCTTAGTGTATATAGTCTAACTATAGAAGGTTATTTACTATCTGCAAATTTGCTTTTTCCATTGCTGATCATGTCCTCTCTGTGCACTTACATCCTTCTGTTAACAGTTTAGTGATCTAATGATTATTCAGAAGGGACGCTGCATGTTCGTAGATGCATATCTTTTCTTATATAGATTTCCATTACACTGAGATTTTTTTTAGGGATAACAATGGTATTTAAGATAGTTTTTTTTGTAGAATTCTCACACTGAAATCCGAACAAACCATACCTTCAAAGGCCAGCATAATAGCACTTAAAATAAATGCTAATCTGCACTCACGCTGCAATCTGGTGCCCATTCTTCTGGTGATTTGGTCAAAGCTACAACCAAGCAAAGATATTTTACATGCTATAAGAACTAAGTTATGGATTTTGTGTTCCCAGGTCTATAATATGCGTGCTCTGCCGGTTCCCTGCAAGCGCTTTCGGCCATGACCTCAAGTTCTGCAGCTAGGCCGTGAATGTGTTGGTCCTTCTCACCGTCCACCGATGATGGTGCCCAAGATAAGTGACGGAAGGAGAAAAGGATGTTGCTGTCGCGTGGTCGTTGGAACGACTTGCCGTGGACGTGGCCATGCACTGGATGCCATCGACGACTAGCCTCCGCAAAATATGGATGCACGGGATTCTGCTACAAACATTGGGGAGTGTGTACTGTTGCGGTGCTGTGACATATACACTCTGTGGAAGAAACCCCTGTTTGATTTACAGGTGATGCTGATTCGTCTGGAATCTACTTTTGACAGATCAATCTGGTTTGTTGGCTGCTGGGTGGCTTCATGTGACGCTGCAGTGCACTAGGGAGAGGTACAGGTCCCCAGAACTACATGTATATACCGTAATGTTTCATCTGTCGATTTTGACGTTCAATATTGACTCCTTGATCCCGTTTCTTAGGGTTCATGATTGGCAATTGGTCGTGGGCAATGGAACCAAAATGTCTACTAAATGTTCATGGATATCTTAGAAGGAGAACAATTCAGACTTTAGATGTACATTATATTTGATGCATCAGTCTAATCTGTACTTCAAATTGAGAGCTGCTATACGTACGATCAAATTATGTACGATCTTTGCACGACAAGACTCATCTGGTGTGGTGGGCCCAAACCTCAGGAAACAGGCCTGTCTCTTGTCGTACAAATCGTATGATAATAGATCGTACATGAGGCAGTTTCGCTTCAAATTACAGTGTATGATTTGTTTGGACACTACATATGTATTTGATGGAGCTGTCTAAGTTGGACTGTTGGACATGAAATTACAGTGTACAATTTCCATCCAACTTGCTAATTCAATTTTACTTATTTTATAAACTCTTTAATAATAATTCTAAACAGCATAATAATCTAGAAAATATTTTCCAAAGGATGTTTTTTACATCTTCCTATATCATTTTGATGTGTGATGGGTTGTAAATACAGGTCTATAAATAATTTTATCATAGTTGTTATTTAACATCCCTAAGCCATCGTTTGGGGATAAGCGGCATGTTGAAATTGAGTGGAGAGGGTCCTTGAGCCATGCTTATTAGGGTAAAGGTGTGCGATATTATTTTTGGAAAAGATACCAGTGATGTCTGCTTATGTGATGATTATGTCATGGATGATATACCCATGTCTATGCGGTCGCGAATATGCCCGTCATGTCGTAGTGTTCATTTTTTTTCCGTTTCAACGCACGGGCATTTGTGCTAACCTTTCCTTAATCTATCTCTAATAATAAAGCGCGGATTGACTTCGTGGGTTTACCGTCACAATACGCTTCTTCCCGTAAGTTTACGTTTTCAGTTTGAATTTAAAACATATACGCGAGGTGGTATTCAGGCCCACATATCCCGTTTGAGCGCAGCCAGCAGCAAAGAATCGCGAGGAGATGACGACGGCGACGACGACGGTGCAGGCGTAGCCAGGACTCGACGCATGCGAGTGGGACGAGGCGGCGTACCGGCAGGGCATCCTGCGGGAGCGCGACCTCTCCTGCCGCACCCTCTTTCGCGCCGTCTTCTATGACCACCGCGACGAACCCGACCCGCACGTCCTCCTCCTCGCCGCCTCCAGCGACGGTCCTTCTCGCTGTCTTCCTGCATCTCCTCCTCCGCCTCCGCCCACGGCGCCCCCCAGTTTTCGCCTCACCCCTCCCCTTCTCCCCCACTCCCTACTCTATTCTGTGTGTACAAACACCCCGTTCCCCTTGATTTGATTCAGCCGGCTGCCACCGTGCTGGTCGACCCGTCTGCATCGTCCAAGCGCATAGCGGCGCCGTCTATGATGCCAAGTTCTACAACGATCAGCGGCTTTTACCTGAAAGAACACCCTTGGCAGAAAGAAGAGGCTTTTACCTGAAGAGCAGCGACTGAATTTTTTGATCCATGGTTTGTGCAGCTACGGGGATGACGGCCACATTCGAGGTTGGAGATGGCATGAGATGTAGAGCTGCTTTCTGCCGCTCTCTCTGCAAGGTAATGTACAAAAGCTCTCATTCGTGGCCTGGTTTGCTAGATTAGCTGGGATTGTGCTTAACCACCTGTTCTTACATAGATGTACTTTCAGTAAGAAGAAAAAGCTAATTTTTTTACCATTGCATCCCCCCCCCCCCCCCCCCCCCCCCCAGGAGATCATGTTGAACCAATACTTGACTTGGTTAACCCTCAGCATGAGTATGATTCCATACTAAACAATAATGTAGTATGTTCCTGAGGAATACACCAGTTCTGACAGTTCTTTGTTCCTGAGGAATACACCAGTTCTCTCGCCCTCCATACTTTGATATATGTTTCTGTCAATTTCTAGAGGCCATTGGGGTGCACGGTCTCCAATACCAGAAAATAATGCCATTGCAATTAGCAAACAGGTCAGTACTTCATATTTGCATACTTTCAGACTGTTTGAAGAAAGCAAGCAGCACACCAGCCTCTTATGTGCATTCTGTCCTCATTCTTCTTGTAGAATGCTTGATTCCTTATGCTTCTGTTGGGTATGATTTTCTCCACTATGCTTCTTTCAAACATGATGGATCTGTTTTCGCGACAGCGGGTGATACACCAGTTCTCTCGTCCTAAAAATAAAGAAGGAAAGAAGGGTTTTTCGGGATTGACAGCAAAGAAAAATAGGAAAGTGGGAACCCTTCCGGTAATAAGAAGGAAAGGAGGGAATTCGGGGATTGAAAGCAAAAAAAGGGAAAGTGGGAAGCTGTCCCGTAATAACAAGGAAAGAGGGATTCCGGGAAAAAAGTGGGAAGCCAGACGTCCCGTAATAAGAAGAAAGTGTCCTAATAAGGAAGAATGGAGAGAACAAAGAAGGAAAGGAGGGATTCCGGGAATTGATAATAAAGAAGGAAAGGGAGGGATTTATGGGATTGACAGACAAAAATAGCCTGGTGATTTTTTGTCATTTGTTTTGTCCCGTCATGAGTTGATTGATCTCTAAAAAGATTGTGGGAACAAAGTAAACCAGCTAGAAATCAATCAAAAGTCTCCCTCCTCAAAAAAATTTCATCCTCTGCCACTAGCTATAATCCCATGATCGAAGTTTTACCCCGTCCATAACTCGAGAGAAAATTATGCTAGAATTATTTATTTATTGTTTGTAATCACCGGGAAAATTATGTTAGAAAATACTATGTCTAAGTCATAATAAAGAAATTGTTTATTTATTGTTCATGTACAATAAATTTTTGAGAATTATAATGAAAAAGATAGTACCGGTTAAAAATAGGTGCTTGATTGTTGGGCACGAATAGTGCTATGCTACACAGTCCCTAAACCTAGCCAACATTGGTTCATGAAAATTCGTGTTACCTCCGTAGTGAAGCAAAAAACATTGTACTAAAATGGACTTTACTATTTAATGGTATAATGCGATATGTTTTGGGCATCACTAAGCAACTCCAACAAAGGCATGAAGAGATACTCACAACCAGGTAGATATTTCTATGATTTAAATTCCACACACCCCATTCCACGCACGTCATGAATAAATCTAAGAACAACTTTGTTTCGGCTGCAACTACATATTCTCAAACTCTAAACCACCATTTATAGACTATAAGATGATTTACTTGATTTTGTGTACTATTGGACTGAGGCATATGATATATTTTGTTCGCCCGGTGCAACGCACGGGCATTTGTATTAGTACTAGTCTATCCCTAATAATAAAGCACGGATTGACTTTGTGGGTTCACCGTCACAATACGCTTCTTCCCGTAAGTTTACGCTTTCATCCCTATCTTTCCCTAATAATAAAGCACGGATTGACTTTGTCGGGTTCACCGTCACAATGCGCTTCTTCCCGTGAATTTACGCTTTCAGTTTGAATTTAAAACATATACTCAAGGTGGTACTAATTCGAGGAACCACATCGGGTGCATCGAACGATCGCACCTGCTCCCTTCCCCGCCAGACTCCCTGGGCCACATCAAGGGCTAACACAGCCCGTAGCAAAGTCCTAATACAATAAGGTGCCACAACTTGCCGTGAACGACACAAATACACCCAGCCACGGCCGGCCCTCCTTCAATAAATACAGCCGCAACTAAGCCTCCTCCTCTACTTCTTCCAAGCACGGCCTATGGTCTCGATCTGGACTCCTACACCCCCGCCGCATGTACCTCCTCCGGGCTCATCCTTTGCATGTCAGCGTTGCGACGCCACTCCTCCGTGCCGGCCGCTCTTCGCCATGCGCCCATGCACGTGTCCTCCTTTTGCTTGTCACTGGCGTGTCCGTGCGGGCATTATGTGTACTGTGGAGATGTGGAGTTTGTGTGAGTCCGACGCGTGCGTACGGTCTGTATCGGAGAGGAGCAAGCTTCGCGAAGTCTGCCATGAGATGGTGTACATAATGCAAAATGCAACATGTAGTAGGGACGGGTGTTGCAAGCTCGCAGGCGAGGCGAACGAGGCGGCGCCAGGTTCTGCCGCGTGCTCTATGAGAGATGCACATGTGAGTTATTCATTTTGTGGTGAGTTATCCACATATTAATGGGATGCACACGCACCCATATCCTGAAACAAAAGTAAAACAAACAGTCGACCATATCTTTTCGATAGAGTTTGGCTTTCAGTTTCTATTTTCTATTATATATGATTAACATATCATACAATTCCACATTATAACAAAAACATCTGCAAGCAAAAAAGACGAATTGTCAGATCATTTGTATTTAAAATACAACCAATTTGATCTTTTTATCTCCAATTGCTTCAAGCAAAGAAATAGTAACATTAAATTATGAACGTCGCTTTGGGTAGTTCCTCCTCCCCGTGTGTGCAACCTCCCCAAACAGCATGCTCACGTCTCATTGCATATTGCCATGGGAGCTCCTACAAAAGCAAGATCTTTTTTTTGCGAGGGGACAAAAGCAAGATCTTGACAACACCGACGAAGTATTCTTCTTTGGGTACCATTAAAATTGCATAGTCAAGGTGGCAACTGGCAGGGGCAGAATACTTTGCGATCGTCACTCTGGTGCACCTCGACGGCGACGGTTGAGGTGGACATCAAGTATAAATGGTATAACCTCACCTTCTACCTTGACACGATGAGCTTAGCAAAGACTTTATCATGCACGAGTATAAGATTATCTCTGCCACCCCCAGCCACCATACTCACCCGCGTCAAGGTCACAAAAGATCCAAAGAACTGGATAGTGAAGGGGATGGCTGTGACCTCCGCCAACACCAGATTGTTTGGCCAGTCCAAAATCAGTCAAGCCCCGAGCTATGATGTGCGTCTCAATAATATGGCCGAGCCTGCTTCATGAAAATTGGTATTCGCTCCTCAGTGAAGCACATGCGTTTTTGATGTGGCCATCAGAATGTCGTTCTCGCATGATCTTTCCGTGTCATTTTGTTAGGCTTATCCTTACGAGTTCAGATCAGTGAGCCGCAATATGCCAGTGGTCGGGTTGCACACTCAGCATGTATTGTTAGTAGTACGTGTTTGAGAGCTCATCCATCGCAAAATTTATTTTTCTCTCTCCCGTGGCAACGCACGGGCACGTGTGCTAGTCTTTCCCTAATAATAATAAAGCACGGATTGACTTTGTCGGGTTCACCGTCACAATACGCTTCTTCCCGTGATTTTACGCTTTCAGTTTGAATTTAAAATATATTCGAGGTGGTACTAAATTTTATAATTTCCGTCCGTCTTGACTTGTCCGTACGTCAGCTTTCATCTCGCGTCCTCAAATATTAGATTCAACCTAGGCAGCCCATTATTCTGGTCCACGACCCATTATTCTGGTCCACCTAGCCCAACAAACAAATAGAAATCAGAGAGCTAAGACGAGGGCGGACTCTCGATCAGTTTGGAGTTTTCCCTTGACCCTCCCATAAATATGGGCTCAAGATTCAGGAAAGAGAGAAGGGGAGGAGGTGGATCCCCTGGAGGCGGAAGGAGCCGGTTGACGGCCGATCTGACGGGGCACTTCATCTCGACCATGAGAACGCGGTAGTATACGGTCGCACACATCAGCCATCTCATCAAGCGAGGACGCGGGGGGTGCTGCCATCGCTGCTTTTGAGAACCCACCGGTCCAGCGGACAGCCATGGTCGATTGGAGCTGCTAAGACAGCGGCGGCGCAGGTGCGCAACCCCACTTTGAGGTGTGGTGGCTCGTGTCAAGGAGCCAACCATGATTCAGAAGGACGATTTGATTATCTTCTCATGTACGTGAATAATACAGTCTGATCAGCACACAATTGAGACTTTGAGATCGATCAAACGCCATTGGCCGAAGTTGCTCGTTCAGCTGGTTCGTCAATTGGTCCTTCTGACCGCCAACAATACGGCCATATGGGAACTAGAAAACCAATGCATACAACCACGAGATCATGATCCAGAAAAACCTGATCCACCACTGATCCGCTGCTCTGGCTACCGTTCGTCGTCGAGCGCCTGGACCGTTCCCGCGCCGCCCTCTGCCCATACTGTACTCACAAATCACCATGTCGTCTTCCTTGACTGGAAACTCCAGGAAAGATGGCTTTATCACATTGAAGCACCGCGGCCGCCGTCGCTATAACCAATGCCACAAGTAATATCTGGGTGATCAGGGCACCGGATGACGATTAGCTGGATGCATGCTTATCAACTGAGGGCAAGCAGCTAGATGCATGTACGGATGATTACTGCAGGCGGACCGAGATAAAAATACTAACAACTTTGAGCACGTCACGTCCTCAGGTGCGTTCCTATGCATATGTCATTATGTGCATGAAGCAAATAGCTAGATGCAGTATTGACATTAACTAAACTGAATTAGACTTCAAGATACTTTTTATTTTCTATTAGTGCCACATCTGTCATAATTTATATCCACAATTACTCACGCTTGTAGTCGTCTCCATAAAAAACTCAAGGTCTATCCGAAGTAAATATATTTGTCGCTGCATTACTTAGAGCCAATAATATATGTACATGTGTTTTTCAACTATTTAGAGATCTAGATAGAGATACTATGTGATAGTATATCATTATTGCTAAAAGGTTTGCTTCCACTGAGCATGTATGAGTATGCGCAGATAATTTCACACTTTGAAGGAAGTTTGTTCAGTTTTCAGACCTAAGTTAAGTTTATTTCAATCCAAATCCAACAATAAAATTTGGATAATTTCTCAATGTTATCTACAATGAGTGGCATGTATTTATACCATGACTAATCAGCTTGATCAATAATGTATTTTTGTATTTTTGCAGTTCCTTTTTTTTTGCGGAAGAAGGAACTTTCATTAATCAAACGAGATGATTACATTTAGACTTAACTATGCTACTATCTCTTCGGGGAAGTTTCAAAGCCAACACATAGTTCGCTATTGCGCCCGTCCCATACAAGCAAGGGTGTGGCTAGCAGCATTAGCATGTCGAGTGATCTTAAGTAGACTAATGTTCCTCCTGCATATGTATTTTTGTGGTTCATATATGGTGAAAATTTTATATGTCAGCTTTCAAATACACATATCTGAGTAATACCACCTCTGATCCATAATAAGTATCGCAGTCTTGAACTAAATCCAGTTTAAAACTGCGACACTTATTTTATTTTAGATAGGAGGGGGTATCATTTTTATTTGTTTTTCAAGGATGAGTGTTGCATCTCAATAGTAGCATGGCTGCCGAATGCCCAGCAATTTTACATCAAACGAAAGATAAGTCGAGGCAGAAGCCGACTGATTGGGTGCTATAGTTCACCACGGGAGGTAAACAGTCAAATACCATATGAATTGTCAAATTCATTTTGCACCCGTTGCAACGCACGGGCTCTTTTGCTATTTTAATAATAAAGCTCGGATTGACTCCTTGGGTTCATCGTCACAATACGCTTCTTTCTGTGATTTTACGCTTTCAATTTGAATTTAATAAGAAGATATATATATACGAGGTGGTACTAATTCGAGGACATATGCCGCTTTAATTTGCCACCTTAAGTCCGAAAACTATTGGGCCACACGGCCGCCGTGCTGGGCCTGGTCCACTTTTATTTTCCTTCAACTCAGGGGGCAAAAAAATAATGCCGGCGGCGTGGGGGATCAAACCTTCCATCGCAAAGGCTGCATCCAGCTGCTCTACTCCACAATTGCATGCTGATTTAGGATTAGGTACATAAGGAAATAGTCCGACATCGTCTGTCCCCGGCTGGGCCTATCTGGCGCCCCTGGTGGGCCTATGCGTGCACATAAAATCAGCCCACCTATCAGTTAATTTGCCTATTTATAAATAGTCCCACCTTGCTATCTTAAATTAAATTGTCTCAAAAAAATAATTAAATTCTTCTAATTTATATATGTCTTTTAGGTTTCAGGGTCTCAAGGAGCGACTCGGGAATCAAACTATTTCAAACGATCTAACGGATTAGATCTCAGAGAGAGATAACGAGGGACAACGATGAAGCCAAGGAAGAGAGACCTAATAACTGCTTGACACGTTTGGGAGTATGGAGACATGCTACAAGGATAGCTACAAGATGAATCGTTCTTGGCTCACAGCTCAAACCTGTACTGCCACATGACAGCTATGTTTTTTTTTTACTTCTCCATCTATTTCTGCATATTAAGTCATAAAATCCCTCGATAATTGGTAAAGAGTAGAAGATATGTGCCAGAATCAACAATTCAACACATATAGTTACAAAATAAAAAAAATATTATACTGATAAACAACACATCATAATCGACCAAACTTGCATACAGAAGCGTTTTCAGAATAAAAGAAAATTAATACAAAGTAATATACCCTACTTAAATTAAATAGTATTTTAAGTAAAAACTGATTTGTATCCTTACCGATGGATTCCACTAAAATGCATAATCAATCACTATATAATCAGATTGACATAATATGACATTTTTATTTTGTCGGAGTTGTACGGTTGCAATTTAAATCAAAATAACTGAAAGTTGTAAGAAAAGAAAATACATCAAAATCGCAGCTGGAATAGTGCATTAAAGAGAATGGACCACAATCGGTCATAAAAGAAAATTACATGACTCGGTCACATAATCTAGGATGTATCATACATTGTGTAATAGTGTAAGCTACAAAATACATCCATATGAGAATGTTCTGCTAATATTTAGAATGTTAGAGATTTGCACCAAGTTTATGAGCCATGATGAGCCGTTTCTACTCGATATCATGATGTTGAAAGAGAGATGGACCCGTTGCAACGCACGGGCCCTTTTGCTAGTCTTTCCCTTAATAATAAAGCACGGATTGACTTTGTCGGGTTCACCGTCATAATACACTTCTTCCCGTAAGTTTACGCTTTCACTTTAAATTTATAAAACATATACACAAGGTGGTACTATATGTTTTATGTGCCCAAACTTGTAGCTAAAATTTCCTTAAAACGTTTCGGAGACTCTGTCACCTCCGTAGCCATCGGGATAGGAGCGGCACATCTATAAGTAGCGAGATCTGAGAGAACGCTGAACCACGCCGATCGAACATCGTGGACGCCATCATGGATACGCGCGTGAGCTGCGCCGCCGAGCAGAGAAGGTCGAATGGGGGACGGCTCCGGCGGGGCTCTCGTCGGCGAACTCGTCGGCCGTCCGGCTCTCCCCTCCGCCTCTGTCCCTCTCGGCCTCTCCTCCGCCTCCGGCGTCCCCGGCCCCCCTGTAGGTGCGTCTCCATCCCAGCACCTGAGCTCCCCTGTCCTCGTCGGCCAGCAGCCGCGATGAGGCGCTCGTCGGTCGGCAGCCATGGCGCCGCTGGGTGGAGAAGATTGGCGGTGGCGTCAGATCTTCCCGTCGTCCGGTTCATCTCGTGCACCGTCACGTCCACCGCTTCGGCCCGTCACGCGCGCGGCCGTGGTGTACATGGCGCCCATCCTTCCCGCCCCCCGGGACCTCACCTGCCCCGCTCGGCCCGTCGACGACGACCACGTCCCACCTCGCGTCGAGCACCTCCCGCGGCAAGGAGGTCAGCACCAGCCGGCAGCCCAACTTGCGCACCGTCCCCGTCGGGCGCCGGCACACCGAGCTCGACCTCGCGCGCCGCAGCACCGCCCACGCCTCCCCGGCCGGGTCAGGGTACCTTGAAACATGGACGGCCGCCGAGCTGCTGGGGCCACGCCCAACGAGCATGCCCCGCGCGTCCTCGGCGCTGTCGGTGACGGAGGCGGTGGCAGCGCCCTGCCCGGAGTTGACCGCGGCGAGCGCGAGGAGCTGCGGCGAGAGGCCGAACACAAGCAGCCTGCTGGGCGCGCGCGCGGCCACGATGGAGCGGAGCAGCGCGAACTCCTTGGCGTTGAGTCCGTCCGTGGACCAGAGGTGAAGAGCGAGGAGGTGGTGGTCCGGGACACAGCCAAGGTGCATCGTGCGCATCAATCAGAGACGAAGGCCAGGTATGTATGCAATTAATTCAAAGAGATTTACTGATTTACTTTAATGTCTACTCAGGAAGTATGTGACAGGGATGTTTCTCCACTGACCCCTGGATCATGAACGCTAATTACAGTTGCGGATCTGCATATGTGTGACTGGGATTTTATGGCTGCTGCATGGCATTGGGCAATATGGTGGAATTGTTGTGGGATTTTGGATGTCTTTGCGGGTTCACAGAGATAGATGTAGGTGAGTTTCTTCTGTGCTTATGATTGTGTTTGATAATGCCTCGTTCAATGAGCGTGCCATTCGACCAATTGCGATCATTTCATGGCTGATGCGTTGCCACTTGGGCCTCAGCCTGTCTGTGTGAGATGTTCCAGCCCCAGCGAGTGTTTCTGTAATAAAATTTAGAAGATTATGGTTAATAGATAGTCCCACATTGTTTACTTGTAGACAGTCCCACCAATTTAAATGTGTTTGTGAGTTGACGACAACAAGTAGCATCAAAGGAGTTGGTCAAAGATGGAATAAATGGAGCGGGAGATGCTACCTCAAGAATCAAAGGAATTAACAAAGAAAGAGAACAGAGGGAACTCAGGCGATGTCATGGCCCGAGCAGAGGCAGTGGTCGACTGTGGGAGGGCAAAAGAATAGAGGGAACTCAGGCGATGTCATGGCCAGAACAGAGGTGGCGATGGACTGTGGGAGGGTGGGCCGGCAGCGGGCAAACTTGGGCGGCGTTGGTTCACCATCGAGGTCAGGGGAGGGAAGAAAAGGAAGGAGAGGAGGCGCGGAGGAGGAGCTCGCCGGCGGCAACGCCTTGCCAGAGGCGCGGGCAGTGGGGGAAGCGAGGAGATCGGGGCATGGGGGCTAGCGTGCCTGTATGGCGGCGCAAGAGGGAAAGGGTCGAGAGAGAGAGGAGAGGAATTTTAGGATCGGTCTGCTCTAGGTTTTTTTTTGAGCAACTTCTGTTAGGGTAAGAGAAACAGGAGATGGGCCTTTGCTAGACCAGCTAGGCAAGTGGGCCTCTCTCTCTCTTTGCTGTTTTTATTTCTTTCTAATTTAGAATAAACAAAGAACTAAAAGAAGCGAGGAAAATTCCCCTCGAGTTTTGAAGTGAGGATATTTGCCCTGGATCAATTTAAATGTGCTTAATCCAGGAACATATAGGATTTGGTCATGATGGAGGAATTTAAATTTAATTGAAAACAAATGTACACGGATCACTATGCCTCAGAGCTAGCCGAAACGCGGTTCACTCGATAGAAGATGGGCAAGTTTGGTAAAATGATGAATATACACAAAGAAATACTCCCTTCATCCCAAAATTCTTGTCTTAGATTTCTCTAGATACGGATGTATGTAACACTAAAATGTAACTAGATACATCCGTATTTATAGACAAATCTAAGACAAGAATTTTGGGACGGAGGGAGTAGTAGATGGGCAAGTCGTGTACACAAGGAAAAACTCATGAATTTATTTCCATCACGGAAAAATACTCCCATGGTTCCCGCAAGCACATCGGTTGATTTCAATTAGAAAAACACACCGTGTATGTTGCTGCCAAAAAAATAAAGAGGAATAACCCAGTATGGACTCGACGGTGAGTGATGCAATGAGGAAGCACGCCATGCTCCTCAGGTTATTCCTCCAACGACACCTGATAAACGCTAGCTTCAAGACGATAGGAATAGGAATACTCTAGGACCAATCTGTCGAGAAGCATGGTCGGCGGTGAGTGGGAGCCAAGACCACCATGCCATGCACACATACCACCATCCGCGTCAGCAGTTGCCACCGTCTACAAGCGTTTGTAAGAACATGAACATATGTCCATGGGGATGGGAGCCGAGCCGAACACCCATATAAAATTGTATAAAACTCACGGGCACTCACAAAATTGATGTTTGGAGCAACGATTTGAGTGTATTTTCTCTTTTCTAAATTTAAAATTAGATGCAAACAATCAAAACATCTTTAAAGAATAGGTTAAAACAATCAAAACATGTATGCTCTACATGAAAAAAAATAACTGCACATTTGAGTTTTTGTTTTCTTTTTGCAAGAAACAGTCATATTTCGGGTACAAAGACCAAGGAAGACCATGTAAAAAAATACAACTACAAGTTAGAAAATCCACACTAGAAGTAGATACTCTGATGCACCCACCCATACATGTATAAGCTCCAAAAAAATAAAACAATATGCAAAGAATTTTTCAGCTTTCGGGCTATAAGCATTAGACATTTTCAAAAGAAATGCTGAATGTTAGTATCAATTGAATCAATTTGACCTTAACACAGTGCAGGTACTGTTAAATCTGTAGTTGTAATTTATTCATCTGTAACTTGATTTTCTTTTCACTTCTGTTTTTATAAATTCATGTAGTCGGCTATAATAATGATATTTTTTTCTTTTGAGAGAGAAATTGTGTGTCTGCTCTGGTTTCAGTTTTAACGTCAGCTCGTTACAATCCGTAACTACTTATAGACTACTTCATCCGGATTGGTTTGCAACTTTGTGTACAGACTGCTTCAACACTTCTATTTTCTATAGGACTTGGATTAATAATCTCCAACAATATGGTCATGCTTCTTATATTCACTTTCAGTTCTAAATACATTTGTGCTTTTCTCTATGTTGTACTACTAAACTATGTGTGCTAAACTGAACATAAAAATGTGATGGGGTGGTGGTTTCAGCCATAGAAAGAATTGATTTGGAGAACAAAGGAAATTTTCGACGGACGAAGAACTCGCTCGAGATGCTTCAGTGATGATTTTATATAGCATTTTATCTAAACCTGGGTTCCTTCTTTCAGACTGGGCGGTGCCATATGATGTGAAGCCGGTGTAATAACTTTTTCATTTGGCATCAGTGGACAGTGGTGATGTGGCAACCTTTTAGACAATTTGCCACCTGTAACACAATGTAAAACCTCATACGAGCTGGTTGCCTTCTTGGTAGTTGTTGCGGCTTCTGAATTAAGTGTACCACTATGTTTAAAACGCCATGATCAGAAGCTATGGTGGGTGTACCAATTGTGGGTGGCTATTCCTAAGATTGATTCTTATTGGGTCAGGGGCATGTGATTTCGTTCTCCCGGTGCAACGCACGGGCCCTTTTGCTATATATATATAATAATAATAATAATAATAATAATAATAATAATAATAATCTATCCCTAATAATAAAGCATATTCCCTTATATATATATTAATATTAATATTAATATTAATTTTTAATAATAAAGCACGGATTGACTTTATCGGGTTCACCGTCACAATACGCTTTCTTTCTGTGAATTTACGTTTTCACTTTAAATTTAAAACACCACGTCGCAAAATTTTCGTACGTACTACATGATCTGTCCCGCACTACTACCTGGGCCTTGCCCTGAGATCGTCTCACATGGCTGAAGCATTGCCACTTGGGCCTCAGCCTCATAAGTCAGACCCGAACAGGTACCGAGGAGAGAAAAGAAGAAAAAAAGCCACCAGCGCCTCGCACGAGCACGACCCTGCCCCTCGATCCCATCTACACCTCCTTCCCGCCGCCACCTCCTGCCCCGCGCCGCCCGCCCCACACCGCCTCGATCGGGACCGCGTCCCTCCCCAAACGACGGCAATGATGGAGGGCGCCGCCCAGCTCCTGGCCGACGGATTCGCTGGCTCCCCGCACCTCGGGGCCAGCCCCTCCCCCGTGCCGAGTCGAGCATCGACTTGGAGGCCCCTTGGGGCTGCCGCCGGTGCGGGAGTCCCGCGCGGCCGTGCGGGCTGGGGACCGATTGGCGGGGCCCGTGGTGCGACGCTCGATGGATGGCCTGCACAGCGCGGACGACTGCTTCTCTCCCAGGAGGGCCATAGGCAGGTAAGGACGGACGGCGGCTGAGATTGGGTCTCGCCTTCTTCTCTGGTTATGAAAGATTGGTTCTTTGGTGCGTTTTTCTGGGTGGGCGGCCTCGCTGAATTGGTTGCCTTTGTTTTTCTGTGCCCGTCTGTGTCGTCGGATTGGATGGCGTCGGTGCCGCCGCAGCCACTACATGTCGGAGCTGTTGCAGGAGCACCAGAAGCTTGTCCTGTTCACACAGGTGCTACCAATCTGCATCAAACTGTTGGGCCACCGTGAGAGCCTCGATTCGCTCCCTCGCCGCCGCCCGGTCTACCATTATTGGCCTAGGTCTGATTGCTTATGTTTCTCTCTTGTTGATGCAAACTTGCTCTGCTTGACTCTGTTTTGGCCTCAAGGCATCTCACTTGTCACATATTGTTATCAACTCAGGTATGGTATCTGGAAAAAATTTATTCTACCAAGAGAACATTTCTTACTTTGGTTTCTAGGCAATATGAAAGTAATGAGTAAACATAACCCGCTGAAACAAAAACATGGTGAAGTAGCTGACTGTAGATTTTGCTTGGAGATGATACTGTTCACTGTCCATATTTTGTTTGTATGGTGGCTGTACTTTGTAACGCTAGCATGGATGTCTGTTATAAAATATACAGTATCTAGATTTTTGCTGGGTAAAGAAATTTGCAGCTCTGAATACTTTATATTTCCCAGTTGTTCTTAATTTCGGCAGTATGCATGGGAACGCTGGGATGACGTGTTTCAGAGAATTCAGTGGCTTGGTTCAACTATACAAGGATCATTTCAACGCAAAGGACTCTCGTGTTACATCCTATTGACCACTGCAGTGTGTACTCCTGGAATTGATAGCGAATGAAAGCGCCATAGACATTGCAGGAGAGATAAAATTTCTATATGTTATTAGGTCTCACCAATTTGTACTGCTGTTCACTCTGTAGTCTGGGATTAATTAGCTGTGCTGCAAGGATTCCAACTTTAAAAGTCATGCTGCAAGGACAAGTCCTCTGTATGATTCTTCAGTACAGTTCAAAATAAATCACGATGCAGAGCAGATTCAGTCTTTTGATTTTAGACAATGAAGAGTTTCATTGCTCTTAAGGTCTTTGTTTGCCTTTTTAGGGGAGGTCTTTGTTTGCTTGGATTGATGCGCACGGTTGACACAATTTACAAAAATTTTTGACTGACGGCATAGACCATAGTTTCAGTTTTACAATGTGTCCAAAGAGAGTATAATACTGATGCACCATTTATTTCAGAGAAGAAAAAGGTTCCATGAGGGTGTCTATTACAGAACTGGAGAAAGAGCTCGCCTACCATGCATGTTGCCTGGTCCGATGAGCAGTGCTACGCCAAGTGCCCTGTCAGAGTGCAGCCGCACAACGTTGCCTGCTGTTGAGGACCCCGGAGCCTAGACAGGTAGCCACCACTGATATGATTTTTGTGAACTTGTTTTCTTCAGTAAATCAACCATTTGATGATGTCTGCCAGTTAATACCATCCAAATTTTCTGCAGTTAGCTCGGCAACTTCCAGCCCCCCACCGTCTTTCTTGACAGCCACGGCACCCATCTTTTCGTCTATGCCTCATTGGATGCACTTCCATTGTATGTAATGTTAGATATACACAATCATAGATACATATATGATCTTCCACCTCGGCTCCTATACTGATAAGATTTGTGTTGATACATGATTCTCAACAAAGTGTGCTACCAAACTTTTTCACGAAAAGTGTAGTACCAGTTGGTGTGATATCATGTCCTCAGCAACGCCCCCGATGGATTGACCATGACCATGTTGTTGCCTGGAATCTTTTTTCATGATGATGTCGCTATTCGTCATCCCACAGTTTATGCGGTGGAGCGTCAACGACCTCAGCGTGTTGCAGGAGAAGACCATGAATATCGGCAAGAAAGATGTAGGTGCTGTGCTTGAATTCTTCTAGGATTTTTGAACTAGCGATTGATTTTCTTTTGCCGCTATCTCATGTCATATCAATTTGTGTTGCATTGCACATGTGTCATACAGGTTGATCAAGGAAGGTGCAACACTGTGGTGTGAGTTGAACACAAGCATGGCCTACAATCTCGACGCCCACCATCCATGTGCCTTGCAAGCAGCAATTGTTCACATCCTTGATATTTGTCACTGCCCTCTTCTCATCTATCCCGACAGTCTCGGTGTCCAGGCAAGGTATGTCTATGTCAGTTGAACTGTCACTCGAGTTACAACAATTCCAATCTTTTTTCTATATTTATCTACCATTATCCCAGAAGGGAAACATAATACTAAACTGCCATAAAAAATATTTGAGGGCTTACATCATCGTTGAGGTCAAATTTGTATCTTTATTATCACCCTAATAAAACATGGTTTTGCTAATTGACTTCATCTTATTTCAACTTTGTTAGTTCAGTTCACGTGCTCTGTTAGAGACCAACCCCAATGTGTATGCTACAACCACTGAAAGAAGTATGTTGCCTTGATGTTTTTAATTCAGTTAATTTGTATTAATTGTGTGGCATCATCATGCAAGGTAAATGCAGAGCTATACTTTCTATTCTCGTGCCTTCTATTAAAATCATGCAGATGCTCAGGTCATCGTTGTTCATATGTTTTGACTCTTGTCGAGCCTCTTCTGTGAGGCACACATAGTTTGGGAGTATGCCTATGGCAATTTATCTATTTCCATGATTGAAGAGACATTTTTAAATTGAACAAAACAAATTATATGAGAGGCATATGTTTTGTTTTTGCTGTCCCAAACTACAGAGAGCCTTGCAAATTTCCAGGACTCTGTTTCCTCTTGGAACTCTCCTAACTATGCATTCTTGATCACTGTCGAACATTGATCGACAGACTGCTCTGTTTACAAACTCTATTTTTTCTAGGTTTTCTTGTGAAAATTGATGATACCCCAATGCAGAGCCTTTTGTAGCCTTGTTGCTGGTGACAGATTTTAGACCATAACCTAAATGTAGGCATTAAACACAACAAGGTCAGGATATGATAATGGCCCAAGGTCGTGCCGACAAATCTGGAAATACTCTAGAACAAAATAATAATCTGGCAATGGCCCAAGAGAGCTGTTAGTTCTTGGATTTTTGTACCCTCATGCTAATACTTAACTGTTACAATTTTTATTGTTCTTCTCATTATATGTACCTAATAATGATTTAGTTCATTTCTGGATGCTTGGACTAAGTCACTGCCAACTTTCTGTAACTTACAGCCTTCGCTTCTTAAGGAATTGGAGCACTACACTCCCATTTGTTAATAGTTACACATGGTGTACGCCTGTATGAGTACTCAATGTTGTTGTCTGATGTCTGTACATTTGTTTGAGCACCACACGATCTCATGAAAGATTTGTATTGCTCATCTTAGTCCAAACTGATGATGATGTGTTTTTTTGTATGGCCTAGAGTGTATATGGTTATCAAAAGATAACGGAACGACACAAACAGTAGCGTCATGGCATAAAACCAGAAAAAAGATAGTCTAAAACAATGGTTCAACCAGTTCAGAATAATAATGATGTGTGCTCCACACTTGAGTACAGTTACACTTCTCAAGGTTTCTCTTTGCATGTCAATGGCAGTGACCATTCTGCTGCTGCAACAAGAGAATCTGTCTGTATAAAACTCAAAAGCTAAGTCTTGAAATTCCTGACAGGAATACAAATTTGTGCTCTGAAACCTAATATGGAACTACTTAGTATACACTTTCATGCTCTTTATTTTCTACTCCCTCCGCCTAAATATAAGTATTTTTAGATATTTCAATATAGACTACATACGGATGTATGTAGACATATTTTAGAATGTAGATTTGAGTAATATTCAAACAAAATGGTTTGCAGAGAACAGTGTTCAGTGACTTAGATAACTTTAGTGAGCTGATGGAGTGGTTTACTGGAATTTACAGTTGCACTATTACATGATCTGATGAGGAAGAGAAAAGAGAGGAGGGAATGGCAAATGGAGTGAGCCGATTGGAAGGGTGCCGAGTATGGTGCGTACATGTCAGCGATGGTAGTCAAAACTTGATGCTGAGTGCTGATGGCATGGTTACGTGTTTGGAATTCAAAGTGTGCACGTGGGAGGGTTACGAATGACCTGTTTCGTTGATGGTGATAATGTCCTTTTTTTGCATGTAGATTGTGATAATGTGTTTTGATTGGAGACACATGGACAGTGGGTAAAGGAAGAAGTAGAAGGGTGATTTGTGTCAAAGCACTAGAAGATAATGTCCCCGTGAAATTGGATTAAAAAATTATTGCATAATGGCACGGGGAGTAGGTTATATTTCATTTTTCGCCCGGTGCAACGCACGGGCATTTGTACTAGTCCCTCCCTAATATAATAATAAAGTACGGATTGACTTTGTCGGGTTCACCGTCACAATACGTTTCTTCCCGTAAATTTACGCTTTCAGTTTTTTTTCCGGCTTTGTCCCGCTTAGATGATCTATATTATTATTGTTTTTTATGACGGATTGACTTTGTCGGGTTCACCGTCACAATACGCTTCTTCTCGTAAATTTACGCTTTCAGTTTTTTTCCGGCTTTGTCCCGCTTAGATGATCTATATTATTATTGTTTTTTATGAGGTGGTACTAATTTTTGACGCACCACACCTGATTATATATTTTCGTCAACATTGCCTCGCCAGCAATAATGGGCCTCCGCCCCTGCTGTAATGGGCCTTGGCGCATCTGACCGACAGGGGCTAGCATGGGATTTTTGAAAAGCAGCAAAAAATAGACGCCATGCAGAATACTGGGGTCGAACTCAGGACCTTTCGTTCAGTCTAGGAGACACCAACCACTGAGCTAGCACATGCCATGTTTATTACTTCCACCTCGCTGTCAGAAAAGGATTTGCAGCTGTTCATATACGTTATGGTCAACAAGCAAACGTGGGGAACGAGGAAAGGAACATTGTTGTGACTAAAGGATGTGAGCTAAATAAACAAGATGGGGGGGGGGGTGTTGTGCACGCTCCATGACAAAAAACAGAGGATTGTGTGGGCTGCCCCATCATTTAAAAGAAAGAGGATTTGTAGGCTACCTCAGTAATTAAAGGCAGAGGATTATGGGCTGCATAAAGAGTATTTAAACAAGATGAGGTCCGAAGGTTGCCGCTGCATGCTCTGTCTGTCCGCCCCCACCACACAACGCTCTGACGATCGAAGCTGCATTCCTACTCCGACTGCTAGGCCACGTGTTGCTGCTGTTGTGAGATGCGAGACTTCTGCCGTCAACCCACCCCGCACAGCAAGAGATGTCCCAGTGTATGCTACCACCGCACAACATGAGCCGTCCCAATTTATGCGACCACACGAAGCTAGACTGCAGCTCAACTTGGTTCAACTCTGTCTTTTATGAGAAGTTTTGTTGCTGTTGTCTATATGGGTTTGTGCTGACATGGGATAAATAGAAAATGCAGAGGCCCGTGGTTCGATGTGAAGGGATAAACTCATTGATTTTTATGTTGTGCTATTAGTCTGTAATTTTTTAATAGAAAAAAATAGTGCATCTATTACGTTACCCATCATTTCTTCATGCAAATAATCTGACTTTAGGAGAAACAAAAAATAACTACATTTATCTAGATTTTGGCCTGCACCTCCGTGTCATGGCCGGACGCCACCGTTCGGATGTTGTTTTGATGTATAGACTAATTTCTCCCGTTGCAATGCACGGGCATATTTGCTATAATAATAAAGCACGGATTGACTTTGTCGGGTTCACCGTCACAATACGCTTCTTTCCGTGAATTTACGCTTTCAGTTTGAATTTAAAACATATAAGCGAGGTGGTACTAAAGATTGATTTATTATTAGGAAAAGATTGATTGCGTTAAAGATTGTTGGGCCGTCGGTCGCTTTCCAAATTGGGCTGGGCCTTCCTTCTCCTATAAAAAACTTGATGCGTTAACCACCAGACTGAGTCTCCTTCTTCTATTCAACTCAAAAAAAAAGAGTCTCCTTCTTCTATCATCGATCGATCTGCTACTTCCTCTCTACTTTGCTTCTTTCTTTCTGCACGAGACGTCCCCGATAGCACATCGATGTAGTTCAGCAGCAGATCAGGTTTCCTTCCTCGTCTTTGATCCAACCTGTTCTCCTTCCTCTTCTTTCATCCAATCTTTCCACTTTTTGATCTAATCCTCCCTGCACCCAAAACCATCTCTAACACAAACTACTTCGTGCACCCATGGGGTGTCCGGCAGGGACTCCGGCAGGGTCACCTTTCTCCTAATAATGAGTAATAAAAACTGGTATGCCCGTGGGTTCAATCTCCTCACGTAGAGAAGATTTTATTCGTTCATCGTTTTTGTATGGGGTTCGTCCTCCTTCGGTCCTGCAGCGCCGCGTCGTCGTGCAAGCCGGCTTGTCATCAGCCTTGCGGCAGCACAGCTCACGACAGCGCCGCCAGCTTCCTCCACGGTCCGCGGCTTGCAGCAGCTCGCAACACTGGGGGGCGACAACAACCCTCTCCTCTATTGGCCCGCTCGCAGGCGCCGCCGCCTCCTGTTTGTTTTCTCCAGTGTGGATCGAACGCAAGCAACGAGAGCCTCGGGACAGCGAGTAGCAGCCAGAGAGGGGGGTGTCGGTGAAGTCAGACGGCGAGTAAGCAGCCAGCGCCAAAAAGGGCCGCGCTATACCTGCGCGTCGATTGCTCGGATCAGATTCAGAGGGGAGACCTGCAGGTTGCCGGTGTGTGCTCAGATCGGGTATCCATAGTTCCATATGAATCAGGAAGAGGAGGCGGTTAGGAATTTGGACAGGTCTAACAATTCAGTTTTGATGGGATCAGATCGGCGGGTGGCGGCCAACAGGTGATGACAATTAATCCCTCCCTGATATGTCCAATTACACAGTCAACAAGGCGTACTGCTAATCCAATAAATCCAGTGTGATCCATGGTGATCGAAGACCAAAAGCTTCCCTTTGCAGTCTTTCAAGCAAAGAATTCCGTGGAAGTCTAGGACATATATATACCTGTGCAGTTTCTTCCATGTTGATCCGTCAGTTGCTCGGCAGCATATGCGTTGATGGATTCCAATTCTACATGCCAGATCGATTGTTCCAATTCTACATGCGTGCACATATTGACTGCTCTAGGCTTGATCGCTCAATTGGGATTTCCAGAAAAATAAATTAGGATTATGTACAGCAGATCACATATGCTTCACCTTGCATCATCAGGGCAGCGCTGCCGTTGCACTAACTACAGTCATCAGCAACGTCCCATGATGCTATCCAGTGCACAAGGAGAGACACTATGCATGTTAGAATTCTGGTTTCTATTAACCGTAGGCAAGAAACTGGATGGATATGCCTGCATCCATATACGAGCAAATGGGGGGTCGGCAAAAAACAAAAGGGGCATATTGATCACCTGATTAACAACATTGCCAATCCTGTGCTCGAGTTTTATGGATTTCTATGCGTACATGACCATGACCAACGGGATTCAGCAGAAATACAGAAGGTGCACGGTATTAACTAATTCCAGTGTAGATTATTGCGATTGCTCGGAATAAAAGACATAGCTTTTTTTTAATCCTTAGCTGGTTGAATTTCATAAAATATCATGCACATAAAACTACACGTCACTTAAGTGACCTTACAGTATAGTGTGTATTTTTCTTAAACTAGCTGCTTTTTGTAGGTCTAAATTAAATATAAAATGAGGTTGAGACAAGGATTGTTCATGGTTGGATATTGATCCAAATTAAGGCATAGAAAGATGACATATAAAGATGTAGGAAAATGACTGATGACCTTTTCTCTTTTTGTATGTATAGGAAGTAATTGACTGAATTCATGTTGGAAGTCAACTTCTGTTAGGTAACTACTACATCTCAATCTTTTTGGAGCAATGAGTGTGCACAAATTGATGTAATACAGTTTCATCTAGGTGGATATATTGTAGTTTTATCTACAGTTATAGGAATTTACTTACCTCTGTGGTTTTGATAAAAGATCAAGATGTGTGTATTATATGCATGGTCGACCTAGCTGGAAATTTTTCACAAATGGGTATTATATGGTTGACTTAGCTGGAATTTTTTTTAACAAAATTTCTATGAAATTCATACAGGTATTCTGATTGAGTTTTCCAGTAAAATAATGTCAATCTTTATTACCCCGTTGCAACGCGCGGGCATATGTGCTAGTCTCTCCCTAATAATAAAGCACGGATTGACTTTGTCGGGTTCACCGTCACAATACGCTTTCTTCTCATGTCGTAATACGCTTTTACAATTCGTGTAGACAAAATCAAAATCCAAGGTGGTACTATTCCCCGAGAGCTCTAACAGTCAAGCTTTGGATGAAACCTCGTGTAGGTAATCGGACTGGCCCAGTCGAGCTTTGGCTGAAACCTCGCGTACGTAATCGGGCCGGCCCATAACCAAGAAACAAGAACGTAAAAATAGCACGAAAAACAAAACCACACATGATGGGTTCGATCTCGGGACCTCACGCTAGGTAGCAGGGACGCCAACCACATGAGCTAGCTGTTGATTATGCTCAAATTGCAGCGCCCCTGTTAAAGTAGTTTAGCGACAGGTCTATTTATTTTTCTTAAATATTTTCAACAATTCTTGGAAACAAGTGTGGACGATTTTCCTTAAAATATTTGAATATGAATACGTTTTTAAAATCGTCAATAAATATCGAAAATTCGAACAAAATTTCGAAACCTGAACAAATAGAGTTCTGGTTCGATGGCCGGAGGGGGTGGGTGTAGGTGCCCTGGTGGTGCCTGTTATATACGGATTGACTTTGTCGGGTTCACCATCGCGTCCTTTTTGCAGAAAAGTCCCTGTAGTTTTTAGGAATCAACCCACACTCAAATAAATAACGTTTGTGTGTTGTGTCCAGTTTTTTTTGTTCCATCTGTTCATCTTGGTCTTTCTCGGTATGTTAAACTCCCCTCTCAACGTGGACTCTTAGTTGTAGTCCAACTCTTCATCCCACGTCTCCTCTAATTTCTCTCATAAATATCGGTTTAATACACATCTCCAAGGCACGGATCGCCGGCTGCAATAGCGACCGGCTCCCCATCTACGAGACCGGCCCTGACGACGTCGCCAAGCAGTGCCGCGGCCGCGGCCGCAACCTCTTCTTCAGCACCGAC